>NC_047098.1:978738-1279605 GCF_902459505.1 Geotrypetes seraphini
AGGCGCTACGTGTACAAGTTGTGCCTGGAAAGTAGAAATGATGAGATAGATAGATTGGGGATGAACCTGTTATGGTTTTGAAGCAAAGGCAAACAAACTTAAAAATAACCCTTGCCTTCATGGGCAGCCAGTGTATCTCATGTACCCCTCGGACCACACTTCCAGTGTGTTGGGAACCTACGTTTTATGTCAAACTGCCCACGTTTCAGCAGGTGGTTTCCTCCATCAATCCACTGCAAATGAGGGGGTGGGGAGGAGACCTGAGTCTTCATAGATGAATGCAATCTACACCTGACACTCTAGGGCTGACCTTGTTAAAGGTTTCTACTACATCCAAAGTGATGTTTAAGCCTCAAATTTCCAGACTTCCAACGCAGTAGTAATTAATGTTAAGAAAACCATTTGGGGCATCCACACTGCTCCGATGCTGAGTGCCTCTCATTCTATAGTGTGCAAGTTTGACTGCCTTCACTAATAATGGATTATTATCACACCATGGCCTTTATTTTAGACCAGATCCACCTAGAAGTAGTGGCATTTACCCGTAAATGGTGATTTCAGAAAGGCACACTACACAAATTTCAAGGGGGCGTGGATTGGCAGTGGTGTGGGCTCCCCAAGAGCAAGATCAAAATCGATCCCTCTAGAGTTTTGTATTTTTGGGCGATATTGTGGAGCTGTGTCACCTAGTACTTTGTCTTTGAATCTTTTCCAATATAAGTTACTTTGACCCCTGATGCAGACATTTGACACCGAAACACAACCCTTGTTGGGTCCACCAATAAACCTTAGAAGCACCAAGAGGCGTTAAGAATGGGACAATCTTTGTTTGGATTCTGTGTTGTGTACTTTGTTAAATAAAGAATTCATGTGTAAATTTTAGTCCCAGTAAAGTTACAAAGATAGTCAAATGGAAAAATTTTGGCATCAGGTTTTACACCAGCTCAATAATTTACACATGGGTTTTCTAAAAATTCTTTGTTTCAGCCAGAGCTTTACAAGAGGGATTCAAAGAATCATTCTACTAAAACCTATGTAGTTTATTTCCACTTACAAAACAAAGCCAAATTAAAATTGAATCCTCACTTCTTCATTGGTGGAATTTACACGTGTGAAATGAATACTTTCATCCCATAACCAATCCCATCCCACAAAATCAATCAAACCAAACATGTATAGCAAAGGATACTATATAAAGTGGAAGCTGAGATGAATCACTCAAAAGAACTGCAGATTTAGAGAATGACACGGGGACAATTTTTTTCCCATTCCCACAGGAACTCATTTTCTCATCTAATCCCTACGAGTTCTTTTCCTGTCCCTGTCCCGTTCCTGCAAGTTCTGTCCTCATCTGCAAAACCCTCAAACACTTTAAAATCATAAGTGTTCAAGGCTTGTGTGGCTAAGGCAGAGCTTACAGGAACGGGGCAGGAACAGGGACAGTGACAAAACTCATGGGGATGGGACGGGGAAATTGAGTTCCTGCGGGTACAGGACAAATCTGTCCCTGTGTCATTCTCTACACAGATTATAATAACGCAGTTTCTCTGAGCTTCATTTGTGGAATGGGGCAACTCATTTTTTCCAACATGCGTATTTGTAAAATGGCTGCTCCCATTGCATATGCAAGAAATACACAATGCACGTCCGTAGGTACTTTAGAAGAGACTCTGTGTTAGCAGATCCTTTTCAACCGAACCTGACCTGGATGTCTCTATTACAGTCTCTGCAGAGTTGCCCAGTGGTTCGAGCAGTTCCCTGAGCACCCTAAGGTTAGGAGTTAAATTCTGGCCAAGTTACTTAACACTTCCTTGCCCCAAGTATCAAAGTGCCTGTCTAAAATATGTAAATCACTTTGACTGTAACCATACATAGAAAAAGCGATATGTCAAGAGCCATTCCCTTTACTTTCTATATAGAATCGGGTGTTATGAATTTATTCTTCATGTGTCGTATCTGCTTTCCTTATTTTTATCAGTTCATTAAGCCACCTGATGACTATTGAAGGCAGCATATCAAATATGAACACGCAAACTCTTCTACTTGTGACCATTATCCTTCCTAACCATTAATCCTGCACATCCTCTTTCTCTTAGCGCCAGAATGGCTCCTTCTCCCTAGTGTAGAAACTGTATGAGGAAGAGAACTGCCCCCAGTTATATCTTAGAATTAAGAATGTACATTAGAGCTCCTTAAAAAAATCTATTGGGTGCTCAATCAAGTTAAAGTGCATTAAAGAAGACTCCAAAATGGGGGGGAGGAGGGAGAAACCTCAAATGAACTGAAAACATTTTACCTGTGCATATCCCTACTGAGAAAGCATCAGAGCCTTACTATTCTCTGTTGGTTGAACTCGACTGAACACCACTCTATGAAACTCTGTGTCTTCTCCTTAGTTCATTGCCTCGACCCTTCCCTCCATTTCACCTACGGCTCATATACTTTCCTCTGTTTATGTATTCAGACATTATAATGGAAGTGTCTGCATTTATCTTTCCAGGTGTACTTTAAAAGAGATGGCGAGTTAATTGAAGTGATTCCAATGGTGGAACCACCAGCGGCTGCAGCAGGGTTGAAAATTGTTCCGGCTTCTCGGAATCTTCTGAACCGGGATATGGATGATACTAAGATGCAAAAGTCCCTGTCTCTCCTGGACCTGGAGGGGAGAGGACATGGTTCTTATACAGAAGATCCTATATGGAGTCTCACTGTTGACAAAGGACTTGTGTCAAGCCCAACCACAGAAGAGATCCCAGAGACTGTGGTCAACCGTGAATTCCCCAGGTGGGTCCACAGCACGGATCCTGCCTATTTCTTCCACCACGCACATCTTCCAATGAGCGATGGCACAGTAGAGGTGAGGGCCATGCTTACCTGGACCCTTAATCCACAAATGGACAATGATGCATTGATCAGCTGTGAAGTGAAACACCCCGCTCTTTCCATGCCGATGCAGTCTGAAATAATACTAGGTAAAAAAAACATTTATTGTCCCTTCTAATTTTCTGACTGTTTGCAAGGCCATTTCCTGTCATTCTTATTGGGTGATTCCATTCAAAGTATTTTGAGGTTTGTGGCTGATCTTGTTTCTTTATGGATAACACAGAGTTATAAACATGCTTGGAACTGAGTGGGAAACCATTTGGGTGACTCTTCTTTAGATTATCTCTAGTCCTTTTGGTTGGCATTCAACAGATATATGTACAGAGGTAATATTAAGTTCTTCTTCCTACTTGGGATAGCTTGCTTTATTCTTCAGTACATTATTATCCTTAGCTAAATACTGTATTTAGAGGTCTTCAGAGGTGATGACTCACAGCTCCTTTACTTCTTCACTACTGCATGTTCCCCTCCAAATGATATTTGGCCCTTGGATTTCTTCAACCCAAAAGTGGTGGGTTTGTGTGGGTTTACAGTGGGTATTTTTCTGTCCTTGGAGGATTCACAATCTAAGCTTGTACCTTGGTAATAGAGGGTCATATGAGCTGTGGTAGGATTCAAACTGAGCTCCCTTGATTCTCAGTCCACAACTTTCACCATTAGGCTACGTTTCCACTTGTTATTTCTTGAAGTGAAGTGCTGTTAGCAAGCTTTAAAATCATTTGTATCTGTCTCATCATAGCATGTTGAGTCAGTTGTAGCACTTATATCGTTCATAAATAGGCATCCTTTAAGGGCTAACTACATTAAGTGATGCTGTGGAAGAACTGGAAGACAATGTGTTGGGCCTCCGAAAGCTCCAATGTCCTCTTTATCTAATGTGACCATACGGCCCGTTTTCAATGGGACAATCCTGTTTTTAGATCCCCTGTCCCATTGTCCCCACGTACAGCTTCGGGACGCTGAAAAGTCCCGTTTTTAGAGAAAGCGTCCCGAAGCTGTGCGTGGGGACAACGGGACAGGCGATCACAGAGCCTGGGCTCTCTCCCTGATTCCCACCGCTGACGCAGCAACAGGGCCAGGCCAGGCGAGTGCAGCGATTGCACAACGGCCGGCCCAGAAACCTTCTCCCCAACAGTCAATTCTGACGTCGGAGAGGAAGTTTCAGGCCAGCCGATGCGAGCCCCCCCCTCCCTGACGAACACACCACAAACCGTCCCCTCCACCCCCGTGCCAGTGAAAACAACAGGAGGAATGCCCACTTCCTCCTGCCATGGTGAACCCCCCCATCGCAAAAGAAAATTGGTAGGAGGGATGCCCACATGCTCTTGCCAATGCGACTTCCCCCCCCCCCCCGAGGCAGCAATATAGCAAGAGGGATGCCCACTCCCTCCTGCCACCGGAGGTCCCCTGCTGTCGCCTGCCACCCCTGAATCCCCCACCCCCCACCCGTACCTTTTAAGAGATGTTGGAGCAGGACAGCTCAGTCCGCCCCACTCGTAGGCCTGCCACTCCAAAATGGCAGGCCTTTCCCTCCCTGGTGCATCATGTGATGCACAGGGAGGGGCCTAAGGCCCTGATTGACTCAGACACCTAAGGTCCCACCCCTTGGGAGGGGCCTTAGGCATCTGAGCCTTAGGCTCCTCCCTCTGTATCCTGGGATACAAGGGGGAGGCGTCTAAGGCCCTGATTGGCTTGACCAAGTTGAACCTAGGCCTTTCTGGCATCTTCGGTGAGATCTTCAGCTGGTGGGGCTTGGGAATCCCTGCCAGCTACTGCAGCAGCATGCCGCTGTTGGGTGAGCCTGATAGGTTTATGTGAATCTCCCGTCTTCAGCATCTACCTCCCCCACCTCCTTTGTCCCTTCCCCAGCATCCACCTACTTGCCTTCTCCTCCTCTTCACCCTCAGCATCCATCCCAAACTTTCCCCTCACAGTATTTGTCCTCCTTACTCCCTCCCCCAGCATGAACTCTCTTCTCTCACCTTCTGCTTGCTGGGGTCAGGGGAAGAAGGAAACGTGAACTGAGTTGAGTGTTGGTCTTTTACCATTCTACTGAGGAATTCCACACTTTAATTATTCGTCACAAACACTGATTATTATGTATTCTTTGACCAGAAGTGTGAGGAGAATTTTTCATTTTTCATGCATTATTCCCTCAGAATTGAAAGGAAGCAGTTTTAACCCTTAGCCGCCCTCTTGCTATGTAATCTTTTATTCACTCTGCTTGCACAACATTAAAGTCAGCTGACAGAAGAAAAAAATGAGGCTTTAATGCCTTAAATTCTCTAATTTCACTCAGCCAAGCCTTCTAGTCAGAAAGAGGAATGGGACGTGTAGAGAGTCCTGTGGCTTGTGCTAAGCAAAACTAAGAATGAAATGTATTTGCATGAATTCTGCAACCCTTAATGACGGTTGCGCTGTATGATAGAAACTCAGAGCCGCCATTCCTGCCTCCGGGATTGATGCCGCCTCTCTTTTCCCAGCACATAATTCCTTTCCCTGAAGCTGGAAAGTAATTTGTGAGTGAACCAAGCACACAGCAATTCTTTCTCTCTCCAGTGCCAGAGCCAGGAGGGGGTAAAGGGGTTAGTTCAATAATTATCCATCTTTTTTGTCTGCAGTATGAGAACAGGTGGCTCTTAATGCCATCCGTGATGGAATTACCCCATTTCTAATGGTGTTTGTATGTAGATTGGGCCATTTTGGTCTCATGCTTTATTCACCATTAAGGTTAATGTGTTTCTTGTGTAAAGAGAAGAGGCAGTAATGGAGTGATAGAGCTGGAGGGGTGACCTGCTATGTTGTTTCTGTAGGCAGAAGTGCAGATTTCAGAGTCTGCCTCTTGCCCTTCTTCCTGGGGCATGGATAGGATTACCAGAAGGCTGGGGAAACCTGGACAAGTCCTCTCTTTAGAGGACTGTCCAGGGTCCCAGATGGACTTTCCAAAACCCAGCAGTTCGTCTGGATTTTGGAAAGTCCCGACGAGCTCTGGCCACATCTGGAGGGCATCTGGATGATGTCACACACATCCTCCAGACGCAGCTGGAGCTTGTCGGGGAAGAAGAGAGGAGGTTTGTGGGGGAGGGGCTAGGGCAGAGCTAAAGATGGAACTGGGAGGGGCCGGAGGCAGAACAGGTCAGCCTGGTCATGGGAAGGCTGAGGACATGTACAGGGAAACAGCCCAGTCCCATTTTATGTAGCTGGAAACCCTGTCACCTGATACCTACACTTTCCACCAGGGGCTGACTATAAGGAAGTGCAGGGAGACCCAGGAAGACTAGGGAACTGGGCAAAGAAATGGCAGATAAATTTTTGTATGGAATTTTCGGATCAATTTGTAATGAAGTAAATACAAATATAATCGTAGCTTGTTGCAGTCAAAGGATTACAGTACATCATGCCAGAAAATACACAAATCCCCAGCTGAACAGGAACTATTCCAAAGAAACACAGAATTCATAACTAAGCCAAGAGCGAGCACATTAAATTTCATATAAATGTAGCAGAAAGTCCTTTCAATCGGCAGGATCCTCCCTCCTTCCCACTGTTAAAAAAAATGTGGAACTTGACAACAGATAAAGACCATAAAATGTTTCTATTTTGCTCTTCCTCACCATCCAATCATCTCTACAAAGTGCTCTGTCATTTCCTCTTCATAACAGAGATCTCCAATAAAGGAGACTGCCACCTGGGCACCTGCCTTCCTCCCCCTGTATACATTTTATCCGATCCCCAGCCACTTTTGCCCTGCCAGTGCTGTATTTGAAAACATGGATTCCATAGAAGTATTCCAAAATGGTGCTGACCTCAGGGAAAGCTGGTCCTATTATCAGTCAGCCAAAGTGCTGCCTGATGGTAACTGTCTGGGACCTGATGGTTATCCTTGATTTTGGCCCCTGGTTCAGTGAGGTCCTTAGCTCATTTCCTATGTCCCAGTCCAACCTGGGTTATTTATCAAATCCTGTGATCTTCCTCACTCAAAACAGGAAAAAGATAAGGTGGACTGTGAATCATATCTGCCCATCTCCCTCTAGCTAGTCCCCAGCGAAGCCCCTGATTGGCTAGGCTAATTAGTGGGTTGTGGTCATTAAGGCACAGTCCCGGCATCCCCATTGCTTTTTTCCCATTTGGTTAACAGGGGTTTAGAACGCAGGGTGGAAAGAGATACCTAAAATGAAATCCCCTGGATTGGGAGGGAGTGTTCCCTGGCCAGCAGTAGTGCATGGGGGTGTGACTGATTATGCTAAAAGGGAAGGTCAGCCCCAGAATAGCATGAGAAAGAAAGGAGTTGTCCCTTTAAAGGTTGCGGGAGGGGGAACTGTGGGAAAATTTGTTATTGTAGTCAGTTTTTATTATTTTATGATCATTCGTTTAAACAGTTCTACAAACTATTTTTATCTATTTTAGTGTAATCAATTTGTATTGTGTAATTACTATATTTTATAAGTTTTTATAGGGCTGTATTTTTACTATATAGTATTTTATTTTGAACGGTGTTATTTTCATTTATAATAATTGTTATATGGCTTTGTATTTCTAATTGCTTAGTGTAATTATTATTGTGTAAACCGACATGAACTGATGGTTTGGTGGTATATAAAAATAAACTATTATTATTATTAATTCTAACAAGCTGAGTTCTCTAAGCCCCATCCATGGGGAGTACAAGCTAAAAACAACCTTTGGGGAAAGGAAGATGATCGAGAGAGCCTCATTCCCAGGGAGCTGGGGTAAGGGAGGCTGATGAGCCCCATGGGGACAGAGTAGAAGTGTTTCCTGTTTGAAGCCTACAGCCTGCAAGAGGAAAGATCCCCATGGCAATGCAATACCATAGTAAGAGGGGGTGTGGTCTTCCTAGGGGCGTGGCTCCTCTCCTTGCCTTTCCCCGTACCTTTTTTACTTCCCTAGCACAAGGTTGCTGCTCATGTCGGCATCGACATTCTCTCTGACATCACTTCTGGGACCCACGCCTAGGAAGTGACATCAAAGTGAAAGCCAACACCAACATGGGCAGAGAAGGCTAGAGGGGAGAGAGCAGAGGAGCCTGCAAGGGAGAGCACAATGTGAAAGAGGCTTGAAAGTGCATGGACTCCTGGAAGGAAAAGAGGCATGAACAAGGCATTCGGAAACATCCGATGTTGTTGGAAAATTGGAAAGAAACTCTACAGCTGAGGAAGGGCTCACAATTGCTATCACCTGCGATATCTGAACTGCTACAGAGCTGGGTTTAAGAAAGAAAGCCTTTGGAACATTATGGGACTATTATTTGGTACCACATGAAGGGTTCAGTGCTTGCAGCGTGGTGGAGGGCATTTGCCTGTGAACAGTGGACTAACTCTTCTTGCTGTTTGGGGAAGGAGAAGGCAATCTAGAAAACCCAGGGTGGATTACTTTCCGGTCATGGATTGAACTCCCAGAAGTTTTAATGTGTTTCCAGCCCAAAAGAGGGTATTGCCAGAAGCCAAGGTGTCTCCTAATCAGAGTCACCAGAGTCATCACGGGGGCTCCAGCTTTGTATTTTACTGAGTCCAGAGAGTATGGAGGGGAGGGATAATGCGTCTCCAGGGCCCGACTACATGAAGAATCCATAGAACCTCAGTCCTTGATGGGAAGAGTCTCCAAAACACTGCACACAGGGGGACTGTACTGTATATTCATTGTAGTCAAAACTCTATTGTAGGTACACATCCTACACACTCCTGAGGTCAATGAGTCTTTTATGAAGTTTTAACCCGTTTTCTTTCACACATAGACACACGCTGGCCACTCTCACACCTCTGCAACTCTACCTGGTTCCCTCCTATCCACCTTCCTCTGTAGCTTCCCTTCTCCCAAAACTCCTGGAGGATACCTCTTTCCATGAACCTTGGCTATGTTAGCACCAGGTAGGTTTATCCCTGTAGCCTGACTCCAGTGCTGTACCACTGGACTCTTCACTGTACTGATCCGCAGAGACATCTGGGGAAAAGTTCTCCAGACTCTTCTTCACGATTCTCCAGTCAATTGAAAGGCTTGGGGTTGCTCACTTTTCACTTGTCTATGGATTGAATCAGTGCCAGAGATCCCACTGGATCATACCCCAGAGATTGGCAAAAATCAGCCTTCTGGCAGATGTAGACCAGGAGCCACAATCCTTTCAAAGGGCTCAAAGACAGGCACTGGTTTCCCCTATTTGAGCCTAAGCAAAGACCTTCTTCCCTTCAAACCAGGACATTTTATCACCTAGGTGTCCTCAGCTATAGAATTCCAAGGCCCTTACGTCCTTCTGTTTCCAGGGTAGGACTACCCCTGTAAACGCATGTTAGGAAAACACCATCTCCTACTGCAAGGGCTTAGTGACGTCAATCACATCCCTAATTCAAACAGACTAGAAAAATATGGCAAAGGTCTCATAACATAGACTTGAAATAACTGCTGTTCACATACCTCATCCCGATCAAACTGTATTTGCAAAAAGCTTGACCTCAGCTGTGTAACAGAATCCACATTGCTAAGCGGACACACCTTAGAATAACTTTGGATGCTAACCAAGCCTTCAACAGGATCATATGACCCTTGTCTATGTTCTAGTTTGGTTAGTTCGGAGCAGTAAATTTGGAGCAAACACTATGAAAGAAGTTACATTTGTTGACATTTAGACTGATTTTCAGATAAATGAATGATTTTCAGTGCCAATTCTTTGGTAAACTTGGGCTGTTTGAATGAGCAGTGGATGAATTTTGAGCATCATTACTCTAATTCTTCTATATCTTCTTACATAATTTTTGGTATCAGAACATCTGGACTTTAAAAAGTGATAAAAGAGGGTGGACATAAGAACATAAAAAAAGCCTTACTGGGTCAGACCAATGGTCCATCAAGCCCAGTATCCCGCTCTTAAGGTGGCCAATCTAGGTTACTAGTACCTGAGGAGTAGCAATATTCCATGCTACCGATCCATGGCAAGCAGTGGCTTCCCCCATGTCTTTCTCAATAACAGACCATTATCAACAGTGACACCTCTTGGTTAATGCCTCTACCAGGCATTTTCAGTACAGCTACACCCACCCTTTGGCAAAGCCACACATAAACGACACCAAAAAGCCCATTCATTCCCAATGGGCTTTGGTGCAATTACCGCAGGCCGCTGTGGAAGAGGGCCCTAGTTAGCTTTGAGCAAAGACCCATAAAATCACCTGGGCGGATTCTGATTGGACTGGTGGAGGCCGTGAAGAAAAAGGCGTCAGATCCCCTTGTTATTCAGTCGTTGTCGAGAGTCTCCTTTCCCTAACTCTGCCCTTGTTTTTACCTAGGAAAGATTGGAGTTGGAAGAGATCATTAATGGGCTACATGTGGCTTTGTGGCAGTTTTATCCAGCCTCCGGCTCTGAGGCCATCTGCCACTCTTCAGAGCTTGCACTGCAGGATAGCAACCTTAAAAAGAGAAGCAGGCTTTGCGTTTCAGAAGAAAGCTGTACAATCCTTCCAGTGCTCTGATCCAACCCAGCAAAACATAAAAATCATTGAAACATTGAAACTCCCTCGTAAGGAAACCTTTCTCTGAGCAACCAGCTTCTTTAGCTGATGTAAAATGTTGATGTGGCTCCTTCTGCCCCCTCTCTTAAACAGGAGGGTTATTTGTGCCACAGTCTGTTCTGAAATGTCTGAATCCCTCTCCAAACTCGGAAGATGCTGAGAGCACTTTAGCCTTTGAAGGAAAAAGGTCGCATTCAGCTTTCACTGATATCCAGTGATGAGTGATCAAGCACAAATTATTCATATATACAGAAGAAGCTGAGTGCAGCATTGTTTTGATTAAATATTTAAGTTTCTCCTTAGCGTGGAGGAGAATGTTTAACAATATAATGGTCCGTGATTTGTAAAAGGAAAAGAGAGATTTGTTGCTCCTGTTCTAATGTGATACACGTCCCACGTAGAATCGGAGGGTGCGGAGGAAGGAAGGCCAGGATCAGCTGCAAGCAGTTCTGCTGTTCAGATGCTTTCTGGACTCCCGTCCTCGTCCACAGCAGTAATCCCGGGGCTGCATTTCTCCTAGAAATCTCTCCAGGGCTTGCTCATAGCTTTATTCATTTAAAAGCACTTGTAATACCACATCACTGGAACAGCAAATCAGGTGGTCGCCGGGGGTGGCAAAGACAAACACTAGAACCCGACATCTCCACAAGCTCAAAGAAACCTCAACACACGCTTTCACTGGCAGTTTTCAAGTGGCTCATTTATCCCAGACAATGATTGGGGGGAATTCTTGGTAACCTTATAACGAGGCAATCCCAAAAGATGCCCTTTTCTAAGCCAGCTTACGTAGTTGTCACGCTCCACCTCTAACCTAGCCGCAGAGGAGATGGCCACTGAGCTGGGATAATTCAGAGACACTATGGGGCTGATTTTCTAACTTAATTGGCCAAATGCCCTTAATAGGCTCAATAATTGGGGGAAAAAATTAATTGGACGATAGAGTCTATAAAAACTAGGCGCCTCTCGTAATGCCTAAGCAGGTATTTCTGTGGGTGGAGCGTGACTTACGCACCGTTCAGCACGATGCTCTAAAAACTCAGGCGCCTGAAATATAGGCCTTTTAAACAGCCGCCATTCTGTGAACGGCTCTACGTGTGAGTGACACTCAGCCAGCTCCTAACTGAACATCCTGGACTGACTAGCTCAGTGGGCTTTAGCCCTTTTGACTATCCACCTCGGGGTTTTCATATGTTGGGGTCTAAAGGGTCATATTTGATCAGGGACTTAACTTCTGGCCCTATGTTTGCAGTATAGCAAAGAGATATTTCACCTGCAAAAAAAAACCATGCTCAGTCTGTTCCACTCTCAATTTATCCTCATTAGGTCTCCTTTTCCTTGGTCTTGCTTGGAATGTAAAATTCATTATATCGGAGCTTAAATGTTACTGCAACTCATTATGTCAGGGCTCAAATATTACTGGCGTGACGACAGAAAGGAAAACTACCATGTCAGCGTTTAACTTTCCAAAGGGCAAATACAGTGATGTGAAAAAGTTTCCCCTCCTGATTTTCCTCTTATGGCACACGGAATGATTTCTGGAACCTGAGTAAACCCATGACACACTTTTTAAAGCATTTAATTCCTAGGAATTATTAGGAAAGGAATAGAGAATATTATACAGCCTTTGTGACCACACAGTGGCGTATTGAGGGGGGCAGGGGATGTGGGCCGTCCCGGGTGTCATCTTCGCAGGGGGCACTGGTGCCGGTGCCTCTCCTCAGCCCTGCATACTTCTTGAAATGTTTCCTGGCACGAGCAGCATCTTTCACCCTCTGCTTGCACTGGCATCTGCTCCCTCCTAATGCCACTTCTTAGTCATGGGACCAAAATGCGACATCAGAAAGGAGCCAACGCCAGCGCGAGCACTGGGTGAAAGGGTACACCGGCAAATCCGCACCCCATCAACTGCACCCCGTTTCTGAATCTGCCATATCTGGATATCTGGAAGGCCCTGATTTGCTCAGACTCCTCAGGCCTGTCCCTTGGGAGGGGCCTGAGGAGTCTGAGCAAATCAGGGCCTTCCAGATAAACCTTACCCTAACACTAGATAGGAAGTAAATGTTCTAAATGTAGTGGGGGGTCCCCACCACCACCACTACCCCTCAAAAAAGAGGGTTACTTTGTAACCCTCACAAGACAAAATAGTATCCACCGTCAGGGCACATTTGACGGGTCACTTTCCATTCAGTGTGCGCATTTGACAGGTCACCAGTGAAAGATGCTTCTTGCACCAGTGAACACTTCAAGAGGTACACGGAGAGTGAGTGGAGGCACCAAGCATCGGAGAAGAGTGAGGAGTGCATAGCATTGATGTCGGGCACCACTGCCCCATGCGTCAACCTCCCTCACTATGCCACCATGATCATAACTTGAATATTATGTGCAATTCTGGTTGCTGCATCCCAAAAAAGATATAGCGGAACTAGAAAAAATAGAGAGAGGGGTGACCAAAATGATTAAGGGGATAGAATGGCTCTCACATGAGATTAGGGCTCTTCAGGTTGGAGATGGTTTGGGGGGATATGACAGAGGTCTACAAAATACTGTGTAGACGTAACAGGAAAAGGAAAATCAATTCTTTACTCTTTCAAGAAGTACAAAGACCAGGAGAATGCTCTGAAGTTAAATAGAAACACTTTGAAAACAAATAGGAGAAAATATTTTTTTATCTCCATGCAACTTCCTAAATTCTGAGCCTTATTTTGCTGAAAAAGAATGTCATCTTATTTCGTTAAGTGCCAATTTGCTGAAATGAAATTCTGTTTTGACATTGTTTCAGATCATTGACTGAACCATGTCTAAGGTTACCAGATTTTACTTACGTATAATCCAGATCCATAGCCCCACTCAGTTCCACCCATCATTGCCCCGTTTTGCCCACACCACACCCCAGCCCTGCCCCGTCAGCCTAGTCTCGTCGGTCGGTCGGGCATCCGTGCATGCGCGGATGTGACACGATGACATCACCACGTTGCATGCGTAGAAGCCCATCCCGACGCAATCTGCTTTTCAAAACCCAGACAAAGTGCCGGGTTTTGAAAAGTCATCTGGGGAAATCGTGACATCTGGGAACCCGCCTAGTTAAACAGCATATTAGGGCCTAACTGCTAAAATTCTGCAGGAGATAACTGGTTAGGCCTGCTGAATATTGCTGGTTAGCACCTGGCACATAACCGTTTATATCATATGACTTATCCAGTTGGGCACCAATAAGAAGTTCCTAACCGGATAAGTTTAACCATCAAACAGAACTACTATCTATCATTTCTATAGCTCTGAAAGGCATACGCAGTGCTATACATTTAACATGGTCCCTGCTTAGAAGAGCTTACAATCTAGTTTGGACAGACAGGACATCTCAAGGAGGTTCTGAACCAGATAAATAGCTGTCCTGTCTTTGACGCTCAGTATTGGCATAACTGATTAAATTTTTAGCAGTTAAAAAACCTGGCTCTTCAATGCTGGTGGCTAGAAATGGAACGATTGGCTGAGTAACGTTATCACGCACTCCTCAACCTACTTCAGTTTTAGAAAATTGGTAAAAACGAGTTTGTTCAATCGATTTGTAAACTAAGAATTTTTATAGCGCTGTTAATTCAACCAGTAACTATATAGCTTTCCACTTCTTCCATTATGTAAGATTGTATTGATGACTTTGAATTGTAACTTTTTCGCTGATTGTCCAGCGCTTCTTGTTGTAAACCACCTCGAACTATCATGGCTTTGGCGGTATATAAGAATAAAATTATTATTATTATTATTATATCCAGGTGTAACGCTAGCAGTGGATAGCAAAAGTGCTGCCTGGAGCCATCTGAATACCAGCCACTAATAAACATAGAACTTCCGAACATTGGCCAGTTTACATAGTAACATAGTAGATGATGGCAGATAAAGACCCAAACGGTCCATCCAGTCTGCCCAACCTGATTCAATTTAAATTTTAAAATTTTTTCTTCTTAACTGTTTCTGGGCAAGAATCCAAAGCTCTGCCCGGTACTGTGCTTGGGTTCCAACTGCCGAAATCTCCGTCAAAACCTACTCCATCCCATCTACACCCTCCCAGCCACTGAAGCCTTCTCCAGCCTATCCTCCCCCAAACGGCCATATACAGACACAGACCGTGCAAGTCTGCCCAGTACTGGCCTTAGTTCAATATTTAATATTATTTTCTGATTCTAGATCCTCTGTGTTCATCCCACGCTTCTTTGAACTCAGTCACCGTTTTCCTCTCCACCACCTCTCTTGGGAGCGCATTCCAGGCATCCACCACCAGATTGTTTTCCACATATGCATTGAGGATCTGACTCTTCCCCCTCCCAAGAAGTACCAGCCCTCTTTATCTTCCGAATGCACTCTCTGGTCAAAAAGGTACAAGTCCTGTTCTTAGTGTTAAGTCCTTCTGCTGGTACCACTGCAAAACTCCAAATGGCACCAGTTTTTCTGCATTTCTGGACGTTAGTCATTGAGTATTCAGCTGAGTAAATATGGGGTTAACAGTTCAGGTCCAGGCACAGAGAACTTCTCTTCTGTTTCATTGGTAGGGGAGCGTGAGACTTTGCATGGGAATGACAGGGACGACTGGACAGGTGACCAATCTTATTCAGCTCTTCATGCAGATGCCATATGGTTTGCTTAAACCAGTTTTTAGATACCAGTAACTCATTCGTGCAGTAGTATCCCTCAATTTCAAGAGAGATATGCTGCTGTTACTCAGAGAGGCCTTGCAATGAATTCACAGATACATTTAAAAACTTTCCATTGCCTTAGAGTTCAACTCACCGGAAACTTCTCCTCCTCAAGTGAAATATTAAATATATGTTCTGATCTATCACAATTGAAGCACAAGGGACTTCAATTTGTTAAGTACATCTTCGATCATGTCCCATGTAACTGGCACATACCAGCTCTGCTTAGACCGTCTTCCATCTCTTCATAAACGGTGACATCATTAGTCATCATCTAATCTTCTAATACGCAAAGTTCCTGCACCCCACCTGTGTTATGCTCCTGAACAAGGTCGGTCTCATTTGCTGTCGCACTTCTCTGGTCTTGCAGGAGCTCAGATAGCAGATCCCATGATGTCTGAACTATTTTCTCTTCAGGAAAAGCCAAAAATGAATTAACAGTGCTCTTAAGAGTGTCGTAAATTCCACTAGTTCCTGGACAACTTGAAATGACACCCTTGACTATTCCTTTTCTGCTGAATCATGTCAAATAATTCAAATCCTATTACTGTATCTGCAAGAAATGGATAAACGCTCTAGTGCCAAATTATTACACCAGTTTCAAATAAAGTGTAATGATGAAGAATTATGTAGATTATCCAGGGGGGGGGAGAAGCCCTAATGGTTAGGACAGCGACTGATCTCACTGCACCTCTGTGATCTTGACAAGTCACTTACTCCTCCACTGCCTCAAGTACAAGCTTTGATGGTCAGCCTTCCAGGGAGAGCAAAATACCAACCGTACCTGGATTTCATTTCATTTAACACAATATTTATGAATCACTTATATCTCAGCAAATGTAACTGGCCTTGAGCTGCTACTGAAAGGGTCTTGACCTAAATCCCAGAAGCCACTGATTGAGACGGTGACAAAAGTCTACGAGTCTCCAAAGCAGCGGTTCGAGGTGGTGTAGAACAGGAATTAAAGAGGGATAATCGTACCATAGGAACTAATTTACATATAATAGAGACAGAGATAGTAAGCTCTTTTGAGCAGAGACCTTCTCTCGCATGTAGTAGTAGTAATTATCACCTCCAGATACATCCTGTCCTCCGCCTCCCATTCTCTTCCCCCCTTTTTCTAATTCAGCACAAATTTCTGCTAACCTTCCTTTAAAATCTTTGCAAACGGGTCACATTTGAAGCAGATTTCACTTGTTCTGCTTCCAGGCTTAACTCTTTCACCACCACACACAACTCCCTTGGTTAATGATCAATTTAGCTTCCAATAAAGTCATCTTACAGGTTACTATCTGCTCCCTCCAAATGGCTTTTACCTCCAATGAGCTATTCTTTCACTTAAAAGGCAGGTACATTAGCTGTCACAGAGGCAGTGGTGTAGCGAGGGAAGGAGGTGCCCGTGGCAATGGCGCACCCCTGCACCCTTACCTCTGTCCCCATTCTCCTTCCATGCCCCCACACCACACTCATGCCCTCCCTTCCACCCATACCTCATTAAATCGTCACCAGTGAGAGCAGATTCTCCAGCCTTGGCTTTCCCTCTCACGTCACTTCCTGGCCCTGCGACCCGGAAGTGATTTCATAAAGGAGCTAGACCAGTGCAAAGAGCAGGCCTGAGAAATTGCTGGTGCTAGTAAAGATTTAATGAGGTATGGGGGGAAGGGACGGTGTAACTGTGGCGTGGGGGGGGGGGGGCCGAGAGGTACCAGCGCCCCCACCAAGACAGCACCCAAGACAGTCCCCTGTCCTCCCCCCTTACTACACCACTACACATAGGTGAGTCAGGAGACTCTCCCCTCTCTCCTCTTGCATATAACAGAGCTTTAGACAGGTTTTAAGAAAGGTTTGGGCAAGTTCCTGGAGGAAAAGCCCATAGTGTGTTATTGAGAAAGACATGGGGGAAGCCACTGTTTGCCCTGGATTGGTAGCATGGAATGTTGCTACTCTGTGGGTTTTGGCCAGGTTCTAGTGACCTGGATTGGCCACTGTGAGAACGGGCTACTGGGCTTGATGGCCCATTGGACTGACCCAGTTAGGCTATTCTTATGTTGTTATGAGATAGGAGGGATTCCACTGTCCCATCACCGGTGATAGTTCTCTATCCCACGAACACATGAGCACATCAACATGAGACAAACACAACATCATGCCCTGATTTTGCAACAGGATGAGCAAGTGTGAGGTGTGAAAAAGTGTTTGTTTTAAGCTCACAGAAGCAGATATACACATCTACAGTACACCTGCTCTGGGGTGGACTGTATGAGTGTACCTACCCCCTACCCCGGTGTCGTTTTCTACATTGCACCTCTGCTCCTGTTCTGCCCAAACAACCTGCCAGAAACGCCAACACACAGGTGCCTACTTTTCATGCTAAACACAGCAAAAATGACCCCTTCTTGGCCACAGTGGAGCGAGCTCAGTATTGGGGAGCTCAGGGCCTGCTGCACCCACAGAGTGTCCTCAGTGATGTCACTGCATTCACTTCTGTAGGCCATATTTCTAATAAAAGGCCTTTTCTGTCTATATAAAACACACCTTACATGCAGAGAAACTTTATGAAAATATTCCATGCAATCTCTTCCAATATCCTGAATTAATGACTGAGTAGCTTCACACCGTACTTTGGAATATGTGGAATGATGATCCACGCTGCTGTTCCACTGCGGTGCTGAATGCAGTAAAATTAAAATCAGGTTACAGTTTTTATTCAATGAAATCTGAATGTCTGATCTGAGAGTCATATAACAGTCTCAAACATTTTTAGCTTCGGCACACTAAACGGGGCAAATGTTTTTTGGGGCACATTATGATCGAAATTATAAATTGCATAACCAACAAGAAATGAAACTTGAGTGTTATTTATTTAAAGTTCTTTAAGCTATGTCTGGGTAATTGTAACAACGGTGAAACTAAAGTAGATAGAATTGCAAATCAACTCAAAACGTGGCTCAATAGTCAACAAACAAACACACATTTCATCATCCACCATCTGCAGTCGTTCTCCTCTTTTTGATTTAATTTCTGTTAGAACTGAAAATCCAAGTTTGCAAAGATAAGAAGATTCAAACGGTAACAAAGCCTTGATTGCTGTTAGTTTTCAAGGACCAATCACGTCAAAGAATGAGGCTTGTCTGGGCGGTTGTATCCTTACGCACACAGACGCTCATAACATTGACAGACTCTTGCGTATGCGATGTAGGTCATTATTCTAGTGCAGAGTTTCTCAACTTCCTCAAGCCAAGTACCCCCTAAGTCTAACAAATATCAACCGAGTACCCCCCGCCCAAGCTCCGCCCCCGACTCCACCTCCATAATAATAGTACTACTTGTAATTCAATTTCTTCCATTCATTTTTCATATACACCAATAGCTTATTAATACATAATAGTAACCACAAAATAAAAAAAACAACAAAGTATACTGTACACAGAGAAAATGTTAATTATCATTTATATTCTTTTTTTTTCTTCATAGAGGTCAAGGCAGATGACTTTAAAAAATGCAATGTCACCTCAGGAACAGCTACAAAAAAATAGACAAACATAGTGCAAAATATAGACAGCTGATATAAATTCGCAAAACTGACACATTTTGATCATTAAATTGAAAATAAAATCATTTTTCCTACCTTTGTTGTCTGGTGATTTCATGAGTCTCTGGTTGCACTTCCTTCTGACTCTGCATCCAACATTTCTTTCTTTCTTCCTCCTGCAAGCTTCCTATCCTCCAGACCTCATCCCTCTGTCCCTCCATGAGTCCAACTTTTTCTTTCTCTCTCCCGCCCCCTCTCTTTCTGTCTCTCCCTGCCACTTTCTTTCTTTCCCTCCGCCCTGCCCCCCACGGCCACTGCCGCTGCTGCTGATTTCGACAAGCCACCGCCATTGATTTCTCCCTGCTTTTCCCCAATGCGACGGGCCTACAAGCCTTCCTGCCCGACGTCAATTCTGACATCAGAGAGGAAGTTCTGGGCCTTGTTGGGCCGGAACTTCCTCTCTGACGTCAGAATTGACATTAGGCGGGAAGGCTTGTGGTACCGTCGCGTCGGAGAAGCAGGGAGAAATCAGACAACCATCGCGGCCCAAAAGAGAAGGCCAGGGCCTGGGGCAGCTGCTGTCCTTGCTCCCCCACTAACGTCGAGAAGGGGGAAAGCTGAAGAGTAGGGGAGAGGGAGGATGAGAGGCAAGAGATTGCTTCTCCCCCGCTACCTAAAGTGTCCTTTTCAGAGGGGCCCCGAAGGTTTCTCTCTGCCGCCACTTCCTGTTTCCAACAGGGCAGATCGGGGCAGCCGTCGGCAGCTTGTGAGAACAGCTACCGTGTCGGGCCCCTCTGAAAAGGACACTTTAGGAGTTGAACAAAAGTTCGGACTGTGGGGGCCCCTGGATCTGTTAGGTCCAGGGAAGCTGCCCTGTTTGCTGCCCCCTAACGCCGGCCCTGGGGTGCCCCTGACAATTCTGAGCCCTACCCTTTAATCCGGCCCTGGTTCCTTCCCTCCTCTGTCTCAAGTTAGTGCCCCCTTCCTCCCTCCTTTCTCCCTTTGTCCCAGATCATGTCCCCTCTCTTCTTATTTGCTTCCTTCAGGGCTGGACAGCTCCTTCCTGCCTTCAGCGGCTCTTACATGCTGCTCGTGGGTGACCCACAAGCCTTCCCTCGGACATCAGTTCTGACATAGGAGAGAAGGCTTCCAGGTCAGCCATGTGCAGCGTGCAAGAACCGTTCATCCCTGCAACAAGCTCTGACATCAGAGTGAAGCCTTCCGTGTTGGATTCAGGGAGAGGGAGGGCATGGAATCCCCGGCAGCGGCTTTGGCGCAGGCTGGCGGGCAGGAAGGAGGTCATGGGATTCCTCGTGGCGGCAGCTTTAGGAGGAAGGGGATTGGAGACCCACACAGTGCCGCGTACCCCTAAGGGTACACGTACCACATGTTGAGAAATTATGTTCTAGTGTATACTTCCAAAGGGAATTTTTAAAAATAAAGTAAAATTCTGGAATCTCTTTGGGGCATGGTTTGAGAGACACTGCCTTAGATGATCCAGGAGTCTTTTTAGTTTTCAGAGTTTAATACCTCAATTTTCGAATCTCCCAAGGAGATACAGAAACCTGTACTAAGGCATTGTACACCTGGTCTCTCCGTGCTCCCCCTTCCCTCCTACTGCCATAACCCCCATGTCTCCAAAGCAGGCTGCAGGTCTGTTCATACCTCTTGCCCACATATTGAACCGAATGTGACTTGAACCTGACGAAGCTGTCTCCCTGGTCACTCATCCGGCTTCAAAACCAAGGAGCATCTCTGTAATAAAAGCCATTCAATTTAATAACTGCAGTCCCAGCTTCCCCCCTTCCTTCCCTGCAGTACTTAGGAGAGATTAGCTGATGTTCTTAAACGGACTAATCCCTCCAGCACTGTCCTGATCAAACAGCTCAATGAGCCGAGTCTCTCTCCTCAGATGTACACATTTACATCTTAAGACAAAATACTTTTTATGTTAATCCTCAGCTGGAGAGTCCCTTCCAACACCAGTCTAATGCTGTAAAACAAACCCCTCCGACAAGCCGCTATAATCTCTTTGGGCACAGCCGGAGAGGTTGTACAATAATTAGCTTTCTTTCATCTTTTTAATAGAAGAAGGTAGGCCCCCATGCTAGGAGGTTTTGAAAATACACTTTTAATTCATTCACAATCCATAAACAATTAACCTGACATGGGTCACCGGCACGCACAAATGGCACCATTATCCCAGTTCTCCCATTTTCCTAAGGCCCCGCTGCATCCATGGCTGGCTCTAAACTTTCTCAGGGGCTGTCGCAGTCAAATGCATAAGGCGTTGTGGGATGGGGTGGCTGGGACAGTAAATAAATCCTAATCAATCAAAATTTAGTGCACAGAGACAAAAGCTAAAACATTAGATATTAGCATACGGCATATTAAAATTCATGGTAATGAGACTATTAGCTATTCAGTCCAGATGCAAAGAAGGGCGCAGAAGACTAAAAGGCTGAGTACAGCATCCGGACTTTAATGCCAAGTCTGAGAAGACGTGGAAGGGTTAACTCATTCCTCTGCAGTAGCATCTGTAATGCTCTAATGCCTTTTCTTCTTCTGACTCTGAACATCACTGTAGCTCCAGTTTTTCTTCAGGGCTTACAGCAAACAAATTCCGCATCCTCTAGCAACGAGTTCCAGAGCTTATCCACCGTATTCATTGAATTAAAAAAAGATTTCCTCGTAACAGTGGTTAGCGCAGCCGGGTTAGAAAAGTTTTAACATAAGAACAGCCATACTGGGACCGAAGGTTCATCAAGGCCAGTATCCTGGTCCCAAGTACCTAACTAGATCCCAAAAAGTAAAACAGATTTTATGCTGCTTATCCCAGGAATAAGCAGTGGATTTCCCGAAGTCCATCTTAATAATGGCTTATGGACTTTTAGGAAATCATCCAAACCTTTTGTAAACCCTGCTGTGCAAAATGATTTCACCACATTCTCTGGCAACAAATTCAGAGTTTAATTACACATTGAGTAAATAAATATTTTCTATGGTTTATTTTAAATCTATTACTTAGTAGCTTCATCGCATGCCCCTTAGTCTTAGTATTTTTGGAAAGAGTGAACAAGGATTCACATCTACCCTTTCCACTCCACTCAGAATTTTATAGACCTTGAGCCGTCTCTTCTCCAAGCTGAGAAGCCCTAACCGCTTTAGCCTCTCCTCATAGGGAAGTTGTCCCATCCCTTTTATCATTTTTGTCACCCATCTCTGTACCTTTTCTAATTCCGCTATATTTTTGTTTTGAGCTATGGCAACCAGAATTGCACACCGTATTTGAGGTGTGGCCGTACCATAGAGCGATACAAGGGCATTATAAGATTTTCCTCTTTGTTTTCTATTCCTTTCCTGATAATTCCTAACATTCTATTTGCTTTTTTAGCAGCTGCCGCACATCGAGCTGAGGGTTTCAATGTATCCTCAACAAAGTCACCTAGATCATTTTCCTGGGCAGTGACTCCTCACACAAAACCCAGCATCACATAGCTATAGTTCGGGTTCCTCTTTCCCACATGCATCACTTTACACTTGCTCACATTAAACATCATCTGCCATTTTGACTCCCAGTCTCACAAAGTCCTCTCGCAATTTTTCAGAATCCTCTTACGATTTAACAACTTTGAACAACTTTGTATCATCAGCAAATTTAATTCTTATTAATTATTCCCATCTCTAGATCAATGATAAAGCAGCAGTTCCAGCACAGACCCCTGGGGAACCCCTCTATTTACCCTTCTCCATTGAGAATATTGACCATGTAACCTACTCTCTGTTTTCCGTCTTTCAATCAGTTCTTAATTCATAATAAGACATTACCTCCTATCCCATGACAAGTTCCTGGAGGAAAAGTCCATAGTCTGCTATTGAGACAGACATGGAGGAAGCCACTGCTTGCCTTGGATCGGTAGCATGGAATGTCGCTACTCTTTGGGGTTTCGGAATCTTGCTACTCTGAAATTCTGGAATGTTGCTATTCTTTGGGGATTCCCCATGAAATGTTGCTACTCTTTGGGAATTTCATATGGAATGTCGCTACTCTTTGGGTTTCGGAATCTTGCTACTCTGAGATTCTGGAATGTTGCTACTCTTTGGGGTTTCTAATGGAAGCTCCAGTCTTAGTTGACGACATTAAGAAAATACAGAGATAATAAAGTGGTAATAAAAAATACTCAAAGCTATGAATCATCACAAACTTATCCAAACCTAGAAATAGAATATTATTCAGGACCCGCAGATGGGAATAATCCATATAAGATCCAATCAGATCATTTCTCAAATCTAGAAACACGTGTTCACCAGTCCCAGCTTTTCAACCACAAATTAACAAAACAATACAGAAATCTTTCGCAGTTATGAGAAACCTTAGACAAGTCCGAAAATTCTTCGAAAAAACACAATTTCAGCCCCTAGTACAATCTCTAATCCTAAGTATCCTAGACTATTGCAACATCCTCTACCTCCCCTGCCCTGCAATAATGATTAAACAACTACAGACAATTCAGAATCCAGCTCTGAGACTCGTCTATTCATTGAAAAAACATGATCACATTACTGAGGCATTCATCAATTCTCATTGGCTTCCAATCCAGGAAAGAATACAATTTAAATTCTACTGTATACTATTTAAAACTATAAATGGAGACAGCCCAACCTACCTAAACGACCGCCTCATCCAAATCACCTCTACCAGGCATAGAAAAACACACACCCCATTCACTTACCCCCCAATCAAAGAAGTAAAACGGAAGAAACTATACAACGGACTACTGGCCACTCAGGCAGCGAAGATAGACAACCAAGTCTCCAACCTATTGACAACAACCCCAGACTACAAGATGTTCAGAAAGGAAATAAAAACTAGACTCTTCAAGAAATCCCTTCATAAAGCTTAATACCATGATAAAGCTTAACTCCCCCTCTTACCATCCCCTCCCTAACCCCAGATCCTACTTTTCCCTCTCTTGGAAATCTTCTCTGATCTAACGTTGTAACCCTTCTTCCATAACTCTTTTTGTAATCCGCTTTGAATCGAAAGGTAATGGCGGAATAGAAATCTGTAATGTAATGTAATGTAATTTATGGGGCATTTAGAAAACATCTAAAAACATATTTATTTCTGAAGTACTTGGGTAGTTAATTTGTAAAAATTTTGTCCTATGTAATTATCAGATTTTAGGGGTTTTAGCCATTGGTTCTTACTCTCTAATTTCCTTCTGTTTTTATTGTATTTCAAATGTATTTTAAATTGTGTCAACTGCATAGAACGTCACGGTTTTGCGGTTTATAAATAAACTGTTATTAAAGATCTTGCGTGAGATATTATGAACCACTGAAGGGGGTTTTGTTCTGATGCATTATGTTGATGGAACTCTAATGTGATATATGAGGATCTACTTTGTAGATATGTATGTTTCTGTTTGTAAACGCTACATCTCCCCCCCTACAAAGCCTCAGTAGCAGCTGCCATGTGACACATGCTCCAACGCCCATTAAATCTGGATGGGCATAGGCGCGATTACCGCAGCGGCAGCCACAACCACAGCTTTGTCAAGGGAGTCCTTAATTTACTTCTGTCAATAGCAGTAAATCAAGAAAAATCAATCCAATCCAAACCACCTCTGGCATAACGTTACGTATTTTAAAGTTGGGATTGTTGGTCTATAAGGCGCTATTTGGTCTTACAGCAGACGATCATTTTGCTCTGAACCATTTCTGGCATTTTTTTGCTTTTCCTCCAGTCAAGGATAGGCTATTTTCATTTCAGGCAATAGTTAGAGATAAAGAGCTCAGCCAGTTGATAGCAAGTGCCGTAACTTATCAACATTGTAGAAAACTCCTGAAAACGTATTTATTGGATCATTTTTTATAGGAGATTTGTTTTTGTATTCGATAATTTGTATTTTCTTGAGTCTTTCTCAGCTTCTTTGAGAACCAGAAGGTAATGCCGTATACAAAGAAAAGTATTCTGTTCTGTTTCGTGATTCAAAGGTGCACCAGGAAATATGACGGAATAACTTCAACAAAGGGTCTGCATTTGTTGAAGCTCTTAAAATTCTTTGTGGCAGAACCGACTTCCCTGATGCAGCTTTGAATCGCGAAACATAACGTTATGTCAGAGGTGGATCTCTGCTGTGAACACAAATTGTTAAAGAGAAGTATTTGCTTATTGAAGATTGAAATGATGATATTTTCAGACTGTTAGAGACATATAAATATTATTAGATGGAGAGTGGATTTGTACCTTATGTAAAAAATGAATAAAGTACAAGCCTGTTTTACAAAGCCACGTTAGCAGCTGCCGTGCGGCTTTGTAAAACAGGCCCTAAGTCTGACAGATTTCTAGAAAGTGAAAGGTTATGTAAAAAGTGGAACTGGTTTCCATCACATCATACTTGGGGGGTGCTGGAGAGGGCAGAGAAGCAAACGCAAGCTTCTATTTGCACTTAGCCACCCAGAACCCAAGATGTGAATATACCCCCTGCTCCCTGATTAAAGTTGGTGTATGGGCAGTTTGTGGACAGCATGCGGACAATGTTATCCAGATAATCAAATCAAAAGTTTCATGCTTATGGATACTGGCCATTTAGACTATAAGCTCTCTTGGGCAGGGAGCCTAACACTGTCCCTGATTGTAATTTGCTCTGAACTTGTGTTTGCAATGATAAATAATGACATCTGTTGGATAAATACAGATTGTTCAGTACTGGTGAGAATTAGATGAAAATAGGATGCCCCCTCCCTCCACTCTGGCACTGAGAGAGCTGTCAACTCAAGTTCCCAATGCGCAGTCAGCTGACGCTTACCAGCAAGTCAAAGCTCTTGGGAGAATGCACTGTGAGCAGGAAGAGGAGCACAGCTTTGTTCTGCTACGAAATTAATTACTTAGAAATGTGTCTGACCCCAGTCGTTCAGTAAAATTACTTTCACAGCATAGAGACTCAGAGTCTCTTTAACTTTTAACCTGAACCTAATTATAACAACATTCAGTTTAGTTTTAATTATCACGCGTTATGAAGGAGCTATTACTGCATTCGTGCAAAATGGGATGAGTACAGCTAAAAACCAGAGATTGCCCTGAAATGAGGCCATCAACGTCATGAAATCCAGGTCCAGACTGTGTATTAACTAGTCAGTAACCAAGTATGAACTGCCACTGACCAAGTCCACCGTGGATATTTAGTGGCATGGAACCAGAGAGTTCCAGGCTGCTGTGGTACTTCCTAGCTAGTGCCCGGATGGTTCTTATTTTGTTCTCGAAGTAGTTCGACAAGTCTTGGGTAGGGGGCATTGATGCGTTGATTGATTTTTGGTTATCATGTGTTTTGAGGGTTCTGACTATTGAGTAGAGGGCTGATGTGTTGCGTTGCTGGCTGAATCGAGATTTTGTAGCATTGAACCTTTTCTCTATATTGGTTTAGCGTTGAAAGTGATCTACGATGTCTCCAGCATCTTTCTAAGGAGCGTAGGTGTCGTCGTAGTTGTCTAAGTTCAGAAGTGTATTCTATCATTTTTGCTCACAAATTTCACTTACTTTTAGGCCCTAATTAGGGGTAGATCTACCACCATTTGATTGAATGTGATGGCCACTTCCTCTGACACTGGCCCAGCGGACTGTGATATGTGAGGTAGGTTCTGAGGAAAGGTTTTTTGTTTTCTTTTATTTTGGATCAATCTCCTTTGTAGTCATTTTCAGGAATTAATTTGTTTCATTCCATTGCACAAGTCAATAAGGAAAGCAATGAGGTTTTTGGTTCATTTTTAATGAGTCTTCCTTGAAACAACTCAGAGCCAGTCTGTCGAGTATACTTCTTAAAATGCTTTCACTTCCAGTGAAGCAAACCGGAAGTGAAAGCATATGAAGAAACTACTCAGCCAATTGGGTCTCCCTAGGGTTACCACTTCCATCCAGCATAGGCTCCCCCTCTACCCTCCCCACTAACATCCAATGTCTGCCCTTTCTCTCCATCCACCCCCACTTCCATCAGCATCTGCCCCCTTTCTCTCCCTCCACCCCTCTTCCATACCAGTATCCTGCTCCTTTCTCTCTCCCTCCATCCCAATGCCATCCAGTATCTTGCCCCCTCACCTTCCCACCGCTGCTGTATGCTTCTCAAACCAGCAGCAGCTGCTGTAAAACTTTTAAATTTAGTCATCGTGGGACCTTACTGCACCTCCCCCGCTGCCTGCTCTGCTGCAGAACCATGAAGTGACGTCGGAGGGGGTGGACTGGCAGCCACAGGGTGGTACAGGAAGATCCCGTGATGACTAAATTTAAAAGGTTTACTGCTGCTGCTGCTATTTCAGGAAAGCCACAGCAGCAGAGTAGGGCAGGAGGTTCCAGACCTGGTGTGCCAGCTGTGCACCCCCTTAGAGCGTGCACCCGAGGCGGATCAACCTTCCCACCCCATCCTTGATTTGCTACTGCTTCCATCCTCACTTCCAGACCTCTGCTACCCCTTTACTTCCTCCCACTGTAGATGCAGGCCCATACTGAATCACTGCCATGTCTCACCCTCCTCCAAAAGGACATCTTTCCTGGAGGGGATGGGAAAGATGGTGCTCCAGTGTGAGCCTATACTTACTAGGCCTGCGTAGTACAAAACCGTTAAGCTTTGGTGCTGGAATGGGGAGGGGGCAGCAGCAAAGGCCTGTAAGGGGGAAGGTTATTGTGCACTGGAGCCTAAATTCTGTGACCAAACACTAGTGCCTAGTCTATCTAGTGGTGGGGCCAGCCCTAAATCAATCCACAATGCCTCCTCCCTCATAAGAATAACCCTACTGGGTCGGGTCAATGGTCTATCTAGCCCAGGATCCCGTCTTCACAGAGGCCAATCTAACCTGGTGTGATTATATGCCAATTATGGGGCTCATTGATCCATGGTTTTGATAGCAGCAGCCCCCAAGTCACCTCTGCCTTATGAGCGTTTCCACCCTGGTGGCATCATTACATATGTTCACAGCTGCCCTCCTTATCCTCCCTAGTCTGAACAGATGCTTTTTGGGGGGTTCCACCTTTGTGTTAGCGTACTCCATTTTTTAAAATTTCTATGTATTAACCTTTATAAGGGGCTGACACCTTTTCATTGGACCAACGTATTACATTTTTGGGGGGCTTGTTTTTGGAAACCAAAGTCACCTCCTTCAAGACAGTAACTGTAAATAGGTTAAAGCCTCCGACAGTATGTGAAATATTGCATTTAATCCAAGAAAAATTGTATGTAATTGTATGTAACCTTCGAATTAAATAACTTTCCTTATGTTTTAGTATTGTCAGTTAAATCCCATTTAAGGTTTAATTTTCCTTTATTGTGTTTGTTTTTATTGTAAATGATATATTAATTAATTTTTTGAACAATTTGTACATCGCCTAGAAATGTGAATAGGCGATAAATCAAGACATTTAATAAACTTGGACTTGGAAACTTGGTATTGTCTTATTTCCAATTTTATGGGGTTTTTAAATGTATTACTCGTTATTAGTGACCTGGATTGGCCACTTTGAGAACGGGCTACTGGGCTTGATGGACCATTGGTCTGACCCAGTAAGGCTGTTCGTATAAAGAAACAATATGCTAGTTTGATATTAAAAGCACTAGGAGCTAGTGGGCTCATAATCTAGGTTT
Organism: Geotrypetes seraphini; assembly: GCF_902459505.1. Lineage (NCBI taxonomy): Eukaryota > Metazoa > Chordata > Amphibia > Gymnophiona > Dermophiidae > Geotrypetes > Geotrypetes seraphini. The sequence goes on from NC_047098.1 coordinate 1,006,991, forward strand.
TGTACCTGGGGCAATGGAGGGGTAAGTGACAAGGAGCTCCAGTGGGAATTCAATTGGTTCCCTGGGATCTCAACCCACTCCACTAACCATTAGGCCACTCCTCCACACCAAAGTCCTTCTTGTGAATTCACTCCATTGCTTGTCTCTGTCGCCACCCTTTGGTTGGTCAGTGGGCCTGCTTCCTATTTGTGTCCTCATGGAATAACAGGCTACAGTGATAAGAAGCAGGTGAATGGCTGCAGGAAGGGAGTGGAAAAAAGTGCAGTGCCATGCAAGCTGTGTTCTGCCTCTTTTCCTGCAGCTGTGCATTTCTCCCTCCTCTTCCCTCATCAAGAGGCCACCAGCTGCCAACAAAGGACAATCAGATGCAGTGAGTTATCTAGAGGTTGATGAGGACATCTGACGTCAGCTTATATTTCTAATTAAGTACATTCCTTTGCAGCTCTATATCGAAAAGACTTTGAGATTTAGACAGGGAATGACAGCATTTATACTCTGAACCCAGCGCCTGGCATCTAAGATAGGGAATTCACTGCTGCAACTAGAGGACCAGCTTCTGAGCAGCAACGAAGGGGATAATGACGGCGCAGAGCACTGTGACCGCCCGTTCATTTTCTGTGAATAAACCACTTTACCACTTGTCCTGAATGAGCCAAACCCACCTGATTTTCTATACTCAGGACCTATGTTTGTAGTTCATTTTCAGCTGCCTTGGAGTCCATCAAATGAGATGGTGGGGGGTGAATAACGCAGGAGTTCCTGCTTCAGTTCAGAGCTCCTACCGAGTTATAAGACAGAGAATGAAGGTATAGCTCTTGCTATATTTTAGACAATTGGCAGGTAATTGATAACTCTGCACTTATAATGAGGCTCCCAGAGGCCCCCAGGGCAGAAACTAAGGAGGAGGTCTCTAATCTCTCCTCCCTGCTCCCTTTCCCCAGTCTTCCCACTTGCCATGATAACCACACATCAAACAACTTAGACAGACCCTCACCAAATGCAGAACAAGGGATCACAAATTAGTAATAGAAATATGAAAGCCAAATTCTACTGGGGATCCCAAGAAATTAAACTAAGCAAGTCCTGCAACATTGTAGAAAGCTTCTTGTGACCCTGGGCAAGTCACGTAATCCCCATTAACAATAGGGAAGACGAGAGGAATGGAGAAAGGATGGAGGACTACAGGGACCTCCTGGAACTGAGGGGCCCAGGCCAAAGTCTCCAGAATTGGGCTCTCACTAGCCCTGTTCCATGCCATTTCCTTCTCAGTGCACTCCAGTATCCCTACAGCTGGGTTCATAGACATAATCGCGGAAGACAAAGGCGCGCGCCGACAACTGAGCGCAAGACGGAGGTGCGCGCCAAAGAAAATTACTGTTTTTAGGGGCTCCGACGGGGGGTTTTGTTGGGGAGCCCCCCCACTTTACTTAATACAGATCGCGGCGGTGTTGTGGGGGTTTGGGGGGTTGTAACCCCCCACATTTTACTGGAAACTTTACTTTTTCCCTAAAAACAGGGAAAAAGTGACTTTGCAACGCTGTAATTTATTTTTAGAGAATTGTTTGAAAACAAACTGTCAGGAGAGGTAGAAGTTACAGTCCTTGGCTGTCAGTCTGCTTTAATAATCTTTGTTTCTGGACATTTTGAAAGGGAATCATTCTTCTCCCTCCGCCGTTTCTCAGATTTATTGGACATGATGCTTTTCAGGGTTTCTCTCTTGTCTCTGGGAGGAGACTTCACTTCTACAGCTCTGCAAATCCCAGTGTCGGCCGTGATTGAGATGCAGTAAGGAAAACATGGCCATCACTTTGATCACAGTTCCTGCACAGCACAGAGCGCCATAGCCATCAAGAACTTTTGTGGCTTTTGGCCCTGCCTTCCAGTTTTGAGGGGGCGCCACATATTTCCCTCTCCCCCTCCCCCCGCATTAAAAATCTTTACTGGCACCCCCACCGGTGCAGAGATCCACTGCTGACCCCTTTCCCTGCACTGCTCAGTGTGTGTAGGGAGTGCCACTGACTTCCTTGCTCCTGTGCAAGGCAGCAAATCTCTTTAGCTGGTGGGACTTCAGGATCATTACCAACTATTCAACAGGGGTTTTGATTTTGGAGGGGGCTATTGCTATCTCTGCCATAGGAAGTTACACTGCAGGGGGCAGAACTGGCAGGAGCAACAGCGCGAATGGAGGAAAATGGTCCACTCATCTTTTCTGTCGATTTTACTTTTGTTGCCAATAACAACCTGGGAAGGCAGCAAGAGAGTCAGCAGGAGGGAAGAGAGAGAGAAGTGGAAAAGCTGGAAGGCGGGAAAAGAGAGATGGGCTAATGATATATGGGGATGGAGGGAGAGAAAGAACATAAGAATAGCCAGACCAATGGTCCATCAAGCCCAGTAGCCAATCCAGGTCACAAATACCTGGCAAAAAACCCAGATAGTAACAGCATTCCATGCCACTGATCCAGGGCAAGCAATGACTTCGCCTTGTCTGGCTCAATAACAGACTGTGGATTTTTCCTCCAGGAACTTGTCCAAATCTTTTTTAAACCAGCTACATTAACTGCTCATATCACATCCTCTGACAATGCATTCCAGACCTTAAACAGATCACAATCTTTCTCATGTTCTTCAAATCAAATACCACATTCAGTCAATACCTGGCAGTGCTGGTTAGGGGAGAGAGAAAGATGGGGGAGAGAAAGACAGGGCGATGCTGGATTGGGGAGGGAGAGAGAGAGAATTGCAAATCAAATGACTGTATATCACACTGCTGTGTGAATTTTCTCTGAATGTTTAATGCAGTAGGGTTTCAGCAGGATATTAAAATCTTAAAAATAGCATAAATTAACATTCTACATTTGAGCTCACATAATGTAATTATTATCTTGCTTTGCAGTTTCTGGTTCTAATGTCCTTTTGTGGTCCAATTGATGCAGATCACTGGAGGCTTTTTCTTGTGTCGTCTAATAGGAGGATTAGCTGTAGAGTCAGGGCTTGAGTTTTTCTCCAATCAAAAGAAATGAAAAATTATTAAGTGAAGGAAAGAAACTCAAAATAAAATTGGGGCCTAGTACCGTGATATAAAATGTAAGAATTGCATTACTAGGACATAGAAAGGTCCATCAAGCCCAGGATCCTCTTTCCAACAGTGGCCAACCCAGGTCCCAAGTACCTGGCAGAAACCCAAATAGAAGCAACATTCCAGAGCCGAGATTGTGATGTCATAATGCCTCAGAGCCAAGCTCATCAGTGATGTCACAATGGCTTCATTGTCCTAGACTTGGCTCAGATGAGAACATAAGATCTAGGCCAGGATCCTCTTTCCAACAGTGGCCAACCCAGGTCCCAAGTACCTAGCTAGATCCCAAGTAGTATAACAGATTTGATGCTGCTTATCAAGGTTCAAGTTTATTAAAAATTTGATTAATCGCTTATTCAATATTCTAAGCAATGTACAAAAAAATAGTAAAATTACAAATTTCTAGGGGAAACAAAATAAACAAATAAGACTAACCCGACAAAACATATTAAACAAAAGGAAGAAATGGGGAAAGAAATACAAGTTGTTGATAGGAATTAAGACAAGTAGGGGGAAAAAAACAATAGGAAAGGTGAGAGCGGTGGACTTGAAATAAGTTGGGAAATAGGAATAAGCATTGGATTTCCCCAGGCCTTTGGACTTCTCTTGTAGGAAATTATCCAAACCTTTTTTTAAATCCCGTTAAGCTAACTGATTTCACCACATTCTCTGGCAACGAATTCCAGAGTTTAATTACACATTGTGTGAAGAAATAGAAAACAGAAGTATGCAGATATTGGAGCTGTAAAGAAGCAAAGTTCTCAGCTCTACTGGAATTGACCTCTGTCGGTCTGAATTTGTATTTCTTTGAAATGACTGTTGTCTGCACTGATATCCCTGAGTCTTGGTCCAGAGCACTTGCATCCATGAAAATCAGTGGTAGCAAATGGAGACCCTGCTCCAAAAGGTTTTATGTATTTATTTTAAAATTTTCTATCCCACTTATCAACTAAGCGGGTAACAGTCTTCTGTGCTGTCTTGGAAATGGGAAACTGCCAGAACAGGTTTAATTTCTTTCTTTCTTAGGATTTATTTTCTGCTTTTTTGAGGAGATTCACCCAGCAATAAGGTAGACGGAGACAATAGACAACTACAGCAGTAAATATATTCAAATAACAATACACATTACAGCGTAGTCTGCTACAGACAATAAAACATATGGTGTAAGTGAAGGTGGAACCTATTCTGTAAGACAAGACAAAAAAAGCATGTTTGGACAAGTTCCTAGAGGAAAAGTCTATAGTCTGTTATTAAGACAGACATGGGGGAAGCCACTGCTTGCCCTGTATCGGTAGCATGGAATGTTGCTACGCCTTGGGTTTTGGCCGGGTACTAGTGACCTGGATTGGCCACCGTGAGAACGGGCTACTGGGCTTGATGGACCATTGGTCTGACCCAGGAAGGCTATTTTTATGTTCTTATCTGTAGTTTTTTTTAATGTAAACCACTTTGTCTGTTGCCCAGAAAGGCAGTATATCAAGTCGGCGGCAAAGAAAGCCAACAGGATGTTGGGCTTGATAAAGAAGGGAATCACGAGTAGATCGAAAGAGGTCAGACCACACTTGGAATACTGTGTCCAACACTGGTCTCCGTACCTGAAGAAGGATATAACACTGCTGGAGAGGGTGCAGAGGCGAGCCACGAAGCTAGTAAAAGGTATGGAGAACTTGAGCTACAAAGAACGCCTCGGAAATCTGGGATTATTCACCCTTGAGAAGAGAAGACTGAGAGAGGATCTAATAGAGACTTTTAAAATATTAAAAGGAATCGACAAAATGGAGCAAGGGGAAAGGATGGAGAGCAAGAAACAGCGTTATTCACTTTGTCAAATGTGACTCGGACAAGAGGTCATGGACTGAAGCTGAGAGGGGTCATGGCCATGACAAATGTCGGAAAGTTCTGCTTCGCACAGCGGGTGGTGAACGCCTGGAACTCTCTTCCAGAAGATGTGGTGGAGGAAACCACCATTTTAGGATTTAAGGTAAAATTGGACGCACATCTTCTTGCAGGACACATTGAGGCCAGGTACGCCTGGCTGAGTCTCTGCGTGTGCGGACCACCGGACTGGATGGACCCCAGGTCTGATCCGGTGCAGGCATTTCTTATGTTCTTATGCTATTGACTGTTTGCTTTGAAGCAATTTATTCAAGAAGTACTTTTATTTTGGAACACTTACTTTTCGGGTTGAAAAATCTCCTTGAATTTGATAGCGTACCTTCAGTCTTAAGAGGAAAATTCCTTTTCATCGTTGGAGCAAATACTTCCCCATAGAGGACAAATCATGCAGGTTTGGAACCAGGAACTAAAATGAACTCCTGGACAAATGAGAACTCAGATCGAATTGATGGCCTTGTGTGGAACAACAATACTTTCAGTCTGTCTGAGGTGAGCCCTAAGGGCCTCAAGGAGATCATTGACAAGAGTCCCTCTCTTTATGCTGAAGGAGCCAGTGGTCAAATCTGATTTGCAAAAAGGAGCCCAGGACTACTGAAATGCTCTTTTGCAGATCTTACAAAAGTAGGGCTTCAAAAACTTCAGTTAAAACAGAATGCAAGAGCCCAGTTGGAATTTCATATTATGAAATGATAATATTAGGGAAGTTTTATTGTGAGCCGCTTAGGTTGTAAACAGATTCTAAATATTTTAAGTAAATAAAATATGAAAAGTTATGAGGATGTAACATCTGTTTTAAAAGCAGGACATTGTGGAGTTGAAGATTACGTTTCTGACTCATAAATCCTTACATGGAAATGATCCTCCTTATTTGAAAATGTGGCATCTTCCAAGTCAGTCACTGCATTCTGCTTGTCGAGCTTTGCTGGCTCTGCCAGGAAGAACTAAGTTGAAATCTACTGAATATAGAGCATTTGGTGATCTTATTGCTTTCAAATTGTTTTTAATTGAATGAAGGGTTTTATGTTGTGATATTCTGTGATTGTATATGGGCTTGTTGATGACCGTCGTAAGCCTTTTGAGGGAAAGGCAATATGAAAAAGCTGAGAAGTAGTTTCTATTTCTCTGTGTCAGGAACTTGACTCTGAGTCCTGCTGCTTTTTCCCTTACCCATGCTGTGGAAGAAGGATTTTACTGTTTTGCTTTCAAGTACAGCTGGACCTGACTGCTCTGATGGAGGACACAAGGTTACCAGCTTTGCCCAGTGGGTTTATTGTATTTATTTATTATTTCAAGACTTACTGTAACGCCTTTAACTGGCAAAACAGGACAAGGTGGTTTACAGGGCTAATAAAAAGTCAAAAGGAACGGCATTCATTAATAAGAAAGAGTCAAACACTCATAAAAAGGTACAAGATAGAGAGGAATGTAGAAATCACGAGTAGGGAAAGTAGATAGGGAAGAATTAGGGGAACCAGGGGGTGCCTGCCCGGAAAGCCATGTCGTAATTCCACTTTGCATGCTCTCCATTTGCAATGCAGGTGGGAAAATGGGACATCTTCTGAGGAGAGCTGACACAGTGACACAAACTTCAGCATTTAGAGCACTTCCTAGACAGCCCATTGCATCCTGCCCATCTTCCACTAACTTTCTGTTCTGTGACAGTGACTCTGCACTGGGAACATTTGCTCCTAACACCAAATGTACGTTAAATGCTAATCTCGTACAAAGTCAGCAGTGCCAAATGTACGGATTAACCAGCAGCTGAGCTGTGCTACCTGTTTGGGTTAGGCCTAAATTAAATGGGTAAGTTATCTGTCTAGCCGCTGAATATCACCAGTAAATGGAGACTTCAATGCACCAACTTTGCACTTCCCCTAATCCAGCTTCCAATTATGCAGAGAGCATCAGGTCATTTAGTGATTTGAATTCCCCAATACTAGGCGTACGTATAATTTTTGAAATTGTTTGACATATTAAGAAATGTGCTGTTTCTTGCCGGCAAAATCCTTTCCATGTCCTTTCCAAGGAGGCTACAAAGTCGTGGATGAAGGAGTGTGTCCCTGAGTTGTGAATTGCACCTGTTTCGTCATTAGAAATGATAATAATAACGTTATTCTTTTATACCAAAAGTTCTAGGCGGTTTACACTCAAAAGAGCTGGACAATCAGCGAAATACAATAATACAGTAAAAAATGCAAATATTTGTAAAATAGAATTTCAATAATAAAACTCACTAAGTAATAAACTTATCGAACAAAGTGGTCTTAATTAATTTCCGATAACATAGCTTGCTGAATACATTTACCTAAGCAAGATTGTTGTCTACCAGCTTGAAATGCCAGGGTCCTATCTAAGAAGGTCTTATATCGACACCCATTAATTTTGGGATAAGCAAATAAGTAGAAGTGGAATGAAGTGCTAAGGATGGTACAAAGCAGAAAAAGGAATAATTTTGAAGTGATTCTGGCTATTTAATAGCAGCCTGTGACAGAATTTGTTGGTCATTTGTGGATGTTGCACCTGAGTCAAGGAGTGATACGTGTCCTGCAGGAAGAATATGTTATCTAAAAATAGAAATGAGACTTTTGACAGCATCCAGTGGAAAATCAGGCGTTTCTTTCTAGTTTATTCCTGAGGTTGTGGTATTGTTGTTGTTCAAAAATCTTACGCTATTTTCAATAAAGGAGGTCAAGAAAGGAAGAAAAGGAAGGAGAAGGAGAAGGGAGTGAGAGAGGGAGAGGGAGAAGGGAGAGAGAGAGGGAGAGGGAGAAGGGAGGGAGAGAGGGAGAGGGAGAAGGGAGGGAGAGAGGGAGAGGGAGAAGGGAAACGGGCTTATTGAGCAGAATGCAGTGAAGAGAAGGAGAAAAGCACAGAATCGCTGAACACATCAGGAAACTAGTGTGGAGATAAGGATTGGCGATCCATCCTTTCAAACAGATCTGGAAGAAGGAAAGCCTGTGGACATGATGGAGAGGCGGAAGAGGGAAGTTTGGGTGAGGTGAAGAGAGCAGAATCCAGGCTAAAAGGGTTGCTGGCACTGGAAGATGAAAGCTCACTGGTTGCCCATAAGGATACCCTGTCCTGGGCAGCACCTCCAAGAACTGACGGAGCCCAAACCGGAAAGAGATCTAGCATTTCCTGCTCTTGAGGTTCTTAGTTCCTCTTTAGCTCTCATTTGACCTGACTCTGTATCTGGAGTTACCTCAGAGTTCCTAGACTAGTCCCACAGCAAAGTGGGGTGACTGTGGAGATGGGAATTCCTCAGAAAATATGGCACCATTTCGTCACTATATTCTGTTGTTCGCTGGCAATCCTCTTGCTAACCCTTTTTTCCCTTCTTGTTCATGTTACATTTTGAATGTCTTGTTCACCTTGTTAAGCTAATTGGCCTCCAGTCTTGTTCTCTGCAAATTTAATTGGATACACTCACGAGGCTGCAGCCACTCTCTCGGCGTCTGGATCAGAAGCTGTCTCCTCCCTCCGCTCGTCCTCTGTTGCTCACTGTGCTGATGTCAGGAGATGATCTGAAATGTTACAGGTTTTTCTTCACTGCATAAAGCGTTTCATCTATTTCAGATTAATGCTTAGCAAAGGCAGATTGCAAATGTTAAGCACGGGCCCACGGCTGGACATTAATGATTCCATGTTAATCTTCCTTTTCCTTCATATCGTAAGCTCACTTTCTTCCTCTATAAATTATATATTTTCCACTATACACGGGGGGGGAGGGGTTAGGGTTAATTGTATAACTGGGTGCCATAAGTTAGGTTTTAGATGAAGCTAATTCTATCATAACATCTGTAGGCCAAGATTCGTACGGATTTTTTTCCTATTCTCCGGGGTACTAGACAAGGCTGAGGGGGAGGGTGGGGGGATAGGTTGGGTTGGTAGGGTGGGTTTGATGGTTTTAGTATATAAATTTGAGCTATCTTGTTGTTTTCTGTTTTGATTCTGATTGTTATGCTCAATAAAATATATTTAACAATAAAAGAATTTGGTGGGAACCCAATCATCACTCAAGGAACTGCTACTTCTGCATGGTGGATCCTTCCAAACATCGAATTGGCAAGCATGCATCTGCAATCACATATCTGGACATTCCTTCATCCATCGCCCTGGTGCCACATTGCCCTGAGCTCCCCATACCAACTCCCCTAGAAAGAGATCAGCTGTCTTCAGAAGAAAGCAGCAAGTAAAGGAGGAGATGTTGTAGATGGACTGGAAGGAGCTTTGACGAAGACTTCAGTAGTTGGAACCTAAGAACAATACTGGGCAGAGCTTTGGATTCTTGCCCAGAAATAGCTAAGGAGAAGAAGAAAAAAAAACCCCAACAAATTTTAAGATTGAATCAGGTTGGGCAGATTATATGGACCATTTGGGTCTTTATCTGCCATCATCTACTATGTTACTATGTTATTATATTGTAGTTCCAGTTTAGCAGCTGATGAGAAAACCCCAGGCTATCCAAACAAAAAAAAGACCTCAATGACTTGAGCAAAGATTGTGGTCTCACCAAGTCCAATGCCGAGCTTTTGGCATCTAGGCTCAAGCAATGAAAATTTTTGGATGAAAGTGTGCAAATCACAGATCAGAGGAAGTGTTACCAAGCTTTTTCCACCTTTCTTCACCCATCAAGAAGGGCTTTGCTTCTGCCACAATGCAACCAGTCTGTTTGAGGCAATTGGAATCGCCTTTTACCCAAGAGAGTGGTGTCTCTTCATTGATAGCTCATCCAGAAGCATCAAAAGCCATGTTGCTCCATGTTGCTTCGAACTTCACGGTATAGCGGTATATAAGAAATAAATTATTAAAATAAATTATTATAACAGCAACAATCATCTGTCTTTTCCACTGGCTCATTCAGTGCACCTCAATGAGGATTACAACAGCATCAATATCTTACTAGGCACCTTGAAGTATGATGAGTATGGCTGGGAGGTCATCAGAGACTTCAAAATGGTGGTTTTACAGTGTCCCTGATATCTCTGCCTTTAGGACAGAGGGACACAAAGATGTACTACAAAAGTAGGACTTGCCACAGCAGACCAAGTTCTTTGTGGGGAGAAATGTCAAATGGGAACCACTGGTGGAGCCCCAGAAGGTGCTGATGTCATCACTGCACGGCATCTAGAAAACCTAGCAAGACTCCACTTCTGCCTTGATGTACTTCTAAAATACTTCCAGGAAAAATTTGATTAATCATACCATGCTAATGTAATTGTGACAGTTTTTTGTAATATCGCTGTCTGTATATAGTCTCTTATTTATTTTTTATTTTATTTTAAAATTTTATATACCGTTTAAAACTAAACGGTTTACATAATTTACATACATAATTTAAAAACAAAAACATGATAAAATAAACATACAAACAATCCTCAGAAATCATGTCTACAAAATAATACCATAGCTTGCATAGTAAAGATCATGAATAATTCATCTACTCTGCCAGAGAGGAATATGATTAGCTAGAGAAAGGCGTCGACAAATCACTGCGTCTTAAGTCATTTTCACGGCAGTTTCGTATCTGACCCACCAGGGAGTTCCATATCTTAACTCCTGCACAACAAAAGGTCATTTTACCAGTCTCAACAAACCTTGGATTCACGGTCACCTTCAGTAAAGCTAGATTCACAGAGCGCAATGATCTTTTTGGTGTCTAGCTAAGTATATTATTTTTAAACAATTCTGGAATGTTTCCATACAAGAACTGATGACAAATCATTACTGCATTATACTGTACAATGCAATTTATGTAGATGTGGCGAAATGTGATCTGTAAACCACTCTGAACTGTTTGTGGTATTGTTATTATTAATATCAGTGTCAATGAGGGGATAGGGGTCAGTGCCGAAAAATAAAATCTAATTTCGTGATCAAGATTAAAAAAAACAAAACAACCCGATGGCTGCTACTTGAATATCACTCAATTAGTTTAAGCTTAACTAGATGGACAGTGCAGAAGTGATCATCGCATTACCCCAAAGTTCAGCACCACTATTCACGTGGACAGCAGCACTGAGACTCACCACAACCTCCAGATGTTCAGCACCACTACTCATAGAAACATGGTGGCAGATAAAAGCCAAATGGCCCATCCAGTCTGCCCATCCGGAGTAACCATTATCATTATCTTTTCCTCTTCCTAAGAGATCCCACATGCCTATCCCAGGCTTTCTTGAATTCAGACACAGTCTCTGACTCCACCACTTCTTCCAGGAGACTATTCCATGCATCTACCACCCTTTCTGTAAAAAAAGTATTTTCTTAGATTGCTCCTCAGCCAATCATCTCTTAACTTCATCCTATGCCCTCTCATTCCAGAGCATTTACACCACGTAGGTATTTAAACGTCTCTGTCATATCTTCCCTCTTCCGCCTTTCCTCCAAAATATACATATTGAGATCTTTAAGTCTGTCCCCATACACCTTATGATGAAGACCACTCACTCCCATTAATATACATAACTTATACTATAGGTGGACCTCTGAGGCTCAGCAATCTCTGCTGGAAATATGTTTTGTGGAAGGTATTCTAATGATACTTGGTGGAGCAGGGGGTAAGTGTTCATTTTTTCTATCATTCTTTTGCAGTGATAGGAGTTCAAGAAATGGTTCTTTTTCTCCAGCAGGCTGAGGCATCAGAGGGTTGTGTCCACTTTGAGGAGATTTTGGGATGTGTGTCTCGCAAGTCCCGAGGAGGGCTTGGTGATCCACTGGAGAAGTGAAGGAAAGTGAGGTGAACCTGGCTAAGGAGACCAGCAAATAAAGCTGACTGCCTGACCATGTTCTCTGGAGAAAAGGCTATGCAAAAAGAAAGGGACTTCTGATTGTCCCAAAAAATCTGGAGTATCTTTCCTGAGGTGGCCCATCTACAAAATTGATGGGAATTGTCTTCTTGCTTCTATGGATAAAACCTTCATCCATTTTTATTTTTTTTTTAACTGCACTGCCAGACCTTTTTCTGGGCATTGCATCTTCAAGGGAATGCTCACTGAGAGTGCTGGAGATTGAAGAGGGACCCCTAAAATCCGGGGTTGAAACCTATCTTCCTCTCAGCCAGTACATGTCCAGAGGACCTTCCAGTTTCCAACCTCAAAGACATCCTGAGAACTTCATTTCAAAGTTTAAAAGATAACTTTGTGGAACTATGTGCTCTTTTAATGTAAAGCATAGTTTTTTCAGAAGCGTTAACAATTGCAGACAAAAGCATGACAAACAGAGAGAGGACTACAATGTCTAATAATAATGTTGCAGTTCTGTCAGACATCTGGAAGCCACCATTTTACAAAACATTGCCACGGTTTATCAGAAATGGATGTTTCACAAACATTATAAGATAATGCAAGTGAAATCAAATTTACTGGAAAATCTCTTCAACAAGGCAACACATGTCACAATTTGCATGATTGTAGGTAGGTAAATTAAGGGATTCAGGACTGAAAATTCTAAGTTAAAAGGATGAGAAATATCTCAAATTAGAAAGCGAAGCCTGACACATAATTACAAACTAGGCTTCTTGACATTTCATACCTTTGATGGATCTAACAGAGTTAATGGGGCCTGTATTTATTTATTTCTTAAGAATTATTTACTGCGTTTTGGGAATAATATATAGAATTAAAAGGAATAAAGGTAATACCTTTTTTTATTGGACTAACTTAGTGCATTGTTTGATTAGCTTTCAAGGTGACCCTTCTTCAGATCAGAAATAGGCAAATATTGACAACTGCCAGTATATGTAAGAGAAACATCAAAGCGTTAAACACAGCTCTCAGACTAATCTATTCACTCAGAAAATTTGACCACATCACCACTGCCTACCTAGACTCACACCGGCTACCCATACAAGCCAGAATCCAATTCAAATTATACTGTCTATTATACAAAGTAATAAACGGAACTGCACCTACCTACCTAAACAATCGCCTAAATCGAAACTTTTCACCCAGAATTAGGAGAACCCAGACCCCATTCTCCTACCCACCTCTCAAAGGTACCCAACGCAAAAAACTATACGACAGCCTCCTAGCTACTAAAAGCAGCGAAACTTGACCCCTCCATATCCAACCTATTGACTGCAACAACAGACTTTAAAGCATTCCGAAAAGAAATAAAAACACTACTATTCAAAACACATATTCAGTTAACCATCATACTAAATTCATTACTCCTCATTATCTCTACTCTGTATTCTCTGACTGTACAACGTCTTCCTCACAATTTGTGTTCAGTTAGCGCGTTCCATGTATCCACCACCCTCTGGGTGAAAAAGAACTTCCTGGCGTTTGTTCTAAACCTTTCCCCTTTCAATTTGTCCGAGTGCCCCCTTGCCCAAAGCTTCCCTCTGACGCAGCTTCCTGTTTCTGCCTGAGCGCATGGTGGGGTGGGGCGGGGCAGGGGCCCAGTGTACTTGTGTGCCTAGGGGCCCTCGACAAATTAATCCTGCCCTGGTCACATACAGAAGATCCCCTTCCAATTGTACTACCCTTTTCTGTCTCTCTATCCTATCTGACGTGTAGTTCTCCCCCTCCACTCTTACGTCCCCGTGTGGATGTCTGTTGAATTGTCTGTGTCCCCCAATTTTATTTTTATTGTTTTTCAATATATATATTTCATGTCTACCGCTTAGAAGCCTGATAAGCGGAATATCAAATTTTAATAAAACTTGAATATTGAGAAGACTTCAAAAAGGAGTCTTCCAAGCAACAGTCGTCAATTTCAGCAACTCAGTTACCCTCATTCCAAAGTGCTTATGCAGTCAGAATTGTATTAACGTGAAAAGGCTGTTAGCAGGGATCCAGCACCTTGATGTAGAAGAAGTGAAGGTGCCAGAAGCAGAGGAGACGTCACATGTGCTGCCTGGGATGCTCATTAGAGAATGTCTTGCTTTTAATGTGAATGCCCTCATTTGCAGAACAGCAAACACAATAACTAACATCTGGTTAAACTCCCTGCCAGCTGTTGCTTGACAACACGCATACCTAGATTAGTGTTGACTAATGCATATTTCCTTTTGATTTTTCCTCTGTCCTAAAAGAAGCAGAGCTGGCTTGGAAAGAGAAACATCTGCTGTGTTGGAAGAGAAACAGAGTACCGAAATGGGCACCCGGGCCACTTGTCTCACTTGGTTTGGCAGAATTTGGGCCAAAATGATCTTTTGCTGTCACAAGCTGTTGTCACAAATTCTTTCGAGGGCCATAAGGGAAGACCATGGGCCATAATTCTATGGCAGTCGACTTGTGCAACCTCTACAAATCAACCTTTCACCTTCCTGTCAGAATGTTCCCAGTGCAATGATTCATTCCAACCAGCCCACTAATTACCAGCACAAGCTCTGCTTTTATCTGGAAAAATAAAATTCTAACTGCCCGTGCTCGACATAACTGGTTGTTTTAATAAGTAATTAGGTTGGTTTTTATGTTATTGTTCGGATGAGGAGACAGAGCAAATGGACTTATTACACTAGGGCTCAGGAATGTGTAGAGTTATTCATTCTGTAGGATTCTGGCAATGTTTTCTGCAGCACTCATGAAGGTGAAAATGACAGTATGGGATACTTCACATCAGGGCAGGATTAACCAAGAGGCCAAGTAGGCACGTGCCTAGGGCCCGAAATGGTCAGGGGGGCCCGATGAAGGAAGGCATCAACATTGTTTTTTTCCAAACGGGGATGGGCCCCTCCAGCATTGATCGGCAATTCGCCCCCCCCCCCCCCCCCCCATTGAAGGAAAGTAAGAAAGGCAACGGGAACTGTAATTGTGCAAGCGATGCTGCTTGCCCAAAGCTTCCCTCTGACGCAGCTTCTTGTTTCCACCTGGGCGCATGGTGGGGTGGGGCGGAGCAGGAGGCCCAGTGTACTTGTGTGCCTGGGGGGCCCTCGATGAATTAATCCTGCCCTGCTTCACATAGCTGAATGCGTCTCGCTTTGACTATAACGAAATGCATGAGCTAAATCTGAATCCAAGCATAAAAGAGACAAGAAGAACTGGAGCTGCAAAGGCTCATATCCAGGCTGCTTATCGGCTACAGGTAGCTTGCATCAGGCATAGTTTGTTAGGTAAGAAATCCAGATGAAAAAGCAATAGCATGCGTTGAACAAATCAGATGACTTGAAATAGCTTCCGCATCCTCTTCCCCCACCCTACGGTTTTGATACAGCAGGACAACATAGAGTTAACCAGATGTCCAGGAAAACCTGGACATTGCCTCTTTTTAGAGGACTGTCTGGAGGGATTTCCAAAACCTGGCAGTTTGTCCAGGGTAGGGTTACCAGACATCCAGATTTCACCGGACATGTCCTCCTTTTGAGGACAGGGATTGCGCACGTGATTTCATTGCAGGGCATCTACACATGCATGGATTTCCTCCCTGCCCAACAAGAGCCAGGAGCAGGGCTGGAGTGTGGGTGGAATTGGATGGGTGGGTCTAGGAAGTCCAGTCCGGTGCTATATGCACACGCATGTGCAAGATGTTGTCGTGTTGATGTCCACGCATGCGCAGAGGCCCTCCAGACGCAGCCCCAAACTGGGAGGTTTGTGTGGGGGCAGGGCTGGGGATGGAAGGGGGCAGGGCCAGGAAAGAGGAAATCTAGCAACCGGGACAGAGATCTTTCACTGCAGGTGAAGGAGGAGGAAGTCTGTATTGTGGGAGCATTTACCAATATTTAGTGGTTAGATAATGCATGATGCTGTGGTGTTCACGATTGTTCCTACACACAAAGTTTGCTCGTCATAACAGCTGAACCTGCCACTGCTGGGTCAGACCAGAGGTCCATCATGCTCACGCAGTGGCCCTCTGGTCAAAGACCAGCACCCTAACTGAGACTAGTCCTACCAGCGTACATCCTTGTCTTGAATCCATGGAGGGTGTTTTCCCCTATGACAGATTCCAGTTTTCTACCCCTCTCTGAGTGAAGAAGAACTTCCTTACATTCGGACGGAATCTATCCCCTTTCAATTTCTTTCAAGATAAGCTGGAGAAGCTGTGATGGCTTTGAGAAGCCAGAACTGTGGGTTCTGGGTTTATTTTGTGTTTCCAGTATTGAGAGACTCAAGCTAAAGGGTTTTAAAGACACTATTGCTTTCTTTTTGAACCTTGGATTGTTTATACCTGGATGCAAGAAGGCTGGTTTAAAAGTGTTGGGTTGTTGTTTTTTTGCCTGAATAAACTAGATCCTTCCTTTATAAAACATACTTACCTTGTGCTTTGGTGTTTTTCTGTGGTTGCCTTTTCTTTTCCTTGTGCAGCCCGCAGTGGCTCACAAGAGTTTTCTCTTGTCACTGGTGCCCTGGGACCCATTGCCCAGAGGCTGCTGGTGACAAGGTGTACACATGGGCTGAGTCGATTAGGACTCATATACTTAATATATAGAGTGCTAATATTTATGCCTGTATCTCCTCCTCTCAGGTGCACACAGGGGGGCGCTGGCACCCGTCCTCCTCTCTGCCCCCAGTCCTTCCCCGCCTCCTCCCACTACCATGCACACCCCCAGCGTGAGCACCAACCCCAGTCTGCTGCTCACACCAGTGTCAGCTCTTCCTTTGATGTCACTTCCTGGACCCATGCCGAGGACGAGCCAACGCTGGCATGAGCAGGAACTTGGTGTTGCTGCTTGCACCAGGAACATTAAAGAGATATGGGGGAAAGGAAGGGGCAGGGAAGGAACGGGTGTGGGAGGGGCACCACCAACCCAGGTGCCTCTCACCCTCACTAAACCACTTGTGCCATTTCTCTGGCCAACAGTAGTTCTCACACCTACATGAGTCACATTGTTTACCAGCTTTTGGTCACCTGTGTTCCTTTATAGACCCCCCTCTCTGAACAGTGCTGTGTTAGATCTTTTATACAGTATTATTACTTCGAACATGTACGTGTACAAGGAGCTTTCTGAGGTCCACACTTTGTCCTTGCTGCTGCATGTGTTGAAAAGAGCTGACTGGTTTAGGTTTTCAGTCCTTACGAGTCGTTTCTTCTGCTTCTCACATGCAAAGACCTTAGCCCTCACCTCCATGTCTCTCTTTTTTTTAAATCTATGTAGCTTCTCCAAAGGGCCCTAAAATCATGACGACACCAGCCAGAGCTCGTGTTGGGGACACCGTTCGGATTGCTGTCCATGGGTTTCAGGTAATCCACCTCAGTCAGTTCTCATTTATCTTAATATGTGCATGGCAAGGACTAGCATATTCATGACAACATCATTTAGCTGCGAGAATTACCTAAGGGGAGTATTGTGAAATAGAGACTTATGTTGGGGCAGTAAAACATTAGGACCGGACTTCCTCTTTTACATTCTATAGCCTCACTTGATTAATTTTTTTAATTAATATTTCAGAATTTAAGTATGAAGAATATCTTAGATATATAGCAAAATTTACAGAATCTTCCCATTCCAAAGTCATCATTTAATGACCAATAAGATGATTCTAGACAGAGGGTGAAAATCAGAGCAAACATAGATCTTTAGAAGGTGTTGTTGTGATGAACAGAATGCTCTAGATCAGGGATCTCAAAGTCCCTCCTCGAGGGTTTTCAGGATTTCCCCAATGAATATGCATGAGATCTATGTGCTTTGGGGAAATCCTGAAAACTCAACTGGATTGCGGCCCTCGAGGAGGGGCTTTGAGATCCCTGCTCTAGATGGAGTGTATGGGATCGGGTATTGAGCTAGAAATGCTGGAAGGCCTTACATCTTGATTTTGAAGACCAGAATCAAGAGTTTATAAACAATACGGCGAGTGATAGGGAGCCAGTGTGCATTTTTGAGAAGAGGGGTTACATGATCCAATTTCTTGGAGCTGATAATCAGCCTGATTGCAGTGTTTTGAAGGCAATGAAGGTCTTTTTGCCTGAGTTCCTTTTGTAGGGAGTTGCAGTAGTCTAACCGACTGAAGACTAGAGCATTGACTAGGATTTCAAAAGCTGAACAATGAAGAAGGGATCTGATTAAACAAATCATATAAAGTTTAAAGAAGCATTGCTGTACTACCTGGTGATCCAGTGGAGTATGAGACTGAGGAGCTAGGATTGAAGCAAGCTGCCTGCCTAATTTCTCAGGGTCAATATGAGTCATTGTTCTCCTAAGATAAGGAGAGCTGGGGAGAAGATATGGGAACAGGGCAAAGATGATAATGTAATGGTCAGAGCAAGGGAGAGTGTGTGACAGAAAAAGAGTCCATCTAAAGTCATGAGGAGAAATATTAGATCTAAGGTATGACCCTGGATGTGGTTGGCAGGTAATATGCTGCTCTGTCATGGCAAAAGAATTAAGTGTTTCAATAAAGATATGTAGTTGCTTCTTTTTGCCATGGCAGGGCAGGATGTTGCATATGACCAAAATTACCAAGGAGACAATGGAAATCCACAATTATGTTGGAAGGAAGGAGATTAAGATTCCCTAAGACAATGAGAGGGCAACATGGAACTATAAGTGAGAATTCATCAAGAGAGGCAGTAGTATCAGTCAATCAGGCATTGCAGAATGCTATTTTTCTGTACAAACTGGAAAGATTGTTCTTTCCCCTTATGCCAGGGGTGTCAAAGTCCCTCCTCGAGGGTTTTCAGGATTTCCCCAATGAATATGCATGAGATCTATTAGCATACAATGAAAGCAGTGCATGCAAATAAATCTCATGCATATTCATTGGGAAAATCCTGAAAACCCTACTGGATTGCGGCCCTTGAGGAGGGACTTTGACACCCCTGCCTTATGCTGAAGAATCCAACCTAAGATCATCGGGATTGTAAAAACTGTCATCCAGTAGCAAATTTGCCTACTTTAACTAAACATGATTGAGGTGATAGCTGTTGATCAATTGCAGGCATATTTAGGTCTCCATCAGTTCCTGGACCCAATGCAATCTGGGGTTCGTTCACAGGGCTGTTGATGGACTATAAGACTCAGGGTATTGGACTATAAGACTCAGGGTATTTTTTAACGCAGCTGGACTTGTCTGCTGCATTTGATCTGGTCTACCAAAACTGTTTGTTAAACTGGAAGAGTTGGAATTATTGGTAAGGTACATACAGTACCTGGTTTGCCGATTTCTTAAAATGTAGATCAGTTCAGGTCAATTGGCATGGAGAACTATCTAAAGCAGTGGTTCCCAACCCTGTCCTGGAGGACCACCAGGCCAATTAGGTTTTCGGGATAGCTCTAATGAATATGCATGGAGCAGATTTGCATGCTTCTCACTTCCATTATATGCAAATCTCTCTCATGCATATTCATTAGGGCTAACCCGAAAACCCGATTGGCCTGGTGGTCCTCCAGGACAGGGTTGGGAACCACTGATCTAAAGAATGGAACATGATCCAGGGGGTACCTCAGGGGTCTCCCATCTCTCCCATTTTATTTAACGTGTATTTGAGTGGTTTTGGCAGGGTACTTTTCATACACAGATTGTATAGCTTGATTAATTCCTATGTGTCAGGATTTCGTTTCAGTTTATAATTTAATCAATAAGGTTTTTGAGATTAAATAACTGAGTGACATCCAATCAAATATCTTATGGGTGAGACACTCTCAACAGAGCATGATCCAACTGAATCTAAAATTGGCAGGATGGAAATCCCATTAAAATCAAATGTTGGGTATTATATTGGACTTCAGGATAACCCGGGTCTGCATATAAGTAATGTGGCCCAGAAATGTTTCCATGGGATAGAATTTTAGTTTCCCCAATAATTTAATCTTGAGTTTTCTCATTGATTGGTTCAATCTTTGGTTCTTACCACTATTGATTATTTCAATGTTCTATTTATGAGTCTTCCTAAGAAACAAATTTTTAGCTTACAGGCCATTGAAAATGCTGCGGCTAAATTAACTGTATACTGGAAATTTTATGATCATGTAACTCCTTATCTGATTAAGACATGGGGGAAGCCACTGCTTGCCCTGGATCGGTAGCATGGAATGTTGCTACTCTTTGGGTTTTGGCCAGGTACTAGTGACCTGGATTGGCTTTGTAAGAACGGGCTTCTGGGCTTGATGGACCTTTGGTCTGACCCAGTAAGGCTAATCTTATGTTCTTAGATGTTAGTACAGATTCACATGAACTTTTAACACACAGTAAATGCTATGCTAGCTGTTTAACTCAGTTTAATAAAAGAACCCCTGCAAGTGCATTTGGATTCTGGTAGGGACTTGTGACCTGGGCTGACCAGGACTCAGTTAGACTCCACGTGGCTTTTCTCTTCTTCCATTGTAAGAGATAGGGTTTGTTTTTGAGCCAGACCTCGGAAAACTGATATAGCCAGACAAGTATAGTATAGATTACAGGTGCAGAAAAACCACAAACCAAAACTCAAAACATACTTTTTAGCCTAGAAACTGCTGAAACTAGAAAAGGAACCTTTGGAACATCCAAATTCTTTCTTAAAAGAAGAAAAAATGAGAACTGGTCAAGATTAGCTGAAGAAAATCTTGTTATAATTTCTGCAGATTTTACACTGGGATATTTCAAGTAAAATGCAGCAACAATATTAAAAATGCCTTTGAATGATTCACAGGAAATTAAATGGAAAGATGTTACCTAATTCTCCCTTGGAACTTGTACATGGAAATGCTGAGGCCCTTCCGAATTCCTGTAATCACAGATTCTGTCGCTTCTGGTCTCTCTGGATCAGCTTTTACTGGCTGGCACTATGCCAGCCTTTCGCCTCAACCAGGCTCTCCCACCCCCAGCTTGCTCCCCCTTTCTCCCCCTCCATGATCCTGTCAGTCCCTTCTTCTTTGGTGACCAGCAGTTACTGGACTGTCTTAGCTTTCTGCTAGGATCATTTTTGTGCCAGCTCCCCACCTTCTCTGCTGATTGGCTGATTCTGTGGGAGCTTTGCCCCTCTTTTTCCACCAGGCGAACATGTAATCATTTCTGGCTAAGATTACGATCTGAACTATGAAACCAGGATGGTCCTTTCTTACAAGCCAGGCACTGACACTTCACAAACAGCTTCCTGACAACGGGGATTTGCTCTCCAGTGCCGTAAACAAATTGTATGGAAGAGCACACTGGACACATACACCCCCCCCCCCCCCCCCAGCTATGTCTTGTGTCGCCTACACACACTTCTGTGCATGTGGTGCAGGACACAAGTTTTGCAATTCCAATATTTCTGCAAAGGGCATCATTGCTATACCCATGTGAATGCCCAGGTGCTCATATGCACACAGTTTTCAACATGTCAGGCCTCTACTCTCTTTAATGCCAAGTCTGAGGTCACTGTTAGTGAGGATTTCTTCTCTTTACTGCAACATTAATGCAACCTTTTGGTCTTCTGTGCATTTCTCAGCAAATAAAGCTATTAGTTATTCAGGGCAAATGCATAGATTTAAATGTGCTGTAAGCTGGCGTTTAAGCAGGGCTTTGCCCATGGTTAGCTCATACAGCAAAGCCTAGCACCCGTTACCACCTCAGCCCCTCAGTATTATGGCCGAGGCTCAGAAGCAGCAGAAAGTTGGGAGACGGTTGAATGTCCTGTCAACAAACCCCATCCAGAAGATGAATGCATTAGAGCTAGGACTGTATTTAAAACGAAGGGATCTTTTTACTAAGCTGCGTTAGCATTTCTAGCACGCGCTACGCGACTAGAACTAATGCCAGCTCTTCTGGCAATTTATTGCATGCTATTCCACGCGTTAAAGCCCAAACCCGGCTTAGTAAAAAGAGCACTAAGATAATCGTAAAAGCATTTCCATAAGTAAAACTGTTTAAATAGCATTTCTGCAGAACTAGCTTTTTATAAAATTGATTTGCTCGTATTCTGGCAAATTGATGTGCTTAAATAGGAACAAGTTTACCCTGACTGAGCTATGGCGTTGTGGGCAGGAGGGCAGTGGTCACATTCATAATACAGAGGGTCAGATGGTGCCAAGAACACAGGAAGACGGATGAGCTAAATCATCTGTTAAGTCAAATTACGAATCTTCTATGATAAGAGAGAGAGTACAGTAACGTATAAATGTTTTTATCAAGATTGAGACCCGGTGACTGGAGCATTTGTGTCTGTAAAACAGCCAGTGGAAACGTGTACATTAATTTAGCAGGGTCACGTCAAAGGAGAAATGCGCACACACTTAGTTTTCCGTGTATATTTTCAAAATGAGTGTGTGTTTTTCTGCTTTGAAAATGACCCCCTGGGAAAATTGTCTGAAATAGTGGAAGCCGTGAAGAGGTGCAAAGTTGTCCTTTTCAGCAGCCAGAATGCCTGAGAATTTGCGTTTCTATGATAATGTTAAAAACTTTTCTTTTTTTCATCGCAGTCAATGTGTGATGTTAGATGATATTTTAGTGTTTTTAATGTCTTTGTTTCTAAAATGATTATGAAGGCGCTTACAATCTAAACAGCCAAGACAGACACACGGGATGTCATGGATTTAGTGAAGAGCAAAGCTTAATCTGCTGCCTGGATTGGAGGGCAGAGGGGAGGATGACCTGCTTTTTTCCACATGATATTCCCAAACTTTCCTGCCCTTCTTTGCCTATTTGTGTTCAGTTTTCTTTAGCCTGTGTATGTCCAATTTTCTTTGTCTGTTTTTATTGATTTTAACTATTGCCTCTTGTTTTTATTGTAAACCACTTTGATTTGACTTTTTTGTTAAAAATACCAGTATATCAAATAAAATAACCATAAGTGATGGAGAACAGAGGGAGAGGAGCTGAGGGACTCGGTGACTCCACAAGAGGAAAAGCACCACAATCCCAGCACATGTGTCTTACACTGGTGCAAAGCACTGGCCACCCCTCAGCCGCCTAGGTTTTAGGCGGATAATAAATATCTAAAATGAATAAATATAAAATGGACATTTTAAAAAATATAAATGGTCTAATTCTAAAAATGGCAATTTGAATAGCCCCAAGAATCAATTATCAACATTAATTAGCATCCATAAAGGGGGCGTGGCCGAGGCTAGGGCATTCCTGGCATTTATGCAAGAAGGAAGATCTGCGCATATTTTAGGTCTAAGAATTTGGTATAAATTCTTGTGCCTAGAATTAGGAGCAGATCCCCACATGAACTGCTGGTTTATAAACGGCGTCCAACTGAGCCTCACTCAGTGCAAAATGTTAGCAGCAATTTTTCAGCACTATAGGTAGAATTTTGCCCAAAATGTGTTTAGATTGGGGGGGGGGACTGCTTTTTGACATACAGCGTGCCTGTTAGCTTTTACAAAGTAATTGTAAGAAAGAAACAGATCAATATTTAAACTGCACAATTGGTGGATATCAGGGTCTGCCGCCCTCCACTGTTATCAGCATAAGACTTTCCCATGAACCTTTGCTGTTCTAAGTTATCCGGATTGGTTGTTTGTTTGTTTCTTTTGATTGAGATATACACGACCAGTACACAAAAGCAACAGCAACAAGGAGCTTTGCATATACATCATTGCTAAAACAGTCCAGCCCATAATCATGCCAACAGGTACAGTATAGCCTCTACCTTAAAGCTATTCCACCCTCCCCAAAGGCGAAGAGAACACTTAAAATCCAGAACATATCCACCCAGGTTAGCAGGGCTAAGTCCGTAAGCTAAAACTCTTCTGGATACGATCATAGCCAGGCTGATACATATTGTAGGTACTGCCAGTGTGTCCTCCTGAGCTCTCACTAGCAGGACACTGCATTTTCCACAAACTTGAGTAGAGACAGGTCAGAGTTCATCAAAGTTTTATTAATTTGGATGTTATAGGATATTATGGATTAGAAATGTTTTTTTCTTTTCTATTCAAATTGAGTTCTGGATAAAGGTGAGCCGGTTGATGTAGTATATCTAGATTTTCAGAAAGCTTTTGATAAAGTTCCTCACGAGAGGCTCCTGAGAAAATGAAAGAGTCATGAGATAGGTGGCAAAGTTCAGTTGTGGATTAGGAATTGGTTATCAGATAGAAAACAGAGGGTGGAGTTAAATGGTCATTTTTCTCAATGGAGGAGAGTAAACAGTGGAGTGCCACAGGGATCTGTACTGGGACCAGTTCTATTTAACTTATTTATAAATGATATGGAATTTGGAACAACAAGTGAGGTGATTAAATTTGCAGATGACGCTAAACCGTTCAAAGATGTTGAAACGCATGCGGATTGTGAAAAATTGCAGGCGGAACTTAGGAAATTGGAAGACTAGGCGCCCAAATGGCAGGTGTTTCAGTGTTTGTAAATAGAAACTTCCCTTCCCCCACCTGAATTCTCTTGATTCAGGGAAAGTCTTACTCTGGGGCTTTGGCTCAGCATAGCTTCACTCTTTTCTATCCCTTCCCCCAACCTTGTTCCTATTGGGGCTCAGGATACTGGCAGCCTTCTCAAACCAAGGAATAGAAGCTGGTTTATCTCCTAACATAGGAGCCGTACTGGTAATGTTTCATCGGCGTGTGCAGTGTGTCTGCCACAATATGTTGCCAATGTTGTAGCTTCTGTATCTGCCAATTCAGTGATACATGTTGTTTCCATTGAGCTGCAATCACAATACACACAGCTGTGAGAGCTAATTTTCATAAGCTGGATTCTCCCTGTTCCAAATCGAGCTCATGATGCCTTGAGGGAAGCACCTCCTTACCCAGTATCCTGGAAAGTTCCCCAAAACCCACAAACCTGAACACAATCCCACCATATATGTAGGTAGGACCCCACTCCCCCACACCCTCTTCAACAAAGTCCCTCATTTTCGGGAGACATATTGACGCATAAGTACCACCTACCCATTCTCTACAATCAATACAGCAATCCACAAAGAGGATACTTTGCACCATATAGTTTTCCAGGGAGATTGCATGACCCCAATCCCCCTTCCAAGCTTTCATGTAAGGTAAAGCCAGATTCTCCCTCATATTCAAACACTTATAGGTAGCCGAGAGAGCTCCGGCTATACATTTCTCAAAAGGGGTCTTTCCCTGAAGCAAGATTTTTTTCCCTTATTTGCAGGTTACCCATTTTCTACAGGTTTCGGGGCTTAGATGTCAGCCCAAACTTAGCTTGAAATTCCTCAAAGGGTCATACTCTACCCAGAGCAACATCACATAGCACACAGTAAATCCTTCGACTCCCAGAATGCGAAGACCAGTTGTCGGATAAACTAAACTAAACCTTAGGTTTGTATACCGCATCATCTCAACATTCGCAGAGCTCGACACGGTTAACAAGAATTAGGGTGGAAAGGAACTCCACTGGTGCTGAATATTGGCCTTCTCTGGATATTGGCCAACTTTCCCTCGGATCTTCCCAGCACTGTCATTATAGCATCAGGGTGGGGGTGGGGGGAGTCTGTGGTCATTATCAGTGACTCAACTGGTCAGCAGCATTTATCCAGTAACAGCAACAGGTGCTCAACTAGTTTCTTTTCAAAACTGACTGAAAATGTTTTACTTTTCAGCAATTTAGGAGGGTAATTTTTGAGGTATGTTACTGCCACAATGCATATTATTTGTCACTTAGAGTGGATAAAAATCAATGATATTTTTTTAAATCAAAAAGATTGGATTTGATTTATTTAAATTGGAATTTTTAAATAAAATGCTTTTTTCAGGAAAAATCTATCTATAGATAGTTTTCTACTTAAGATTCATTATAGTCCAAAAGTTATTCATCATGAAATCAGGATTAGTTTTAATTATGTAGCATGAGGGCTGTGTATATTCATGCAATGTTTAAATTTTTGGGTAAATGAATTCCACTAATCCATTCATAACATCACAGGCATGATTTAAATCAGGTCTTTCTGCCTAGTGATTTAAATCCACCCTGTCACTTAACATGTGTTAAATTAATGTGTGATATGGTTATAAGGTACTTCAAGATACAAAGTAATGACATGCAACACATGCAGAGCAGCTCATTTTTATGCAAAATGCATAAACTCTGATGTCATTTTGGCCTGACCCCCCACTAGACCCCAAGGGATGGGGGAGAGTCTTTGGGGTAAGTGAATTTGATTAGAGGGAACTGTGAGAATGAAATCCTGAAGATATATGAACTGCAGGATAGAAACATAGAGTATGATGGCAGAAAAGGGCTGTCAGCCCAACAAGTCTGCCCACTCGAATAACGCACCCCCCTAAGCACTTCCTCAAAATGAACCCACATGTTTATCCCATTTATTCTTAAAATTGAGCACGTTGTTGGCCTCAACTACCTGAAGTGGAAGATTATTCCATCGATCAACCACCCTTTCGGTGAAGAAATACTTCCTAGTGTCACCATGAAATCTCCCACCCCTGATTTTTAGCGGATGCCCTCTTGTAGCTGTAGGTCCTGTGAGGAAAAAGATGTCTTCTTCCACCTCAATACGGCCAGTAACATATTTGAATGTCTCTATCATGTCTTCCCTCTCTCTGCGTTCCTCGAGAGTGTATAGCTGCAGCTTACCTAGGTGTCCTGGAGTCCTGAGACCATCCTAGTGGCCATTCGCTGAACCGATTCTATTCTCAGCATATCCTTTTGATAGTGTGGCCTCCAAAATTGAACACAATATTCCAGATGTGGTCTCACTATGGACCTGTACAGCAGCATTACCACTTCGGGCTTTTGGCTGACAAAACTTCTCCGGATGCAACCCAGCATTTGTCTAGCCTTGGATGAAGCTTTCTCCACTTGATTGGCCGTCTTCATATCTTCACTAATGATTACTCCCAGATCCCGTTCTGTAACGGTTCTAGTTAAGGTCTCACCGTTCAGAGTGTAGGTTCTACATGGGTTTCCGCTACCAAGGTGCATAACTTTACACTTCTTGGCATTAAAACTCAGTTGCCAAATAGTAAACCATTGCTCCAATAAAAGTAGGTCCTGTTTCATAGTGTCGGGCAAAGAACCTCCACCTACTACATTGCATAATTTAGCATCATCGGCAAATAATGCAATTGTACCCTGAAGTCCCTGAGGCAGATCCCATACGAAAATATTAAATAGGATTGGACCCAGGACCGATCCCTGCACATCAGGACTGTCCAGGAATAGAGTGTGATTTTACAAGAATGAAAGATTAGATTCTTACCTCTGCTAATCTTTCTTGAAAAGCCAAGCTCTGTTCCTGGAACTCACCCTGGGGATTGCTGATTCGCCAATTGTCTGCCGTAACAAGTCCAGGTTAGCTGGACTTCTGGTTTACTGACCAGCCTTTTTTCAGAGTACCATGTCTTTGCCTTGGGGGGGGGGGTCTTTTGTTTTAGCGCCCCCTTCTGTCAGTGCAGTTTATTTCAGGTTTATACTGTTTATTAACCTGTTTCAATTCCATCTGATTGGTTTGATATTTCATGTTATGAGCATATTAGACTGATTTGTTGGAGAGTTTCCTCGTGCCCCTCCCTTTGTCTGTGTCTTCTACAGGTGACTGTCTGAGGTAAGAGGGGAGATATTGAAAACATTATATAAATGAGGGTTCTTACAAGCTGTCTGGTGACCATAGATGCATAACCCACTTGTCTAGGAATAGAGTGTGGATTTACAAGAAAGAAGATTAGCAAAGGTAAGAAGCTAATCTTTCGTTCTACTTGTATTTTAAAATGTTGCTCTTATTTGATGGTTCTATGAATTGTGAGTCACTGAAAATTCAGTCTCTTGGCATAAGATACATTTTTTTAAATAAAAGAAATAGGAATAGAATTATTTTTTTAAAAAAACCTGTTTGGACTGGTACAGTGAGCAGATAGGACTTTTGCCTCCTGAATCTGACATGCCTGCAAGTCCAGAGGGACTGCAAAAGTAGCTTGTGCTAAACTGGATTTCTTTTCTGTATTGCCCTAGAGTGAAGTTTTCCCTGAGCCCTTGTTCACCTGGACCCGAGTGGGTGGCCGGTTACTAGATGGCAGTTCAGAGCACGATGGGAAGGAATTAGTCCTGGAACGGGTCCCAGCAGAGCTCAATGGTTCCATGTACCGCTGCACTGCTCAGAACCCCCTGGGATCCACAGACACCCACACCAGGCTTATCATCTTTGGTACGAATTCGTTTGGGGTTGCAGTTGAAAGTACCAAGATGGCATTTCGCTTATATCCTTTCTGAGAAAGCTGCTTCAGAATGAAAGGACACACGGCTGTGGGTGCTTGCCCATTCCTAATCTCATCTGATTATGTTGTCCAGCAAGGTTAAAGAAGCTACTTTGGGAGTTAACTGCTTTCAGAAACTTCTCCTCAACTGACGGTCTAAATTTGCCCTCCTAAATTCAGAAGGTGGTCAATGCTGGTGGGTAAGAGATGGTGCCAGAAATGTTTCTAGAAAAGTTGTTAGCTGGGCATTACTGGTACAATTATCACCAACCCACCTGGCAAATTCATTTCAGCTTCCATTTTAGAGTGATCATAGCCTAATTTAGCACATAAGTTTATTAAATATTTTTTGTGCTTTGTGCCAAAGCAGTGCCAAAGCAGTCAAAATGTACTAATTCCTCCCCCTTCTCTAGTTAGTGCAGAATTGCCAGTTTTGTGTGATATAGTCAGTTAACTTGCTTGAGTACCCGAATAAATTAATGTAAACCATTCTGAACTCCCCTGGGGAACGGTATAAAAAACTGAATAAATATATAAATAACTTTTAGACATGAATATTCAGTGGACTTAACTGGTTATCTCACACCAAATATAACCGGTTAACCCTGCGTGATTTAACTAGCCAGAGCTGTTTCTGGTCAGTTAAATGACTTTGAATATTGACCCTCATGTCTTAAAGGTAGCCCACGTTGACACAACTTCCCCCCTAAATATGAAGAGTGTTGGCCTCTGGTAACCAACCAGAGCTGAGATTGTGATATCATAATGCCTCATTCCACCAATGCCTAAGAGTCGACCTTCATCAGTGATGTCACAATGGTTTCATTGTCCTGTACTTGGCTCCCTTTTATTACAAAGAGAAGTGATTTACATTTCTTTTTTTCTTGAATTAAGGAGGGAAGTTATCAACATGGACTTTTGTTAAGATATGCTTTTACTGATGATCCAGGTTATTCGTAACTAGGTTTCATTACATAAAGTGAGACCTGTTCTAAAACAAGATATCTTAATGGAAGCCCACGTTGAAAATACCCCGTATTGCTTTCATTGGAGACGTTTTTAAACTCTCTACAAAGAGCCAAATTAGACATATACCAGTAATATAGCTGTGTTAGAAAAATGTATGATTTTTTTATTCTTCTGGAACATGTAGGTAAAATGTGGATAAAATGTTATCTTCTCCAGAGCAGCTCCTTGAAATGTGACCTTTTGGAAAATAATTCTGATTCTTAGTTTATTCTTCCTAAAACTGGGAGAACAAATTTCACAGCTCATTTTATCTGTGTCAGTTGCGGGCAAACTCTGTTTCAGGACACGTGTGCGCTTTTAGCCAGGTTTAAATAGGCATTTCTGGAGATTGTATCTGAAGATAATGTTTGAGAGCATTTAGAGGTGTAAAGGGTGAGGGGCTCCCCATCAAAAGAGGGAAGGGTTAAGTCTTGGAGGGAATTCCAATTTTCAGCATTGTGCCCACTATTTTCATTTCCTGTCCACACATAATGGCAGTGGCTACACCTGCAGTTCAATGAGGAAATCAGTAGGTGGTCTCATTAAACTTAGCTTCAGCTATGCTACGTTGGCTTGATAATTAAGTCTAATACTACAACTGTTCAATCAGCATCTGGCCTAATCATAATAATGTAGTGTATAAAAGTATTTATCTATGTATTTGTTTTATAGAGAACCCTAATCTTCCACGAGGAACAGATGATTCAAATGGTGAGTCCAGACCAGACCATCAGCATCGTCATATGTGTGTTCTTTGTGAGGCCACTTTTACGAAGGGCTGAATGAATTCATAACCACCTACTCTCACATTTCTACGTGGTTTACAAATATCCATCTCAAAGCATGAGCTGGGCTTTCATAATTAAACCCTTGTATATTGCTTGCCATTGGCCACAGAGAAGGGGCACAAGTCACGTTGCTGGACTCAGTGGACCTGGATCTCATCCTGCATGGCTTCTCTTATCATTTGATGTAATTTTCTCTTTTGAAATGTTTTTTTTCCATGGATTGATTGAAGAAACTCATTCTGGATTCTTACAGGGTTAATTTGGTAGAGGTTTATCCAGGCAACTTTGTCCTTGATCTTGTACCGACTGTTGAAATATTTTACTAGAACAGAAGAGGTAGCACCAGGGGTCATTTAAGGGCAACAGTTTTAACTAACTGGCCAACAAATGTTGTCTGAACACTGTGGCCACATAAGAGCTCTCGAGTTAACCAGAAGCCTTTCTCCAATTAACTTCGAAATGGATGTTCAGCTCAAACTTTACCCCAGATAGCTGGCTAAATGTTGACTTGGTATCACTGGACTGAATGTTGCTTTCAAGCAATCTTACATGCCACATGTATGCTTTCAGGCTAACAGCCCCACCAGTGACTTCACACATGTGTGTGCATGTCTGCTTGATATGTTCCTGCAGGACAGCAAAAACTTAGCAGCACCTTTCAGATCCCTGAACAAGGGACACTTTGCTCCTTTGCAGTTGAAAAGAATTTGTAATTTAGAAATTTCAACTCTTGTGCCTCCCTCTCAACCCTCCTGAAATTTGGCTCGTTCTTATTCTGTGGAAATGGTCATTCTGCTAGGCAACTAATATTCTGATCGGAGATGCAGAGTGATACTGACCTTCCCTCTTGGGAAGGTGGTATCTCCTGTTTCTTCCAGACCGGCATTCTCTCTGCCATGGTTAACAGTCTGGGGGGGGTCCAAAGCACTGCATCTATGAAGGGCCAGGTTCTGTAAACGGCGCCTAAATCTCAATTAGGCTCCATTTAAAGAACCACCTACCAGAAAACGTAAGCGTCTGGAACGTAGGCCAGGATTTTACTAGTGTAGATTGCAGACGTCTAAGTTCATTAGTGAATGTGTTTATCGGCACCTAAGCCCCATTCTACTCTTAACCACACCCACGCTGTTGAGTCCTGCTGTAGACGCGATTTTAGTGCCTTACGGCACCTACTTTTTTAAATGAGTTTTTAATAGGTTTTAAACGACACGGTCAATTACCACTCCGATTAAAGCCAACTAAACTAAACCTTGAGTTTGTCTACCGCATCATCTCCATAAAGATAGAGCTCGACACGGTTTACAGGTAAATTCAATAAATGAGGGAAGGACATAATAAGAAATTAGGTTATGAAGAGAATAGCTAGCTTTACGTTTTGGAGAAAAGCCAGGTTTTCAGATGCTTTCGGAATAATTGGAATGAGCCTAGGTACAGCAGCGGGGCAGGGAGGTTATTCCAAATCTCAGTGAATTTGAAGAAAAGGGATTTCCCTAATTTACCTGCATACAATGATGCCTTTTAACGAGGGGAAAGATAGTTTGAGTATATGGGCGGATCTGGTAGAGTCAGGTCTCAAAGAATTCCAGGAGAGTGGGATTAGGGGAGGAAGAATGCCATGTAGGATCTTGAAAATTAGGCAGGTACATTTAAAGTGAATTCTAGAAATCACCGGAAACGAGTGAAATTTTGACAGAAGCGGGGAAACATGATCAAATTTGCTTTTTGTGAAGATCAACATGTCTGCAAGAATTTAAATACTGCAAGGTGGGAAAAATGATAATTTTCTAGAACATGCCATGTCACATGCACTTTTGCAGGTTTTTGGGTGTCATTTTGTTTCTTCACGACTATCCATAGGAAGACTGGGTGGGGGGGGAGAGGGGTTGTGATTCCTCAGTGAAATATACCAGGGATTTCCAACATGGAAGCATGCTGAAGGGTTTTTAAGAAACATCTGGTTCTCTTTATCTTATGGTGTTTAAATTAAGAACAAGGGATCAGTCCTGTTGCATCAGTTAAAACGTTACTGTCCATGACTGTCTTGCCCCCAGGTTTTGTCTTCTTTGTGTAAAGAAAGAATTGTCTGTAGAGTTTTGTTTTCCATGTATGCTGAAAAGATGATTTTGCTATTTAGAGCAATCTGATTTTCTTTTTTCTACTTTCTACCTATGACCTAGCAACTCCCCCTTCCCTTCCCTTCCCGATCTACCTTAGCACCTTTATGGGCAACCCCAGCGATATGCACATCCATTGCTTGTGCCAGACCTGTAGGTTTCCCTCTGCTGTGTTCTGCTCATGCTGACATCACTTCCTGTTTCTGTTCTGATGGGAAGCAGCAAAGGGAACCCTGTGAGGTTGGTTTAGGTAGCAAATGTGTATTGCTGGAGGGGGGGAGCTGGCAGGCCATAGCCAGGAGGCAAATGTTAGATGTGGGAGTGGACTAAGGGAGAGAGTTGAATTACAAGGGGAGAAGGGGAGAATTTAGGAAGGCCCACCTATCTTAACTGTGGGCCCACCCAAAATCACAGGTCTGGCTTTGCTAGAGATTGTACTAGTCTGGATTGACAACTCCAGAACACACTTTTACTATGTTGTTTTCTAAGATCTTGCCCCACAGGATTTCTCTAGACGCTTCAGTGAGGTTTGCAAAAATTGTGAGTTTTGTTTTGTGTATGACCATCCTAACTCTGATGCATCTTTTTCCCTTTTGTTTAGGCTCAGTTTCCAGCCACAAAACTCACAGATTAGTTTGGACGCTCCTCTTAACAGTGATACTGAAAGCTACGTGAAAGTGGGACCTTCCCTTCATCCCTCCATCAATCTGTTTATGCTTTTCTTTTCTAAAGTACTTTCAATCTTGTTATCTGTGTCTTGGCTTCCTTGGTCGAATAAATAAAAATTAAATTCCCTCCCCCAAGTAAATGAATGTGTGTCCCTCACATTATCTTAGAAGTTGGTGCCAAATGGTCAAACTTGAGTTGGATACCATGAAGACTGTGAAAGTCGTAACCACTTCCAGTCAATACTACTTATAATGCAAATTTACATGGGCTACCTCATTTATATGCAAATCTCTCTCATACATATTCATTATGGGCTTGCTAGGTGTCTCCTGAGAACTCAGTTGAGAATCACCAGTCATAGTCGCACAAGTTTGCAAAGTCTAATTCTACCCAAACCCTTAGATACTGAGCTCCAACACATTATAAAAACCTGGTCTTAACACCAAACCAAATCCTTCCTGAATTAAATCACCAATATTTCAAAAAAATATAAAAATCCAGCCCTCATCCATTTGTTATGAAGAGTGAGATTTAATTAAACTCTCCTTTGTGCATTATGCAGATGTGACACTGGGAAAGTTCTGGTAGGTGCATTTACTGTACAACAGAAATCCTGGTTAGGCAAGTTCTTCCCTCCAGGGTCATATCTTGGACCAATTTTGGGCTATTTGATTCCATCACAGATATCCAGAGAAATCTCACGCTAGTGTTCATGTTTAACTTGTCATTTACCCTACAACAGTGATTTTCAACCCAGTCCTTCTGGCCAGTTTTTCAGGATGCCTGTGACAAATGAGAGAGATTTGCATATATTGGAAGTGGTCCTTGCAGATTCATTGTGGATATGCTAAAACCCTGACTGGCTAGGTGTGTCTAAGGACTGGATTGAGTATTCTTGTAATACGTTTTGTATTCACTGCTCCTCTTTCCCCAGATCCAGGAAAGATAATTTAACTCCCTTTCCCTTTTGCAGATGACACTAAACTGTTCAAAGTTGTTAAAACGCATGCAGATTGTGAAAAATTGCAGGCGGACCTTAGGAAATTGGAAGACTGGGCGTCCAAATGGCAGATGAAATTTAATGTGGACAAATGCAAAGTGATGCACATTGGTAAAAATAACCTGAATCACAGTTACTGGATGCTAGGGTCCACCTTAGGGGTTAGTGCCCAAGAAAAGGATCTGGGTATCATTGTAGACAATACGATGAAACCTTCCGCCCAATGTGCGGCAGCAGCCAAAAAAACAAACAGGATGCTGGGAATTATTAAAAAAGTGGATGGTTAATAAGACTAAGAATGTCATAATGCTCCTGTATTGCTGCATGGTGCGACCTCATCTGAAGTATTGCGTTCAATTCTGGTCTCCTTATCTCAAGAAAGATATAGTGGCACTAGAAAAGGTTCAAAGAAGAGCAACCAAGATGGTAAAGGGGATGGAACTCCTCTCGTATGAGGAAAGACTAAAAAGGTTAGGGCTCTTCAGCTTGGAAAAGAGACGGCTGAGGGGAGATATG
This sequence comes from Geotrypetes seraphini, assembly GCF_902459505.1. Classification (NCBI taxonomy): domain Eukaryota; kingdom Metazoa; phylum Chordata; class Amphibia; order Gymnophiona; family Dermophiidae; genus Geotrypetes; species Geotrypetes seraphini. Next base: position 1,041,027 of record NC_047098.1, read on the forward strand.
ACTGAAGTCTACAAAATCCTGAGTGGAGTAAAACAAGTGGATCGATTTTTCACTCTGTCAAAAATTACAAAGACTAGGGGACACTCGATGAAGTTACAGGGAAATACTTTTAAAACCAATAGGAGGAAATATTTTTTCATTCAGAGAATAGTTAAGCTCTGGTACGCGTTGCCAGAGGATGTGGTAAGAGCGGATAGTGTAGCTGGTTTTAAGAAAGGTTTGGACAAGTTCCTGGAGGAAAAGTCCATAGTCTGTTATTGAGAAAGACATAGGGGAAGCCACTGCTTGCCCTGGATTGGTAGCATAGAATATTGATACACCTTGGGTTTTGGCCAGGTACTAGTGACCTGTATTGGCCACCATGAGAACGGGCTACTGGGCTTGATGGACCATTGACCTGACCCAGTAAGGCTATTCTTATATTTGACAATGTCCCTCAATAGCAGTCTCAGATTTTCTGCCCCCTTTAGCGACACCCCTGCTCCTTTCAGAAGATGCTCTTTAGAGCATCTGGCAGTAACTCGTTTATGGTATATCTCTGTCTGAGGACTTGCAGAAGTCATATCCAATAAACTGATTTCATGAGGGAAACAGAATGAGCTAATTTCATGGTGACATCATTTATTCACTCTGTTTCCGGAGGTTTGTTACTGGACGTGTTCAGCTTCTCAAATGAATATTTACTTTCTGTTAGCCACTTTTTAATCATGAGGATGGCTCTGATCCCATTGAGATGTGAGCTTAGCAGATCATTTCTCCCAGCTCTGTTTGGAGCCAGTGCTAATCTGCTGCAATCTGAAAGAATTTCCCCTGTTGTGAATGCCATTTTCAAAGGGGCTTTGAGTATTTTGGAATATTCATGACTGAGATTTTGTTTTATTCCTGCTACCTATATCAGCCCCTTACAGGAAGATGCTCTTTCTCTGCTCAATAGCATTTATGTACAGAAAAATTAATGGATTTAAAATTGCTGTAATGGTTACTCGTATGAACGCCTCATCATGGACTCTGCAATCATCTCTGCTTTCCCCAATGTCAACCTTGAAAAGGATGTGTAAAATACCCCCCCCCAATAATAATAAAATATATACATATATAAAATTCTAGGAACAAACATAGAACACCAGTTAACAAAACAATAAAAAAAACCTGGAACCTTCTATAAGCTTTGTTACGCAATTAACATGGGGTTTTCAGTGATAGACCAGAATGCAGGACTGCACCAAAGTCTGCAGCAGTAGCAAGAGAGCGTTTGCTGCTTAACATGGGAGTGGGTGGGGTCAGGGCGAGACCTGGGCAGTGGAGGTGTGGTCAGCTGGACCAACCAGAGTCCAATTGTTACTGTGCTCTAACTCTGTGTTTGCCCACAGCACAACCAAACGGACTGCCACCTCGAGAGGAGATAGTAAGTTGAGCTGCACTACTGGCAATCCAGTATTTTGGCTGTTGTCAGTTTAGGATCGAGAGTCCTCTAAAAATTAATAAATAACCTGCAAGTGTACTGCCATGGGAGCACACCCTCCCCACCTATCTCCCTGGGATGCAATCTCTCTCACCCCCACTGGAGATCTCCCTGCCATCCCCTGACATACTAATCAGTACTAGAAAGCTCACCTCCATCCCCATCCTACCTGCTCTTTCACACACACCCCACCAATCCAGCCACCCCTGAACGCAAAGCCTGCCCTCATCCTCAAACCCCACCCTGACCAACATTCTCCCCCCTCCTCCCCAATAAATTTGTGAGCGATATTGCCAAAGGATTTGAAAGAAAAGTATGCCACCTTTATGCAAATGGCACAAAGTAAAACCTAAGAAGAAGTGACACAGCAATGAGAAGCTTGGGTTATTGCTTAGTAGTTGAACGTTAATCTGAAGACATGTAGGGCAATGCACTTATAGAAATCCAAAAGAGTTGTTTGCGATAGGAAGAGAGAAGCTGAGATGGACCAGGAAAGAGACCTCAAGGTGAAAGATTCTCAGACTCTAAAGATGGTGAAACAAGACAATGGTCAAAAGCAGAAGGATGCTTGGCTGTGCTAAGGGCAAAACCAGCAGAAACAAAAGGAGGTTAGAATGCCTCTGTAGAAATCATTGGCGAGAGACTACTATGTTCAATTTTGGAGGCTGTATACTGTATTACTTGCCAAGGAATAAAAAACTCAAAGCTGTTCTTAAGAAAGTGACCAAAATAGTACGAGAATGATCCAGAAGTATGAGCAGATACTTGAAGCCTTAAATACGGAAACCCTGGAGAAGAGGAAGGACCATTCAATGAAATTCAGGGGACACTCCAGGAAATTACATGGAAATACATTTAAAATAAATAAGAGGAACTCATTGCCAGAGAATATGGTTAAGCGGTTAACGTAGCTGGGTTTAAGAAAGGTTTGGATAAGTTCTTGGAGGAAAAGGTCCATCGTCTGCTATTTAGACAGACATGGGGGAAGTCACTGCTTGCCCTGGATTGGAAGCACGGAATGTTGCTACTTTGCTACTCTTTGGGGATTCCGCATGGAATGTTGCTACTCTTTGGGGATATCGCACGGAATGTTACTACTCTTTGTGGTTCCAGAATCTTGCTAATCTTTGCTAGATGGATCACTGGTCTGACCCACTATGGCCATTCTTATAACAGGGGAGATATGCTACAGACATTTAAATTCTTGAAAGAGATTAAAGGAACAAAACAAGCTTGAACTGGGCAGGTGGCACCTCGACACTCTCCTTTCATCCCACACACTCTACTGCACAGTATCAGCTCCCGATAAATCACCTACGAAGAAGAGTGGATTCATTATAACCACAGCATCGCACTACTTACATGTGTTAACCACAGTTTACAGTATCATACAATTACATAAATGAATCCTTGTAAATATTCTGTCAAGTTCAGTGGTTCCCAACCCTGTCCTGGAGGTCCCCCAGGCCAATCGGGTTTTCAGGATAACTCTAATGAATATGGAGCAGATTTGCATGCCTGTCACTTCCATTATATGCAAATCTCTCTCATGCATATTCATTAGGGCTAGCCTGAAAACCCGATTGGCCTGGTGGTCCTCCAGGACAGGGTTGGGAACCACTGATTTAGATTATTTCAGGGCTGGGGGTTTCCCCTTTTGAATCACTCAGCTCCCAATATTTCTGCCCTGCTGGGCATAGACTGTAGAAATGCCAGTGTACAAGCATCACTTCTCTTATCAGGGGTTGCCATAAAAGCACATTCCCATCCTTTGCTTGATCCCTTCAGCCCCTCCCATCTCGTCAAACTCTGGGGTAGGCACCACAGTCCTTCTGGTTTTCTGGCACTGGCCGCCCTATGTTGAACATAAGAACATAAGAAGTTGCCTCCACTGGGTCAGACCAGAGGTCCATCTCGCCCAGCGGTCCGCACCCGCGGCGGCCCATCAGGTCCACGACCTGTGAAGTGGTTTCTGAACACCTCTACAACCTACCTCAAGTTCTATCTGTACCCCTCTATCCCCTTATCCTCCAGGAACCTATCCAAACCCTCCTTGAACCCTTGTACAGAGTTCTGGCCTATCACATCCTCTGGAAGTGCGTTCCATGTGTCCACCACCCTCTGGGTAAAAAAGAACTTTCTAGCATTTGTTCTAAGCCTGTCCCCTTTCAATTTCTTCGAGTGACCCCTAGTGTTTGTGGCTCCCCACAGTTTGAAGAATCTGTCCTTATTTACTTTCTCTATGCCCTTTAGGATTTTGAAGGTTTCTATCATGTCCCCTCTAAGTCTCCTCTTCTCCAGGGAGAACAGACCCAGCATTTTTAACCTGTCAGCGTATGAAAAATTTTCCATACCTTTTATCAGTTTAGTCACCCTCCTCTGCACTCCCTCAAGTACCGCCATGTCCTTCTTGTGGTACGGCGCCCAGTACTGCACACAGTACTCCAGGTGCGGGCGCACCATTGCGCGATATAGCGACATGATGACTTCTTTTGTCCTGGTTGTGATACCCTTTTTGATGATGCCCAGCATTCTGTTTGCTTTCTTTGAGGCTGTCGCACACTGCGCCGATGGTTTCAGTGATGTGTCTACCATCACCCCCAGGTCCCTTTCAAGGTTACTCACCCCTAGTAGTGTTCCCCCCATTTTGTAGCTGAACATCGGGTTCTTTTTCCCTATATGCATGACCTTGCATTTCTGTACGTTAAAACTCATTTGCCACTTGTTTGCCCAGTCTTCCAGTCTAGTTAGGTCCCTTTGCAGGTCTTCACAGTCTTCCGTGTTTCTAACCCTGCTGCAGAGTTTGGTGTCATCAGCAAATTTGATAACCTCACATTTTGTCCCCGTCTCCAGATCGTTTATAAATATATTGAACAGTAGAGGTCCCAGCACCGACCCCTGCGGAACTCCGCTCGTGACCCATTGCCAGTCTGAGTATTGGCCTGCCACAGATCTTTGACATCATCCATATCACTGCTACGTAGCATGTGACAAAACTTCACATCTGATCACTCTTAAGCTTGATTTGGTTTAAACATACAGCTTTGTGCTCTGTCGGGCTAGGACCCGCCACCCCCTTGCTTACTGTGGTCTCCCCAATTCTCCTACACATAGCGGTGACCATTCTTTAATTTGGGTATTCAATAAAGCCTAGGGATAGATAGTTGTGTCAACCTTGAAATACTTATTTGTTTTGAAAGTGATACATTTGCTGAAGCCAACCTTACAAATACCTTGAAGGTTTCAAGGTTTATTAAATATTTGATGAATCGCTGAATCTGTTTACAAAGCGATGGACATAATTATAAAATAGGATAGAATTAAAATATAAATACAAAATACATGAACATTGAGATTAAGACAAGACAGACATTAGTTGGAAGGGGAGGAGGGTAAAAAGATACATCTGTTATATCGAGAAAGACAAATAAGGGAAAAAACAAAAGGAAACAGGGTAATTAATAAAAAATATCATAAAATCAAAAAGTTTAAATGTTAAAAGCATCTTTAAAAAGGTGTGTTTTCAAGGATTTTTTAAAAGAAGAGATATGTTGAGGCAAAGAGTTCCATCATTGGGGACCGATTACAGATCTTCGTGTGCCTATTATTTTTAGAGAAGGAACAACTAATAGATTTTGAAACGATGATCTGAGTGCACTTTCTCCTGTGACATCCATCCCAGTTCTCTATCCCATGGCAATATATTTATGAATATATTTATATACAGTGGTTCCAGAAGCATGCTCATATATCAAAGCAAATTGCCCCATAGAAAATAATGGAAACCCAGACGATTCGTTCCACAACCCAAACTACTGAAGTATTTAATCAGCAAAGCAATAAAGCAAAACCTCCACTTAAGAAAGCTGCAACGTTAAATTCCTGCTGGCACCTTTAGTTGGGAATTGGAGGAAGAAACAAACTCTAATGTAGCACACTGCACCTGCTCCGTGCAGTGAAGATGAGGTTTGGCAACAGCTGGCCACCGTATTACTTTATTATTATTAGGATTTTTATATACCGCCTATCAAGGTTGTCTAAGCGGTTTTTACAATCAGGTACTCAAGCATTTTCCCTCTCTGTCCCGGTGGGCTCACAATCTCTCTAACGTACCTGGGGCTATGGAGGACTGAGTGACTTGCCCAGGGTCACAAGGAGCAGCGCTGGATTTGAACCCACAACCCCAGGGTGCTGAGGCTGTAGATCCAACCACTGTAGACAACCAGCTGGAGTTTACTGGCGGAAGCACGTGTGGCTGGTCCGGCTCTGTCTTTCCTAGCTTCTGTTATGGCTCGCCAGTGCCACTGCTCCTGTCGCTGTTTTCAGGGCTGGGATCTGCTCTTCTGCAGCCCACCGCCATCGCCTTCAAGACACAAGAAGCTGGCGTGGCATTGCTGTGTGGAGCAGAAGTGGCGAACCCTCAGGCGGTGTTCCACGGTGGTGGTGGTGGAGGAGTAGAATAGGCCTTGCTTCAGCTCTGAGCATGTCGCTGAGATCGTGGGGCGGCAGGGTTGGAAAATTAACTTAAGCTGTGGGTAAATTTTGCTGATTTTGCAAGACAACACTCGGTTTGCGAGTTACAAATTGCTGGACTGTTTTGCTCATCTTGCAAAACATTCACAAACCGAGGTTTGACTGTATATTTATGCTATACACCATCCAGACATCGAGGCATTTTGCAGAATATCAAAATTCAATAAACTTGTAAAGTTGGTGTGCATAATTTTGCTATCTGTTGATGCATATTTAGGAGTCATTTCATACCGGGTCCCTAAGAGTTCAGTAGAGAGAGAATAATCTGCTATGGTAGAAACACAGAAACACGATGGGCCCATCCAGTCTGCCCATCTGCAGCATTCACTAGCTCATCCTCTCCCTATTGGCTAACATTTGCATCTCCTATTTAAAAATAAATAAATAATGGAAGTAAAACCCGGATGCGTCAATCTGTCCTCCATTTTCTGGAGCCATATGGTAACCCTACCTCTGGTACATCAAACTGATGTCATTGAATTGGCAGCTGTGTTTTTCTTTTTCTGTGTGGCACTTCTTGTTGCTTTAGCTCCCTCTGGCTACAATGGCATGACATTGCTTGAGAGATGCTACAACAAATAGCCAATTACTTTCATTTTTTTGACCTATATCTGAAGATACTCCTCATTTCTATGGGCTAGTAACAACATAGTTAGATACTAAATTTTTCTCAGTTTTTTAAAAAAATTCTATATATTTGTTTAATTCATTATGTCTTTGCTTATGCAACCCTTTATTGTAGAATAAGAACTGTACAAAACACATTTCTCTCTGTTTTGCAGTAGCCACTGGGAGTAATGTTATAAATCTGTCCCTACTAAAGATGACCAACAGTGCATAGTAAAAATCTTGGCAATCATGCCCTGTTCTAAAATGGCCACTGAGAAGGAAGTGCTGTTACAAACTTGCCCCCACTAAATATGGCAGCTAGTATAGTCCATATAATTAAAGGTGGGCACAAAATGCCCTTTTCCAAGATGTCCACTGAGAAGCTGTGATGTCACCCACATGTGTGGCTGTTGCTATCCTGCTTATCCATGGAGACAAGCAGGGCATGTCCTATTCCAAGATGGCCACTGAAAAGGAAGTGATATGACAAACTTGCCCCTACTAAAGATGGCCACCAATATAGTTCATATAGTAACTAATATGCCCTTTTCCAAGATGGCCAACACAACACTTCCTTTATAAATGAGTCTTCTGGAGATTCTTCTCTACACTGCTTGGGGACACTCCATGTTTAGGGCTACCATATGGCTCCAGAAAAAGGAGGACAGATTGAGACATCCGGGTTTCAATCGAGGTAAAGCTCAAATGTCTCTGTCCTCCTTACTTCCATTGCTTTCAGTAGAAGTAAAACCCCGATGTCTCAATCTGTCCTCCTTTTTCTGGAGCCATATGGTAACCCTAATTTGTGGATCAGGTACATCCTCAGGCCACATGTGGCTGTTAATAACAATAAAACAGTGCCAGAAGAAATATAAACCCTGTAGGAGGTAAAATGACTCTAGTCATAGTTAGGGTTACCAGATTTTGCATATGTAAAATACAGACCCCCCCCCAAACTCACCCATCCCTGCCCCATTATAGCTATGCCACATCCCAGCCTCGCCCATGGCCCCTCCCCCTCAGCCTTCTTGTCTGGGTCGGGAAGGCATTCACGTATGTACGGATGCGGCACGATGATATCACGTGCATGGTGCATGTGACATCACTGTGTTGCAAATGCGCAGATGCCCCTACCGATGTGATCTGTAAAAAATGACATTTAGCTGCCCCTCCCCCACAGATAGGGTTACCAGATTTCCTCTTTTAAAAAAGAGGACATGTGGCCTCATCCTGTTCTGCCTTCTACCCCCCAGCCCCGCCCCACAGGGACCTTGTGTCTCATTCCCCGAGCTTCGGGACATGTCTAGAGGGCCTCTGTGCATGCATTGACATCAACACGATGACATCCCACTCATGCATGTGATGTCATCATGTCAACATCCGCGCATGTGCAGAGGCCCTCCAGATGCGGCCCCAAGCTCGGTGCCTTCCAAAACTTGGGCAAATATCTTCCTACTTGGGGCCATGATACCAATAATGCTTCACTACATTCATAAGTTGGGGGAGGGTACATACTTATATCCCAGAGCAGTAAGAAACCACCCTGAGGAGGCAAGTCGCACTCACACTACCAAGTCTAAGGTAAGTACCAATGACATTCACATTAATTCAGGGAGAAATATCATTGATAATTTAGGAGCCACACTAACTCATAAAGTAAACTCTTCACAGAAATGGAAGGCTATGTATTTTAATGCGCACAGCCTGGGTAATAAAATTCTAGAATTAGAAACTGAGATAATTAACGCCGATCTTGACGTGATAGCGATATCCGAAACCTGGTTCACGGAATCGCATGGGTGGGATATGGTTATACCAGGGTACAACCTACTTCGTTGTGACCGAGTGGGTAAATTGGGAGGAGGAGTAGCGCTATACACTAAAAAAAGCATCAAAACCACCAGAATCACTGATGTAAGATACACCGGGGAATCCCTCTGGGTGAATCTGGCCAGAGGGAATGAAAGATGCCTATACCTTGGTGTGATATATAGACCTCCCAGGCAACAGGAGGACAAAGACATGGAATTAATCGAGGACATAGAGAATATCACTATGCGCGGGGACTCTGTAATGCTAGGAGACTTCAACATGCCAGATGCAGATTGGGACACACTCTCCGCGACTACGGGTAGCAGCAAAAGAATATTAAACTCCATAAAGGGCGCACGTCTCAAGCAATTGGTATTGGAACCCACCAGGGACAAGGCGTTACTAGACCTGGTTCTCACCAACGGAGATAGCGTCACGGAAGTCTCAGTAGGAGAAACACTGGCCTCCAGCGACCATAATATGGTATGGCTCAACCTCAAGAAAGGATTCCCAAAAACAAACACCACAACAAGAGTTCTCAACTTTAGAGGCACAGACTTTAACCGCATGGGAGATTTCGTCCATGAGGAGCTACATAAACAAGCAAAAACTGATAATGTGGAGGATATGTGGTCGTCTCTGAAGTCCATCCTACACGAAGCAACAGACCGATACATAAAGACTGTAAGTAAACGCAGGAGAAACAAAAGACCCCAATGGTTTAGTAAAGAAATTTCAGACCTAGTTAAACAGAAAAAAGACGCATTTATCGCCTACAAACATTTAGGCAGAGAGGGGGCAAAAGAGGACTATCTAGACAGATCTAAAGCTGTCAAAACAGCAGTCAGAGAGGCCAAACTCCGAATGGAGGAAGAGCTAGCACGGAAAATTAAGAAAGGGGATAAATCTTTCTTCAGCTATATTAGCGACAGAAAAAGAAACAAAGATGGGATAGTACGCTTGAAGCAATCGGACGGTAACTTTGCAGAATCAGACTCTAAGAAGGCAGAATTACTAAACCAATACTTCTGTTCAGTGTTCACCCGCGAAGCGCCGGGAGCTGGTCCACAGCTGCAGACGGGAGATAACCGGAAAGACCCGTTTCAAGATTTCGAATTTACACCCAGTAGTGTCTATAGCGAACTATCAAGACTCAAAGTAAATAAAGCCATGGGACCAGATAACCTACACCCCAGAATGCTCAGGGAGTTAAGGGAAGTCCTGGCAGAACCATTATCTGTTCTTTTCAATCTTTCCCTAAGCACAGGAAGGGTCCCATTGGACTGGAAAACCGCCAACGTAATCCCACTCCACAAAAAGGGCTGCAGGACAGAGACAGCAAACTACAGACCAGTGAGTCTCACGTCTATAGTGTGTAAACTGATGGAAACACTGATCAAACAGAATATTGACACAATCCTAGATGAAGAAAAACTGCGTGATCCACACCAACACGGGTTCACCCGGGGCAGATCCTGCCAATCTAATCTGATTAGCTTTTTTGACTGGGTTACTAGCCAACTGGTCGCCGGAGAGTCACTGGACGTGGTATATTTGGACTTCAGTAAGGCATTTGATAGCGTCCCTCATCGAAGATTGCTGAACAAGCTGAAATCGATAGGATTAGGAAACACTCTAACTACATGGATTGGAGATTGGCTGAGCGATAGACTTCAGAGGGTGGTGGTGAACGGTACCCCATCTGAAGCATCGGACGTGATCAGTGGAGTGCCGCAGGGATCGGTCCTGGGCCCGATTCTATTCAACTTATTCATAAGAGATATGACGCAAGGACTTAGAGGAAGGGTATCACTGTTCGACGACGACGCCAAACTTTGCAACATAGTAGGCAGATGCTTATTACCTGATAATATGACACACGACCTACTGCTACTGGAACAATGGTCAAATACTTGGCAGCTAGGCTTCAATGCTAAAAAATGCAAGGTAATGCACCTGGGCAAAAGAAACCCGCGTAGAACTTATGTACTAAATGGTGAGACCTTGATCAGGACCACGGCGGAACGCAATCTAGGGGTGATCATTAGCGAGGACATGAAGGTTGCCAATCAAGAGGAGAAGGCTTCCTTCAGGGCAAGACAAATGATGGGGTGTATCCGCAGAAGTTTCGTCAGCAGGAGACCTGAAGTTATGATGCCGTTGTACAGAGCCATGGTGAGGCCCCACTTGGAGTACTGTGTTCAGTTTTGGAGACCACACTACCGAAAGGACGTACTGAGGATCGAGTCGGTTCAGCGAATGGCCACCAGGATGGTCATGGGGCTCAAGGATCTCACGTATGAAGAAAGAATAAAGAAATTGCGGCTGTACTCACTTGAGGAAAGAAGAGAATGGGGAGATATGATTGAAACGTATAAGTACATCACGGGACGCATTGAGTCAGAGGATGATATCTTCTGGCTCATAGGACCCTCAACCACCAGAGGGCACCCACTGAAAATCAGGGGAGGGAAGTTTCATGGCGACTCCAGGAAGTACTTCTTCACCGAAAGAGTGGTGGATCATTGGAACAGACTCCCACTCCGGGTGATAACGGCCAGCAGCGTGACGGATTTTAAGAAAAAATGGGATACTCACGTGGGATCTTTAAGGGAGTAAATTCAGGGGGGGGATACTTGGAATGGGCAGACTTGGTGGGCTATAGCCCTTTTCTGCCGCTTTTTTTCTATGTTTCTAACTACCTAGGGTTACCATTTTAATAAAAATTTAATAAAATCGCTTATCAGGATTTCTAAGTGAGTTACAATAAAAGAGATTCAGGAGTTAAAAATTAACAAATTTTTTAAATACAGATAACATTTGACTATCGGGAAATGAAAGGTATGAGGGAATGAAATACATTTGTAAAAGTAAAAGAGGACATTTAGCTGCTCCTCCCCCACAGATAGGGTTACCAGCGTCTAGTAGTGCTATGTCCCAGAAATATCAAAGAGAGATAACTTAGCGCGTGTGACTATTGGGTAGACTGATGGGCCATTCAGGGCTTTATCTGCTGTCATTCACTATGTAAGTTATTTAAGCAAACCTGCTAATGGTCACTTTCCCTCACTTTCTATCCATGTCTTTAAAGCTGTCAAGAGTAAAGTCCAAAACAGCCCATTCTGTCTGTCTAGCTCAGAGTCGTACTTGAGTTCCCAAATGCAGCTAACCTGAGAGACCCTTTTTGTGCTGTGGCAAAAGGTGGAACTCCCTTCCTTTCGAAATGACCCAATACTAGCCTAGGAGGTAATATGGGATGGCCAATGTTTGGGGATGGATGAAGCCAGCAATACACAGCATGGACTGAAAGCCTGCTTCCCTTTAGCTCTTCACTAGAAATTGATCATTATTTCAGATCTTGTTTCCTGTAAATAAACGTGTTCTCTTTCTAGTTCATTCATGTTTATGCTGTTCTTCTTTGGTCATTATCTGGACCCAGTTAAACATTTAATTATAACGAACCCCTTGTGGCCACTATGGACCATTTGCCACAGTATTATTTTGCCAATAAAAAGAATGGCTGCCTGCATGTAATTGCATTTTGCATTCAAATGTTACATAAAATCGCAAAAAGCTGAACATCTTCTTAATTTGATTGTGCTGCTGGTCTTTCCAGAATGTACAAAATTGCTCCAAATTGATGCAAGCCTGTGAATCTTTTAAAGCATATTTCTGTACCTGAACATTGCACATCTTCCCAAATGAGCCTGTGATTTTGGAAACGGCATCTTGTTTAAAATAAAAGTCCTTTTTTACACATTCAATCGTGCTTGTTCAATTTTCAGCCTAGCTTGTAAATGTTAGCTCCAATCACTAGGGGGCAGCAAAACATATTCTAGCTGTGCACATGCTATAGCAGCTCTCCGACTCTCTGCTTCTACCATGTGCGAAGTGTAGCTCCAATATTAACCTGGTTAAAAATTACAAAGACTAGGGGACACTTGATGAAGTTACAGGGAAATAATTATAAAACCAACAGGACGAAATATCGTTTCACTCAGAGAATAATTAAGCTCTGGAATACATTGCCAGAGGTTGTGGTAAAAGAGGATAGCATAGCTGGTTTTAAGAAAGGTTTGGACAAGTTCCTGGAGGAAAAGTCCATAGTCTGTTATTGAGAAAGACACTGCTTGCCTTGAAGCCACTGCTTGCCTTGGATTGGTAGCATGGAATGTTGCTACTCTTTGGGTTTTGGCTAAGTACTAGTGACCTGGATTGGCCACCTTGAGAATGGGCTACTGAGCTTGATGGACCATTGGTCCATCAAGCTCAGTAGCCCATTCTTATGTTCTTATGAGCTGCTTTTTATTTCCTTCAGAAGACAACAAGGCATCAATTTAATGATCTCTCCCTTCAGGAAGTGTGAGCAGTAGGAAGAAAGAAGAGACATTTAATGCAGTATCCCTGCATTGCAGGAGGCAGACTTCCTTCAACTGAAATAAAAGAGAGAGTCAGGAGTAATCTAAAGGAAACAATCCTTTTTGGAGAGGGTAGTGGATATCTGGAATGACCTTCTGGCGGAGGCAGTGGAAACAGACAACAAAGCTGCAAAGTCTCATTCATTAGGAGAGTGTCACACTCATTCTCACACTGTTTGAACCCTATTTCTCACTCAACAGAGCTTCACTGCCAATGATCTTGATTGTTGCTTTCACTAGAGGCAAGTCAAGAAGTAAACCCAATGGTCCAACAAGTAGGAAAAAATCTGAGCAAACTTTCTTGCTCACTGCTTCTCCTTGCCTTGTCCCCAAGCACATGTGCTCTGAAATCAGTGTGTATACTTTTAACTACTGTGTGGAAGACTATTTTCCCCAAATTGCTCCCCACTTTACCTGTATTCTTTCAGAGGTTCCAAAGAAAACCCAATATCATTTAATGCTGCCTTGATTCATCTGCAAAACCAACCACACTTACCAGAACGTCCTCTCCGATGTTAGAATTGACGTCGAGTGGCGAGAGTTGGTCGGCCACGTGGGGAAGAGAAACAGGTCGAACTCGGCGCCGGCCTGTTCCCGATAGCGGCAGTGGCAGCCTATTCCCCAGTGGTGGTGGCAGCATTTTCCCAATGGTGGTGGCATAGGGGAGGGCAAGGAGAAAGAAAGAAAGGGGGGGACAGGGAGCCAAAAAAAAAAAGAAAGAGGGCTGGGTAAAACAAAGAAAAATGGGGCACGGAGAGAGAGAGAAAGACAGACATACAGAATGAAAGGGGGTATGGAGAGAGAGAAAAAGAAAGAAGGGGGCAGGGTGAAACAAAGAAAAAGTTTGGGGAGGGAATGAGGTCTGGAGGAGAGAAAGCATACAGGAGGCTGAAAAAAGGGAAGAAATATTGGATGAACAGTCAGAAGAATAAAGTGCAACCAGAGACTGATTAAATTATCAAAGGTAGGAAAATGATTTTATTTTCAATTTAGTGATCAAAATGTGTCCGTTTTGAGAATTTATATATGCTGTCTATATTTTGCACTATAGCCCCCTTTTACTAAACCACAATAGCGTTTTTTAGCGCAGGGAGCCTATGAGCTTCAAGAGCAGCGTGGGGCATTCAGCGCAGGTCCCTGCGCTAAAAACCGCTATCGCAGTTTAGTAAAAAGGGAGGGGGAATATTTGTCTATTTTTGTATAGTTGTTACTGAGGTGACATTGCATAAAGTCATCTGCCTTGACCTCTTTGAAAACCCGCGGAATATAAATGATAATTAACATTTTCTCTGCGTACAGTGTGCTTTGTGTTTTTAAAATTTTATTGTTGGTAGATCATTTTGACTTGGCCACAAAGGTAAGGGGGGGGAGGGAGGGGAGCTGCTGAAAGAGTCTACCTTGACGTGGTTGCAGGCTTACAAATCTTTTAGTCAAAGAGTGCGGCGACAGAGAAAAGTATGTGTGTATTCGGCCCATGAATGAAATCATTAAAACATTATAAATTGCCAATAAATTGAAATGAAAACCAAAGGATTGTGAATCAAATTGATTCTCTGACAATACAAAGATTCCAACCTTTAAAAATGATGTTACATAGTTCAGGCAACTTTATAAAGAGTTTTTAGATACTAAAATCTTGTTATTAAGGTCTAATTGACGTGCTGGCACTTTGAGGAAATTCTTTGCTTTTTTGCGGCAGTTTGGGCACTCGGGCTCAAAAAGGTTAGCCATCACTGGTCTAGTGCCTCAGCTCTGAAAAATTTGCTCCCAAGGGTAAGAAGATGACATTAGTGCGAGAAGAGCAATGTGCCCAGTCCTCAGCCTTGAAACCATCCTGAAAGGAGCATGTTTCACCAGTGGGACAGACACAAAGATACTTACACAATTTGCACCTAATTAGTTTCTAATAGGTGCATATTGACTGTGGATATCCTGAAACTCTAGATGGCTGTAAGGTTCCCTGGACAGGTTTTGGAAGCTAAGATTAAAGGTTAAGACAAGATGGATTTGATTTAAATGATGCCTTTCAACTAGGTAGAAGAACTTCATTAAAATATTCCCAAACTAGCTCTCTTTTACAGCCTGTTGCTATTATAGGCTTTCTCCTCCAAGGAGAGAATAATATGATAAACCTCAGGCTATATACAGAAACAGAGGAACCAACTTTTCAAAATTATTGGGGGTGCTAAACACAATGGAAATGACTTGTCCCTAGATAAAGCTAAGCAGTTTGTTCAATATTGGGGGTGTTCAAGAACCCAGCACTCAAAGAAGTGGCTCCTATGTATATAAAGATCTCAAGACTTGTGGAGTATTCTGTTCAAAAGGTTTCGCTTTCATTTTGACTTCATGCCCCTCTCTCCTCACACTTAGCTCCTTGTGCAGATATATAAACTTAGCACTTAAGAGGTTGATACTGTGTACAGCCATTTGCATAGGAACAATGGGGCTAAGATATTTTTTTTTTCAACTCTGTATATTTTATAACATTTTTGCTGTAAAGAAACAGCATGTTATCTCTGCAGACACAAATACACAGAGAGCAGTAGAAAACTGGAACGCTCTCCGGAGTCTGTTATAGGAAAAAACGCCCTCTAGGGTTTCAAGACAAAGTTGGACAAGTTCATGTTAAACCGGTGAGACTGGACTCATTTGGAGCACTGGTCTTGACCTAGGGGCCACTGCATGAGCAGACTGCTGGGCAGGATGGACTTCTGGTCTGACCCATCAGTGGCAATTCTTATATTCTTATGTTCTTTAAATGCAAAACTAATATCTTCTAGATAGAAAATTGCCTGTGACATTATGAGTGGATTAATGGAATTCATTTACCAAAAAATGTAAACATTGCATTAATATACAGCCTCATGCTACATAATTAAAAACTAATCTTTGTTTCATGATGAATAACTTTTGGATTATACTGTATCTTAAATAGAAAACTATCTTTAAAGAGATTTTTTTCTCAAAAAAATCCAATTTACACTCCTATTTCCAAATCCAAGAGGAAATCCAATTCTTCTCCTTAAGACTACTACTACATGTTAGCCTATGAAAGACTTATAAAATACTTCCCTCTTTCTCTTTCCTTCCCCTACCCCCACCCCTCTTCTTTTCAATTAAATTATGGCGTTCTACCCCTCCTCCCTCTTGATTTTTTACTTCCCTCTCCTTTCAATTTTGCTTTATTCGTTATGTTATTGTGTCTTGTCTTTTCTTTTATCCCCATAGCATATAATGTAATTGTAAACCGCTCAGACAGTTTTGATGAGCTGTATATCATATTTTCAATCAACTTGATCAGTTCATAGAAGCTTCACATACAGTTCTGGCTGCTGCTATGATAAGAGCCAGACTCTAAATCAGGTTCAGCTGGGATGTTGTTGGCTTCTCAGGGACAGTGTAACATTAGATGGTAAATCTGGACCGGAGAAGAGAGATGCTGTTTGGACAAATAGGAAGCTGTTCCCCATATTTCAAAGGCTCATCTGGCCTCGACTAGAAATGGCACATTTTTTTATTTAGTTCCAATATTATGGAACAATTTACCAGTAGATTTAAGAAAGGAAGAATCACTAAAAGTTTTAAAACTACTACTATTACTATTGATACGTTACACCACTTTTGAAAAATGCGCATTGGCTCCCAGTTATTCACCGGATAACATACAAACTCTGCTTACTTACCTTTAAAACTCTTTTGAACAAAACTCCAGCATTTATATATAAATCATTAATTCCGTATCATCCATCTAGAACATTAAGATCCAATGAACAACATCTTTTAACTATTCCCTCACTTAAGATCATTAATACTAGACGGCAGTTCATCTTTTCTGTGACTGCCCCACAGACGTGGAATTCCCTCCCAATTTATTTGCAAATAGAGCAGGATCTAGGAAAATTTAAAAGTAACTTAAAAACCTTTCTTTTCAAAGATGCTTTTAGTAACCCCTAGGCCATAGATTACACTTTATTAAACTATGTTTTAATTTGTCTTCCTATTATACTTTTCCTTTGTATTGCTTTACTATTCCTAGTTGTATTTCGCAATCCCTTCCTTCCCTATGTTCCCTAAATGATGTCTTAGTTTTTAACCCAATGTTATTATTTAAAGTATGTATTGTATTGTTCATTCTATATTTTTTAATGAATGTATTTTAAATTGTTCATCGCTTTGAAATTTGACTAAGCGATCAATCAAGAGAGGATGGGCTGGGGAGGGCTTCAATGGCTGGGAGGGTGTAGATGGGCTGGAGTGGGTCTTGACGGAGATTTTGGCAGTTGGAACTCAGGCACAGTACCGGGTAGAGCTTTGGATTCTCGCCCAGAAATAGCTAAGAAGGAAAAAAAAAAAAAATTTTAAATTGAATCAGGTTGGGCAGACTGGATGGACCATTCGGGTCTTTATCTGCCGTCATCTACTATGTTACTATGTTACTATGTATTAAACTTGAAACTTGAAACTTAATTCTTTCTATAATGCTACCAGACGCACCCAGCGCTATACAGAGTCACAAAGAATAAGAAAACAGTCCCTGCTCGAAAGAGCTTACAATCTAAACAGGCAAGACAGACAAACAAGATGTCATGGATACAGTTAAGGGGAACGGTTAATCAGCTGGCTGGGTTGAAGGGCAGAGGAGTAGGGTTAAGGATTGAAAAGCTGGGTTTTCAGTCTGCTTTTAAACAAGGGAAGGGACTTGATGGACAAACTCGGGTAATTTATTTCAGGCATAGGCGGCAGCTAGATGAAAGGAACAAAGTCTGGAATTGGCAGTGGAGGAGAAGGGTAATGTTAAGAATGACTTATCTGAGGAACGGAGTTCTCTGGAAGGTGTAAAGGAGAGAGAAGCGAGGAGAGATATTGAGAAGCAGCGGAATGAACACACTTGTAGGTCAGCAATAAGATCTTGAACTATATGCGATGGCAGATAGGGAGCCAGTGAAGTGACTTAAGAAGAGAGCTGACATGAGCATAGCGAAGTTGGTGGAAGATGAGTCGCACAGCAGAGTTTTGCACAGATTGCAAGGGCGAAAGGCGACACTGAGGGATAGGAGTAGATTGCAGTAATCTAAGCATGAGGTTACGAGAGCTTGGACAAGGGTCCAGGTAGAATGGTCAGAGAGGAAGGGGCAAATTTTGGTGATATTGAAGAGATAGAAGCGACAGATCTTAGCAGCATGTTGGATATACGTAGAAAATGAGAGGTCAGAATCGAAGATGACACCAAGGTTACAAGCAGAGGAGACTGGAACAATGACAGTATTATTTACAGAGATGGAGAAAGGAGGAGGAAGATCAGATGGTTTAGGAAGAAAGAGGAGCAGCTCAGTCTTGGACAAATTTAGTTTCAGATGACGGCAGGATATCCAGACAACAATGTCAGCTAAACAAGTAGAGACTTTTGCTTGGACTGTAGGTGAAATTTCAGGTGTTTCGAGGTAGAGCTGGGAGTCATCAGAATAAAGGTGATACTGGAAGCCATGGGAGAAGATCAGGGCACCGAGGGAAGAGGTATAAAGAGAGAAGAGGCCGGGTACACCAACCACTAATGGGGTAGCAGCAGAAGAGGACCCACCAATACATACACTAAAGATGTGTTGGGAAAGGTAGGAGGCAAACCAGGAGAGGACAGAATCATGGAATCCAAACGAGGACAGTATATCAAGGAGTAAGCTGTGATTTACAGTATCAAAGGCAGCAGACAGGTCAAGAAGGATAAGGATAGAGTAAAGGCCCTTAAATCACTACAGATCTTAGTGAGAGCAGTCTCTGTGGAGTGTTGGGGCGAAAACCAGATTGTAGAGGATTGAGAATCTGTTGAGTTGAAAGGCACATTTTTTTCAAATGGCCTTTTTAAATTGAGTAATTGAATCTGGGACTGCAGTCTGCATTAATTTGTATCAGTTGGTATTAATTTGTATTTCTATAATTTTATATTTTGTTAGATTTAATGGAGTTCTTTTCACAAATTTGATCGAGTTGTGTTGTAAACCGCTTTGATCCTTTTTGGCTGTATAAACATAAACAATGCTCTAAGGATGCCACAATATAGGTGCTTCGATGTAGTGTGCTGAGTGCAAAGTCCTGAACGCATTCTATGCGCCAAGGTCCCATTCTAGAATCCCTACGCCAAGTCAACTTAGCCCACAGTACAATATTTGGTAAGTTATGCCAAATCTGTCCCTTTCCTAGCTCCAATTTCACTAGGCTAATACAGGAAAGCTCCAGCTCAGGGTTAATTTATTCTAACGTATTCATGCTATGCAAATGCTATTTCTTTATTCTGCAGTTGTTCCCTCTGGATAATTAGCAAGCTTTCAATTTCAGCTGCTTTCCCACTGATCAACTATTAAGCAGTTGGCTTCTATCTTGTTCTCTTGAAGACTATCGACTTTTGCTTCCATGCCTGAAGTGTTGTCAGTGACAGCGATGGCAGAATGACTGACATGCCCAGTGGCTCCGGGAATAATGAAAACTGAGAGCCCAGCAGAGACTACGGTATATTTATATATTCTCTGCCATAATATTGGACGCTATATTCATCTTTGGTTTGGTTTTGCAACTTAAAGCAGAGTTAATACGAAATGTAGTGTGTGTTAGAATATGTTACAGCTGTAACGAGAGAATTCTCCAGTTAACGTTGGAATTTAAGTAGATAACATTTTAATTTTAAATTTTGGTGTCATCAGCTGGTTAAGTTTTATCCAGGTAAAATCCTTGTCCAGTTAAAACCAGTTCACCCTGGCAGGTCAGAGGCAGGATAGCTCTGGTATTCAGCACAAGATGCTTAGGGGTCCTTTTGCTAATTGATTTAGTGCGCACTAACGATTAACATGTGCTAAATGCTAAGGCGCCCATTATATTCTATCCCCATATGGGGAAATTGAGCTAAAAATTCTACAGGAACCAAATTCCATGTGTAAAAAGGGAAAGGAGGCGTGACCTGATGGTGAGAGCTGTTGCCTCAGCACCCTGAGGTTATGAGTTTAATCCCAGCGCTGCTCTTTGCAAATCACTTAACCCTCCACCAGGACACATAAGGAAGACACTTAGAATACCTAACCACCATGTAATATAAACCACTTAGGATCCCCATGGGAGCATAAACACAGTATATAAAAATACCTCACAATAAATAAAAATACTACCAGGATGAACAGATGGAGACTCGGGGATTCCAAGGCGCCAAAGCAACGCTTTTCAATTGATTGGTCCTTGTCACAGCCCAGAGCTTAACAACAAAAAGTAAAGGGTTAACTCGTATAAAGCATTGGGGAACAAAATATAAAATTATAGAAATACAAACTCATTTTCCCTATTTTTATTAAGGGTTCTCCCTTACAAACAGTAAGCAACATCAAGATTCTAGGAATTATCTTTGATTACAAATTAACTTTCCATGATCACATGAGTAGCATTATTAAATCTACCTTTTTCAGACTCCGCCAAATTCTTTCAGTTTCACAATTTCTTTGTTCAAAATCTCTTAACATTCTCATTCATTCTCTGGTGATTTCTAAAATTGACTATTGCCCTATTTAAGGGAATTGCTCAAAATGAAATCAAGATTATTCAGAATGCTTCCATCAAGCTCATATCTAAAGCCAAGAAGTTTGACCATGTAACACCTCTTCTTAAGAAAGCACATTGGCTTCCGGATAACATATAAATTATGTTTGCTCACATTTAAATCTCTACTTTATCAAACTCCTTTCATTTATAAATTATTAATTCCTTACACTTCTAATAGGACGTTGAGATCTAATGAACAGCACTTGCTGACGATCCCCTCTTTTAAAATTATCAATACAAGACGGCAATTTATTTTTTCTATTACAGCCCCCCAAACATGGAATTCGCTTCCTATCTACTTGAGGGAAGAACACAACTTGGAAAGATTCAAGAGTAAATTAAAGAGCTTTCTTTTTAAAGACGCCTTTGATAATTAGCTAGCTAGTTTCCTAGCCAATTTTAACCTCCCTGTATAAACTTATTGAAGTATTTTAAATTCCCCTTCCCTCATGTACTCTCCTTGAATGTCTTGTTTTCTTTCAAATAACTTGTAGTTCTTTTTCCTTCCTTTCCTTGTGTTTTTAGTTTTGTCAAGTCTGTCAATAGTCCTGTAGGACTTAGCTTTTGTTATGCATCGTATTTTTCCCAAAATTTTGTAATTTTACTATTGTATACATCGCTTAGAATTAAGATTTAGCGATTAATCAAAACCTCATTAAACTTGAAACTTGAAGAAAAAAAGCACCGACGGTCCAAAGAAAAGGAACAGAAGATACTTTTATTATGATAACCCGACACGGTCCATGTTTCGGCCAAAAGCCTGTGTCAGGGGTCTATAAGATTGTATGTCCCTTCCTACTTCTGGCATATCAAGTACATATCAAGTCTCATAAAAAGAATATCCATCTGCATTCAAAAATAATGTTGTGTGTGCGACACTGCCTCACAAAATTGTTAAGTCACTACAATTGCTTTCAATCTTCTCTTTAGAGATACCCTAGCCAGGACAATCTAATCTATATCTCCAGTACTTGCTTAGGCTTAGATGGTTAGGGTCTTTGGGCTGGATGATTCTTCCTTCACACACAGGTTATGTGGTCGAGAAGGCAAGGAGCCAAAGACAGAGATTTGAAATGAACACGGAGTTTTATATCCCAGGGAAGTCCTCCTCAAGAAGTCACCATGGAAGACATTGCTCTCTGGTAACTAATAATGTCATAGTTGAGTGAATGTATTTGTTTTAGAGACTCTAATGTTACAGCTAAAACCCATAAGCAGGACCCTAGGCTCTCGACACACACATCATTGCCTCTCGTAACCTAAGTTCACTACTTCTCCTGCACAATCTTGCCTGGATAAATGCAGTTTGGAATAGGGTGTGACTAGTTTCTGTTTGGATCGCTTCTGGTAGGGCGTTCCAAGTTTTTACGCCCAGGAATGTACTCATGGAGTGGAACACTTGCTTGTAATGGAGATTTTTTATGGACGGCATGAACAGCAGGTTTTGGGAAGATGATCTAAGAGCTCTGATTGGAGTGTGGGGAATGAGCAGTTTGTCAATGAAAGCTGGTTCTCTGGATTTAAGGGTTTTAAACGTAATTCTGTGAGGGATGGGGAACCAATGGGCATTTTTAAGTAGAGGGAGTCGTGGTCGTATTTTTTTGAATTTGTGATGATTTTGATAGCAGTATTTTGGATTAGCTGAAGTCGTCTGATTTCTTTTTGGAATATTCCTTTGTAAAGAGAGTTACAGTAGTCGAGTTTGCCTTAAAATTCCCTTTTTCATTGAGGCAGTCTAGTGCTGAAAATCAGTGCTAAGATACTCATTTTTAACCTGTGCTAAATCTTTGCACAGTAGCTGCCTAAATTATAGATTTCTGCTACTTAAATCTATGAACTCAGGGATCCAGTGAGCCTAATATAGGATTGCAGTCTTAGTAGATTTCCATAGGAGCCTATTTAAGAGCTTAACTCCTGAAGAAAGGAACCTGAACCCTTTGTGAATTGGTCTCCATATTACCATGAATTCTGCTCTTCCCCGTCATCATGTCTAAAATGGCTTCTGAACACTCAAGCTGCTACGATGCAAATAAGTGCCATCACTGCAGTGCATGCTGGGATCTTAAAATGATGCTGCCTAAACAAAATGATCATTAGTAGGTTAGTAAGGACAGGAATGTCTAATGACTGTGTATGAAAAAGGTCCAGTGCTTTCTTTCAACCCAAGAAGCCCAGCGGGATTTGCCTAAGCTAAACCTCCAGCTCATCTTTTCACCAACAAATATTCTTACTAGTAAGAAATAGAAATTCAGTAAACTATGGAACAGTATTTAAATATGATGATTCATGGGTTTCCTGTGACATCAGTCGCTTCTTCAGATTAATAAGGATGCTGGAATTGGGAACAGAGTCTCTCTGAGTCTGTCTGACATCCTGTTCACTACTGAAATGCTGTCTCACTATAGTCTCATTCCTCCAACGCAACCGTCCAATGAATTACCCATTTACACTTTTATACAGTTACACTAAGAGAAATACCTTAGTTGTTCTCTGGAGACTATTAACAAAGAATAATTCATCCTATAAATTTGTTATGTTAGAGTTACCAATTAGATGTAATTATAAGTTACTGCGGCTCGCACAGCACTACAGCCGAGGAATTCGGATCACATTAAAATCTAATTAGCATACATTACAGAAGCAGGGCTCATCCATAATGTATCTTATGCCTATGCCCAACCATAAGATTAATGCTGTCCGATTCCACCCAGAAGACATCAGAAGAGCCCCCCACACTGCTGTGAAAACAATGAATGTAAATGAGCCTGCCATCCTTTCAAACACGGGTCAATGACCCCCAACTTAAAGACGACAATGGTACTGAATTATGTTGTCACCTGTCACCGAAATGTACTCTACAAACTGGTCCAGAGCAGAGTTCCTTTCAGGTGAAGTACAAAATCAGTGGTATTAACATGCAGCCACCAAGGCTGAAGGTATCTGACAGATCAGATGTACACATATGTAATAGGCTTCTGGAGCCCTGCCAGTTACGTCTTTGAGGCTAAGTAGGGCTCAGGCCTGGGCCTTTTCCAAAGTAATTTCATTAATGTACCACAAACTACCTAGTATCCTTCCACCTGTTAAATGCTCTAAAATCTTCTCTCTCTCTGCCTTCAACATGGTAGCTACCTTGCTTGAAAGGGGCTACCTTACTTCCTTATTTTTATTACAGATGCTGGCTTTATTGGGTATTCCTCAGGCTATCACTTTTTCATTGTGCTGATGAAATAGCTCTGCTGATGTCATGCTTTGTGACTTGTATAATCAGTTTAAATAGGTCTAACAGTCGGGGGCACAAACTCATAGTTGATAATATCCCAATGCTATCTCAAATACTCAATATTCACCAGACCTCGGTAGCAACTCATTTCATATGGAGAAATAATCCTCATGATTTGCTTGCATCATCATTGATGTTAATATTAGCTCAAGCTTCAAATGTACTCATACAAAGTTATTTAACTTTCACTTAGCTTTTATAAGATAATAGGGCCTGCTTTTAATATTGAGTATTTGTGATAGTGTTGGGATGTTATCAGCTGTGCTTTGTGAACTGTATGTACATCATTTGATGTGATTTTACAAATGTTTTAAGTGACCTGCTTTAGGTGCTTTTGTAAAACTAGGTAACATGTCAACATAATTCAAACAAATTGAATGACCACTCGGAACAGAATGACTCAATAGACAGAGAACTACTCATACACTTCCTAGTTACTTGATTTTGAGAATCAGATGATCTTAAGATGACCAAACAGGTCAAAATCCAGAAGAATGATTGAGTGCATAGGGAGAGGGATGACCAGTAGAATGAAGGAGGATATGATGATCCTGTAAAAGACTCGGTTGAGATCTCAATTAGAATATTGTGTACAATTCTGGAGACCATGTCTTAAAAAAATATAGAGAACTCCAAATATTCTAAAACCTCTGGCCAGAGAGACTTCAAACGTGTAACATTTGTTGGTTTTGATTCAAAAAACTGTTCCTTCCCACGTCTAAATAGTGCTGATTTGGACAATTTTGTGGTTGAAAATGATGAATAAAGCTAGATGTCCTGACATTTTGGCAGTCAAGACATCCAAGTATTTGGACGTCCTTTTTGAAAATGGACGTTTCTGTGCTTCCGACTTTGGAAATATAGCGGGAAATGTTCTTCTCAAAAATGGCCCTCATAACTTCTATGTATCTTTATAAATCAGCCTCACAATAGCTATCTGCTTAAACTGTCTGCCTAAGTGGCCTCTCCACAATGCCTAGGTATTCCCAGGGGTGGAGAATTGGTGGAGAAGGGCGAGAACAGCATCTTTAAATTACAGACATAGCCACTAAGTGATACTGGCACCTATTTGCACAGAATTACCACTACCTCAGAACAGGCGTAACTTTGCATGGAAGCTTTCCAGTACCCTATTTTATATCAGCATAGAAGCTCATATGTTGCCTTAAAAACTATTCATCAAATGAAACTCCTTGTCATGGGCCCATCGGAGCACAGAAACCTTTTCGCAGAATATCTTAAGAAGCAGCAAATGCTCCTCATTTCAAACATCAGTCACATAATGCCACAATATTCAACAATGTCTTCAATATTCACATCAAAATTATAAAAATGCATTGTTGGGGGTGTTCTTGGGATTGTTTTAATACAACCACAGCAGCAAAGGAGAAGAAAGGACCTTAAAAAAAAAAAAAACAAGAGAAACAAGTTTAGGAGAGATGAACTAAATTATAAAAAGGACATAAGAGAACATAAGAAGGATTATAATGATGAATTGAGACAGAAAAGAACAAAAAGCACATTAGAAGAGACTCTGATGATCTGTTGAACTCTCCATCCTCCACCCCTGCTCCCATCCCCTCACCTAACCCAACAGGATCCAAAATAAGGAGACCTACAAGACTGAGAGTTCCAATAAACAGGTTCATTTCCCAGAAAAGAATTAACAACATAAGAATAGCCTAACTGGGTCAGACCAATGGTCCATCTAGCCCAGTAGCCTATCTTCACGGTGGCCCATCCATGTCACAAGGAAATCAAGTTTTTGATAAACATAGAATAACCATCTCTCTCTTCTCCTGTCTTCTTTCCTTGCCAGGTACTTGTGCCCTGGATTGGGCACTGTGGAAACAGGATAGTGGGCTAAGTGGGCCATTGGTCTGACCCAGTATGGCTAATCTTAAGTTCTTAGATCAACCAGTTGACTTTGTCCAGTGAACGTCATGCTGGACAGTCAGCACAAACTGACCACTAGCTCCTAAACATTGTGAGGGCCACTTAAGTTGCTCTGTTTGATTTCTCTTTCAATATGTGCATTTAGTGAAAATACCAGAGCCTGAGGAGTTTCTTTTATGCTTTGCAGTCTCTGAGTCATTCCATGATATGTTTGTACCTTCATTACAGGTTTTCCCAAAATTAAAAAAGAAACTGGCTGATTGAAAAGAAGTCTCTCCTTTGGGAAAGTAATTGTACTGTATTGTCATTAAATCCTGTTTCAGACTAAGCTCATCTCATGGAGCCAGAGCAGAGAACCAGGACTCAGCTCAGGTACTGAGTTTTGTGACTTGACTGAGCTCTGCTTAGGTGAAGAAGGGCAGGGCAGATGCAGCATATCCTCTTTGCATTTGGGCTTCAGGCATTATCTGAACAAGATTAAACTACCATTATGCCTATGCAGAAAGAAAATTGAGATTTAGAGACTTGTAAATCTCCATTTAAATGCAAATGGAGAGTTTCAGCCTGGAAGCAAGGGGATGAAGAATGTTACAAAGATCTGAGCACCGAGCACTGCACTGGGAAGGTCTATGGATCAGCAGGGTGACAGCACAGAGGTGTTGCAAGAAGAAAGATCATTTTTATAATTACATGAGAATATATCATGCATCCAAGGTCCAAATTAACTTGCAAAATAAATCTAGTGATTGTATTGTAAGGTATGAGTTACTAATGAAGCTGCAGGCTACAACGGGACACGTTTACGTAAATCTAAGTTTATGCAAACATTCGCATAAAGGGAAATTAAAATCAAAGTACTTTACTGTTTTGCATAGGATGAGTTTTAGAAAAAAGAAAACTTTGGGCCAATCAGAAAAGTAACAGTTGAAAGTAAGAAAGGATTTATGTCTCCTTCTGAAAACAGTAATTAGTGGAAGAGGGAGCAGAACAACGTGTTCCTGGGCTTCAGAAACTAATGAACGGCCTCCAGCTTTACACATATGGAAACGAGCATCACACTGGATGATAACAAAAATCCCCAAACTCTATCTTCTCTGCTACATGCACTTTTTCCACTCAAATTATTTCCATTCTACACTCTCTCATGGCTATTCTCCATAGAGAATGATACGGTGAAAGAATTCATCACCGCTCCCATCCCCATGGATAATCACTGGAAACCATCCTCATGTCATTCAATAAGAAGAGAGGGAAGAAACAAAGCATGAATGGGCACAACCACTGACCCTCAAGACTTGCATTGAAGAAGGCTGGTGATGAAGGACCGAGGTTGAGATAGACACTAAAGAATGACATGGGATGGTTTCCAGCCACTGACCTTCAAGCCTTGCATTGAAGAATGCTGGTATAGAAGGATCGAGGTTGAGATGGACACTAAAGAATGACACGGGATGGTTTCCAGCCACTGACCCTCAAGCCTTGCATTGAAGAATACTGGTGCAGAAGGACTGAGGTTGAGATAGACACTAAAGAATGACACGGGATGGTTTCCAGCCACTGACCCTCAAGCCTTGTATTGAAGGATGCTGGAGTGGAAGGTCTGAGGTTGAGACAGACACTACAGAATGACATGGGATGGTATCCAGCCACTGACCCTCAAGCCTTGCATTGAAGGATGCTGGTGTAGAAGGACTGAGGTTGAGACAGACACTAAAGAATGACATGGGATGGTTTCTAGCCACTGACCCTCAAGCCTTGCATTGAAGAATGCTGGTGTGGAAGGTCTGAGGTTGAGAGAGACACTAAAGAATGGCATGGGATTGTGTCCCATGGTTATCTGGTAAACTGCATCAGGTGAGCTCCTGTAACATTTCCACACTCCGTGCAATAATCAGACACCTTTCAGCATTGCCCATGATATTCCTGCAGCAATTGATGGAAAAATGTCCAACATTTCAAACCTCCCTCTCTCTCCCCCCCCCCCCACCAGAATAAACCTATTCCAGTCAGCACTCTACTCCAAATTTGCACTTTCTGAGACAACTCTGTACCTTTATTGCTATTTTGAGCAGAAGCTGAACAGCAAGTATAACTGTAGACTCCTTTCCAGGCTGACTGCATGGCCCTTGCTGGTTTTATTTGCCATCATTACGGTGTCACTGTGAAGTTGATATTGATGGATAGGGATTTCTTATTGAGAATGGAAAGCAGTTGTATTGCCTTTCTGTTGCTTAATACAGGCCAATGAGAGAACTGAGGGCTGTGTCAGCATCCACACTGCCTGCTGCCCACCCACGGGCACCTGTGGGGCTAAGCCTTCCCAGCCCTAACCATGTCCCTCCTGCTGCCAACTCTGCCAGTACTGCTGTTTCCCAAAATCAGCAGCAGCGGTAGCCAAAAATAATAAAGACAAGAGATGTGGGGCTGCTTCCTCTGTGCTGCTGCTGCTGCTGGCTCTGCTGGTCCTGTCCATCCAATGTAGACTTCCCATTTTGTAGGGGTGGCAAGAAGCAATGGCATGCACAGAGGCAAAGGCCCAGCACCTTGGATCTGTTTTGGCTGCTGATGCTGTTCTTGGTTTCAAAAGCTGTTGGACAAGGGTGGAGGCACCGATGGACCAATGTTGAAAACTACCACTCAGGAGCATAGATAAGTGTGGCATTCATACATCTATCTTGATTAACTCCATATGCTCCTCCCCTTTCACTTAGGTCATCACAGTGCAATCATTTAACCGTTCCCTCTTTCCATATCCAAGTTTATTTATAATTTAATATACTGACCATCTACGTATATCTGACCGATTTACAATGCTAAAAGTATTTAATCTAATCTTCTATTTCTGCATCTCACATACCTAGGCAGGCTCAAGGCAACTTACAAAGAGAAGAGAGAGGAATGGAGAGGGAAGGGGAGGAGAAAAAGGGGGAATATTTGGGCAGGGGGGAGATCTGAGAAGTTCAAGTGTCAAAGAGGTTGGTTCTCATTTTTTTCCAGAATGTGGTGTAGTTGGGTTCTGTTCTGGTCGTTTCAGTGAGGTCATTCCAGGTTTTCACTCCTAGGAAGGTAAGCATGGAGTGAAAGATTCACTTGTATTGGAGATTCTTTGTTGAGAGAAGGTTTAGTAGTATCCTGCTAAGGGTTCTGTGGGAGGTAGTCCATACCTTTGAGAAGAGTTGGATGAGTGGAGCTGCTGAGTTTCCGTGAATTATTTGGTATAAGGTGCATGAAATTTTAAATTTTATTAATGATAGGATTGGTAACCAGTGTAGTTGCCTGTTGAAGGCTGATATCGAGTCGTATTTTTTCAGGTTGAAAATTAGTTTTACAGCTGTGTTTTGTATGAGTTGCATTTTATGGATCAGTGCGCTGTTAATTCCCAATTAGGCGGAGTTACAGTAGACCAGCTATGGTAGGATCATCAATTGCACAATCAGAGCAAAGTGATGTTGATGAAAGTATGGTCTGATGAGTCTTAGTTGCTTCATGGTGAAGAGGGACTTTTTCCAAATATTAGAGATTTGAGCTTCCATGGTTAGTGTGGAATCAAGAATGCAGCCTAGGATTTTGGAGGTTTTATCGACAGCGAGGGTGTGGCCCGGAGAATGATGCTTGTCAGTGGATGGGGGGGAACAAAAATTTAATCTAAATGAGGACAAAGACAAGGACATAACTGGACATGAAAGGAGCTAGGGGTGAGGAACATTGATCATTACATCATAACTCCTGACACTATCCGAAGTAGGATCTTAGTGTCACAGACCCCACTCTTTCGAATTCTTTGCCAATCTCTCTCTCTCTGAGAATGGAATCCTCTCGTTTGGCCTTAAACTAGCATTAAAAATCTTTTTTTTTTTCTTCCTGCGGAGCGTTTCCTGATTAGTTTATGCCCCCTACTGAGAAGAGCGGCCATCCCTCCTGGTGTTTGGGCTGAGCGTTACCATCCCAGCCATGCTGGGAATATCCCTGAATATCACTCAAATCCTGGACTATAGCTTGTAAATGCCTGTTGATGACTCCATCCGCTTATTCTTTTTCTGTCCTGTTCAAGACATTGCCTACTACCTATCTTTATAGACTGTAGGTCCCTTCCCACTTCTTATTACATTATACATCTCGTTCACTTACGAGCAGTATATTAAGAAATACTGTAAATAAACTTGAAGCTTGGGTTAAACATCCTAAAAAATAACCCTCATCAGCCTGTTGTAGTTCTATAAATGACTGAGAGGTGGGAAAGATGTTAGGACAGATTCTCTTCTCTTACCACAGACCAGTCATGTGTCCAGGAGTTTGGTGGTGGCTCTGATGTTCCTGTGTGGGTTTGAGGATTTCTAATGACATACGTGTACTGGTGCCTTGAATGTTAGGACATCGCTGAGTGCCTTTTAATGAGCCAATTAATAGAAATGATATATTTAGTACTCTTTCTAGAAGAAGTCTCTCTCTGAGCCCCCAAATGGTGTGGGAGGGATAGAGGAAGGACTTAATAGCCATTCAAAGGGAGGGAGAGGTCAGAAGAGGTGCAGAGAAGGAAAAGCCAGATATACGAGTGCCAGTCTAGCTAGGAACCATCCATCAACTCTCCAACAACCTTGCCTTGTCCCCCTCCCCTGTGTAACTTTGTGTGCGTAATTACAAAAGACATCAATTAAAGAGCTGCCTTGTTCTTCTCCTTTGTTTGAAGGTCTGTCGGTGAATAATGCAGGAGACCTGCTCAGATCATTTCATTATTGATGGGAGGTGGCGTAGCCTTTGCTGACAGTCTGCCTCAGAGATATGATTAGATTGTAAAAAATTAATCGCATTTTATAGGGCTGACATAGATTAAAAGCCAGAGGAGACGTGTTATCAATGTACCATCATTTCAGGGGACTTTGAAACAGCTTTAGCGAAAGTTAGAGGAGACAATTGCATTCAGTTAGGATCAGGCCAGCTATAGTGTCATGGAAAGGTCTGTAGATCCAGCCACTCAGGACACAATATTTCAACTTCCCTAAATATAAACGCATCATCACCAAACATGATCTTGGCGGATACAGTTCCAGACAGATGTTTGCCTGTTAGGTGAACAGGGCCCAGAATATTTAAAGTTACTTATCCAGAGCCCAAGCCTGGTTTTCAGCAGCATTATTTCGTTAATGATGCTACAAAACCTGCAAACTAGCCCAGCGTTATCTGGATAGGCCGGGGGGTGGGTTGGGAGGTAGCATCTGGGGACTGAGCCTGGGCAGAGACAGAGAAAAAAATAAAGACAGATCATGACCATCTAGTCTGCCTCATCATGTCATTTACGATCCCTTTAGAGATCCAACGTACTTGTCCCAAGCTTTCTTGAATTCAAATACAATTTTCACCTCCACTGGGAGGCCTTTCACTACTCCGGTGTTTCTCAAGTTGATCCTGGAGAACTCCCTTGCCAGTCAGGCTTTCAGGATATCCACAATGAATAGATATGAGACTGGTTTGCAACTATTGCCTCCGTTTTACATTAGAGATTTCTATTCCACCATTACCTTGCAAATCTTTTCAATGCATGCTTATTGTGGCTCTTGTGAAAACCTGGCTGACAAGGGGGTTCTCCAGGATCGACTTGAGAAACACTCTACCACCCTTTCTGTCAAATCCGGCGGTCATCGCCCTCACAACTCGTGTAAACCCAAACAACAAAACGCAGCAAAAATAGCTTCCCAGCGCTTCAAGCGTTTTGTTTTGGTTTACTTTAGTTTTCACGAGTTGTGAGGGCGTCACTGAGGTGCAGCGCCTTGAGTGACCACCGGATATGTCACAGAGTCAACTGTTGATATGCTACACTAAGTACAATATTTCTTTACTTTGATTGATTTTCTGGCAGTCCAGGACCACAGAAGTGCTATGATGGTCCTGTTGTTACCTCAGCTCGCACTCAATGAGCACTTTTATGCTATATTTAGTTTTGTATTATTTAAATTGTATAATGTATTGGTCTGAGTCACGGAGATCGAAACGTTAGTATCTCCCAATGCTTTCTAACCTAAACATTCTTTTAAGAGTAAGATGATTACTTAGCAGCCTAAAAGATTGCTATGTTCAAATATGTCAAAACGGATGCAACGACCTTCTGTTGTGCTGGAGTTCGCTGGTAGGATAGTTGGGAAAATGCGCCGATAGAGGAACTTGTAGGAAGCTCCTCAAAACACAACTGTTTGTCTGATTTGTCCTGTTTAAGGAATTACTGTGCATTTCAATTTAAATGTTTTCTACCTATGCTGGGCTGTTTTAGCTATTAAGTAGGTGCAAATTTGAAAACCGCCTAGGAATTAGATGATATAGAAACTTTTAAAGGCTGGCATTTTAATTCTGAGAGATTTTTAGCAAGGTGTTTTGGAAGACAAGAAAACAACGGCACCAGTGCGTAGGGTGGGGGTGGGGGGGGGGTGATGTACCAGTTGGGGAAAATAGCCATACTTTTAAAATTTCACTGCTGGTAAAACTAGACACCTAGTGGTACACTGTTTTACCAACATGAAGTGTAGATACTTTAAAAAAATAAAATGAAACATTATTTAACCAGTAGAAAGTATTCCAAGTAGAGACCTGGACCTGAATTTCTGAGATTAGATAACCTGTATCAGAGATGACCAAAATTAAACTTCCCTTTGCCACATAGAATTTACTCAAATTTAATCTCTGAAAAATATATTTAAAAGACAGGCAAATGATAAGCCAGAGTCACAGTTTCTATTTGGTTGTATGATGAAAGCTATACAGGATCTGTCTGAACAGACTGCGGAAATCAGAAGACGCTCATTTTATCGTGCCTGCGTGTTGTGCGAGGTGTCAGTTATTACTGATATCTTGGAACAAAATGAAATTCCTAGTGAGAAAAGAAAATGAGGGATGCAGGAAACCCCTGGCTGATACCAGGTTCCTAAAAACTAGTCCCTTGAAGCAACTGTCCCTGACTGTTTCCATCCACTGCTGTACAGTCTAATGAAACACAGCACAGAATTGTTTGCTGCAGAAAGTCAGACTTCCCTGATTACTCTTTACAGCAATTGCCGTAACAGCTGCCAGGGAATCTCAACCTGCCACATTAATACCGGAGGGTGAGACCATACTACTCTGGCCACCCCCTCTGTATATCAACATGGCATCCACACTCTTTCAACAGTGGCAGTAGCCCAGCCCTGAGTGTGAAAACTAAGCTGGCATCTGCTCACAACCTTCTCTTCTGGGTGGGGCACGGAGACTGTACAGTAGAGCCAGGTCATATGGCAGGAAGGGAGGGAGCGTAATTTGTACCATAGGCAAGAAACTAAATTAGCCATGACTTGAAATGATAGCTGAGAACTGGAGGGGTGGCACTGCCCCAGGTACATTAAACAGATTGTGAGCCCACCAAGGCAGAGAGGGAAAATACTTGAAGTGCTTGTATGTAAACCGCTTTGAGTGTGGTTGTAAAACCATAAACAGGTGGTATTCAAGTCCCTTTCCCTTATGTCATAATGCCTCATTCCACCAATAAGAGCCAACCTTATCAGTGATGTCACAATGGCTTCATTGTTCTATACTTGGCTCACTTCTGATGTTGTATTGAAGGAGAGTGTGGGGCAGTGGTTAGAGCTGTGGGTTCAAACCCCACACTGCTCCCTGTGATCCTGGGCAAGTCACTTAATCCCCCCATTGCCCCATTAGATAAATTGTGAGCCCACCGGAACAAATAGGGAACATGCTTGAAGTGCCTGTATGTAAAGTGCTTTGAGTGTGGTTGTGTAACTACAAAAAGGTGGTATACAAGTCCCAATCCCTTTCCCTTTTCCAACGTCTTCCAGAAAACCTTGTCTTAAATATAGCCATGCTTGGGAGCTGGTGGAAAAGTCTGTAGCTGGGATTGTAATGTTTATGCATAATTCCTATCTCCACCTATGTCCCCGAACACATCTCCACATGACTAGTAAATGTACAGTCTCTTCTATTGTTAACCGCATAGAACTTCCATGGTATTGCGGTATACAAGAATAAAGTTATTATTATTATTAGTGTGGAAGCATCGGTGGCCTTTTATGCCCTTGCAGAGACCATGGGGTCTCCACCGTGACACCCATTGGCTTTCCGAAAAAAGAACAATATTCTCGGAACTTTACCATGACATGATGGGTTGCGAGAGAGAAGGAGCTTCACAAGGGCAAGAGATCAGTTTCCTGGGGTCTAAAACCCTGTGCTGAGTTCAAATTCTTGTAAGCTGTGGCAGTGCTTCTCTTTCAAAATAGCAGAGTTATGGAATAATAAATTCTCTTCAAGTCTTTCGTAAACACCTAAAAACTTGGCCATTTTCTAAATTGTAAAGTCTTTTTTTTTTTTTTTTACTGTCTCTCCTTTCTCAATTTTATGTACTGTAAACCAAGTCGAGCTTTGTTATAAAGATGACACAGTCTATAAATGTAAGTTTTAGTTTCGTTTAATTTGCCCTCTCTAGTGAAACCCCAGCAAAGGCTCATGTGAAGTGACAGGTGCTAGATAAGGCTCTGATTTTAGGGTTACAGCCTAAAGAGGAAAATTTTGAAACTCTGCCCTGTGCCTCCCCCCCACACACATGGATTTTGCACCATTCTTAAAGCTGAAGTCTGCACACAGTCACATTTCTTCATTTCGATTTCTATCTCGTCCTCCCCAATGGGTTGTAGTTTACATTTCCAATGTTACAATATAGGGTTTACATACAGTGTGTTGCAAAATATCTTCATATAGGATTATTTAGTGATGCTGGTGAAGGGCTGAGGAAGTCACTAGGCAAAAAGGTAGGTTTTTACAGCTTTTCTAAAGTTAAGAAGTCATTTAAGGGCTCTGCTATGAGGAGGTAGAGTTGTTCCAGAGGTTTGGTAAGAAAAGGGAATAGGATCGTAAAATCTTTAAAATCATAAGTGTTTGAGGCTCATGCAGATGAGGACGGAGCTTGTAGGGATGGGGCAGGGACAGAACTTGCAGGGATAGAGATGAATCCCACGGGAATGGGGACAAATTTGTCCCCTTGTCATTCCCTTCTACCAGTCCTATATCTAGTGGTCCAATGGTCGATGGGCAAGAATGATCCTCAATCACTCCTGGCTAGCAGGTGCTGTGTCTAAAATGGCACCCTAGTGGTAATTTGTACTACTTCCACTAGGAATCATGCTTAGAAGAACCAGAGGATGGATGTGGACAGAGAAAACACACAAAAATCAACAACACAAAAGAGCAGAAAACAAGATGGAAGAGAACTGAATAGGAAACAAAACTTCCAAAAAGACTGTTTTCCCAAAAGCAGTTGAACATAGGAGAAGAGGGAGAAACATACAGTCCCAATGCAAAATTTCCATAAGGTGTAGCAATATGTTTAGTGGAAGACCAGAGTAAACAACCAGTTTTAAATGTTTTCTCTGAGGGTTCAAGCCAAAGCTCAAGAGGCAAGGAATTCCAATGAGTAGGGGCAATGTTGAACAAGAAGAATCGAGCTGTAATCTAGTACTTGATGGACTCATGATAAGGTTGGTATTAGTAGGGTGTGGATAGAAGCAAAGAAGATAGCTATGGTGGTTGCCCTATATAAAAAGCTTTGAGCAAAGGAAAGGATCTAGAACTGACATGTGGCCAATAATGGGCAAAGACAAAAGTGATACATGGGATAATGTGTTGCATTGTAAAGAGAAAGAGGCAAGGGAGGCGTCCTGTCAGCCAAACGGCTATCTTCATTCAAACTGAAAGTCCCAACTAGGATCTAAGTTTTGGCATGTAGAAACAACGCCTTCTTCAGGAAATACTGAAATATACAACGTCGGGAGCAGTGCAGAGCATTCAGCGAGGCTCCCTGCGCTATCACGATTTAGTAAGAGGGGGGTAAATGAATAAAATCACACACATACCCCCCCTTTTATGAAGCCGCATTAGGGTTTTTTATTGCAGGCCGTGACAATAAAAGTTCTGAGGCTCGGGGCAGGGGGGAGGGTGATAATTAATAAGAGACAACATTGCATACAAGAGCAATGTTACCAGATTAAAGGATTGATTGTTTGATGGAAAACCATAATCCGTATTTCAAATATCAATCTATGAGAGCTACAAAATGCACGACAATGAAGCCGACGGCACAGTGCGCAGCGGCCACTAAGAGAGCGAATAGAATGCTAGGTATAATCAAGAAGGGTATTACTACCAGAACGAAAGAAGTTATCCTGCCGTTGTATCAGGCGATGGTGCGTCTGCATCTGGAGTATTGCGTCCAATATTGGTCGCCGTACCTTAAGAAGGATATGGCGTTACTTGAGAGGGTTCAGAGGAGAGCGACGCGTTTGATAAAAGGGATGGAAAACTTTTCATACGCTGAGAGATTGGAGAAACTGGGACTCTTTTCCCTGGAGAAGAGGAGACTTAGAGGGGATATGATAGAGACTTACAAGATCATGAAGGGCATAGAGAGAGTAGAGAGGGACAGATTCTTCAAACTTTCGAAAAATAAAAGAACAAGAGGGCATTCGGAAAAGTTGAAAGGGAACAGATTCAAAACGAATGCTAGGAAGTTCTTCTTTACCCAACGTGTGGTAGACACCTGGAATGCGCTTCCAGAGAGCGTAATAGGGCAGAGTACGGTACTGGGGTTCAAGAAAGGATTGGACAATTTCCTGCTGGAAAAGGGGATAGAGGGGTATAGATAGAGGATTACTGCACAGGTCCTGGACCTGTTGGACTGCTGGGCACGATGGACCTCAGGTCTGACCCAGCGGAGGCATTTCTTATGTTCTTATGTTCATAAAAATTATAAATAATGAATAAACTAAAAAAAATGCTAATGAAATCAAAATGCTGAAAAAAAATTTTGGTCAAACAAATCATTCCAATATGTACAAAAAATGATGAAAGGAATTAATATAACGGAGACCTAAAACTTACTCCTTAAATTGAAAGGGTTTTTAAATACATTATAACCGACAGGAAAGTTAGTCCATGAGCACGCTGCGCTGATTTTGCTACACTGAATTTGTGGTTGAGTTTCCTGTACTGTGAATCTTTTCAGCAGCCCCCTGTCAGTTTTCAAAAGGGCCAAAGTTTTTATCTCCAAGTGACTCCTAAAACCTTTGAATCGAGTCGCACAGCTGTGGCAAATTTTCGCCTCCCCTGATATAGATTCTTTTTTCTCCTCTCTCTTGCTCTTCATAGTGGGTGGCATTTCTGGACAAACTACTTCTGCCTCCATCGAGCATTCAAGACAGCGGGACATTCCCAGAACTAGGCATACTCAACAAAGGAGTGGAGAATCTAAAGCTAAGCCTCTGCAAGACAATCTTGTGTATTTGCATTTCATCTCTGTTTGCTTTAGATTTAATCATTCTTCCTTTCCACCCCTCAAGCAAATGTTTTACTCCCTGTTTATCCTTATGTCGACAGCATATTACTGTGGGACAGACAACATGAACAGCTTAACACAGCCTAATAGAGTCAGAGATGATTTTTAGACCCAAATGTGTTTCCTTCTTCTTTCCAATATTAATATTTTTGTTTATTGAAAGCTTCTGTACCAGGACTAATGGCTGGGTGAGTCAATTCACAGTAGTTTGAGGCCTGGCAATGGTCTGTGGCCCTTGTGCTGCAGGTTAACCAATGCCCAGAGCTCCTTTGAATCCAAAATCAAAATTCCAACCCCAAACTCCACATGTGCTCCAGAAAAAAGCGTGAGCAAAATCCTAATTCATAATAATAATAATGCAGTATTCATAAAATTAGTACCGCAGCTGGCACAGCTTAGGGATGCTTCGGGTTTTTTTTCCAGATGAGAGTGATTGCAGGCCCTCACAGCATTTAAGGCTGGATTAACCATTTGGCAACGGCTTCACAGGGGTAGAAAAGGTTCAGTTGCAGTCAGATTGAACCAGGAGTCCTGACAATCGCATATAAACCTGCCAGAGACTTTTCCACTCTATGGACTTTCACAACAAAATTCAAATTTCTGACCAACTGACTTTCCCGCCAAAATTCAAATTGGTGGACTGCCCTGTTCCCAATCAGGTCAGTGAACTCACTATTTGCAAAGTCACACTGCAGACTTCAGAGCATAGCCTGAAGAAAGCCACAACATGGTGGCTGAAACGTCAGTTTCTACCTGACAAGATGCAGCGAGACCCAGAAACCTGCAACAAACCTCAGAACATATGTTTACTTGCAGGGCAATAGTGCAACCAGAACCTATTTGGGGGGGGGGGGAAGGGGGGATAACAGATAGCATGGGGGCACTAGGCACCCTATTTCCTCTGCTTGACTTTCCTCTTCTCTTCCTGCCCTGCCCCCAAAATTAAAATTAAAAATACCACAGGCTGAAAAAAATGTGCATTTCAACACTTCGAGCCACAATGTTGACACCCATAGTTTGAGAAAACATGCATAGTGTTGACATCAGTGATCCAATCAGCTTCTCATTTCTTCTGCTGGTGAAGTCTGGTGAACCCGCCAGCTCTGATCAGTGTGCTTGGCTGCTGGGTAAGACCGAGGCAAAAGAATAAAAGGGCCACCTATGCCTACATCCTATCGGAGGTTGGCAGGGCAATTTTCCCAAATATACTGGAAAAAATGATGCCCAACAAGGCATTTTTCTAAAAGGAATATGTTGACCTAATCATGGTAACATAGAAAAAGACCAGTATAGCTAGGGTTGTAACTGCCGCTCCATGTGGATTCACCATCTTCTATTTCCATCTTTAGAGGTGAAAGTCATTCAAGTTTTCCTTTGAGTGGAATCCCTCTAACCCCTAATTCTATATATCACACTCAAAATTGTGTCTGTGACCAATCTCTACACACAATTTAACTGAATAACAAGCCAATTACCACCAGTAACTGAGCGCTAATAATCAGTTCTTGGTGCATCTTTGTGTTCAGTATTCTATGAAGACGCACATGGAAATTTTTATGTGTGGATCAAAAAAGAGCGTTCCTAGAATTTGCACATAGTGGTACAGAATAAGGCAGATCTGGGCCTAATTTAGGCATCAGAATTTACATCAGGTTATAGTTGGTATAAATCTGTGCACCTAAAATTGGGTTGAAAAGGCGATGGCAACGGCAAAAGAAGAGGAGATGGGCAGACTGAATGGGCCATTTGGCCTTTATCTGCTGTCATGTTTCTATGTATAAACAGTAGCCAATTTTGAGCGCTGTTTATAGACATAGCACTTAGACTTCAAAAAGGTGTGAGATATACTCAGAGGATCCCTGTATGGTAAGTCAAAAGGAACAAAGCATAGGATTAAATTCTGTAAATACTGCCCAAATGTTGTGGCAATTCTAGCGATATCCCCGACTTGCCACAGAGGAATTATCAGGGCAGGATCAAAGGGGTTTAGAGCCCATCAGAATAGTTTCCATGAGGAGCAGAATAACAGGGCTGCCTATCCTAGGTCTAGTTCCTATAGCCTGGATCATTGGCAAGCAAGCCCAACCCAGGACAAAGGGAAAATACACACAAACAGGCAGGGAAGCCATTTTGTCCCTGTTCAGAAAAAAACAGCAGGGTTTTTTTTTTCTGACTGCATTCTGCAGTCCCGCCACAGGGGGAGGCAGAGAGAGTACCTGCCCATTCCTATTCCTCACAGGTGTAGGCAGGACTCTCTCCTATTTAAACCTGACCCTGAGAGCAGCAGAAGAAACAGCAATCGGGAGGAGCAGAGTAGCACCTAACAGCCATCAGCCTGAGGGAAAACCTGATGTGGAGATGTTAGATGTAGGTTGAAGCTGAGGAATTACCTGATTTAGAGCTGACTGCTCCACAGGAGTTTATGGAAGTGGGTGACATGAAGATGGGCAGGTAGAAGCCATGGAGCTAGCTTAAACCTCTGGGCTTTGCAGTGAGGATATTTTTACTGGGTGAATTATTGCTTAAAGCTGCTCTCAAGTAAGCTCATTGACTGTAGCACCTGTGTGAAACAGTTTGGAGTTTGTGCATTTTCCCTGTTCAAAATATTTTTATTAATTTTTTAAGCAGGGTAATAACAATAGAAAAAGCTTCCGAGGAAACCTTATCCAAACTAGGAGGTACTGTTTTGCCACTGGTTAAGAACTTTGGAAGCTATGTGGGGAGTGTTTCAGAAGGATTGCCACAAGCTGAACTTTTGAATGCTGGTTTGAGGGGGGGGGGGGGGTCTTTTCCTTTTTGAAAGGT
Source organism: Geotrypetes seraphini (assembly GCF_902459505.1). NCBI lineage: Eukaryota > Metazoa > Chordata > Amphibia > Gymnophiona > Dermophiidae > Geotrypetes > Geotrypetes seraphini. The sequence continues at coordinate 1,080,782 of NC_047098.1, forward strand.
TTTTTTCTTCGAACTGAAAGTTTTCAGCTAAGCCATTCTGTTGGACTGTAATGTTTCAATTACTTACCTGTTTTTGGATAAGGAACTCCTTTTTGGACACTTATATAAACTGCTCAGAAATACACTTAAATGTTTATTGATTTATGCCTTTTTTCTTGCTTTGAGAGAAATCCTGCAAGTAACTGGAAATCGGGTGTGGCCCAGCAACAAGCTGCCAGAACTACAGCGGCAATCTTGGAACCTGGCAGATCCTGAAAAGTTTCTCCCTATTAAGGAGAGAACATCATCATTTGTTTTTCTGCTGTTATTGTTTATAGGTTTTCTCAATATGATTTACTCTGAGTGCAAAAGACTTGTATAATAAACTTTTGAACCAAACCTTTTGGTGTTCTTGTATCTGTGTCTGGGATTCAAACCAGCACCCCCTGTAGGGCTTCTGCCTCATTGCAGAAGAGTGCCTCGTTCCATTTGTTTTACTGCCACCTGGGGGAGGGCCGCTGTAGAGCTAGTGCGGACCTGGGCTGGTGACAATGTGTATGCCAAAAAAACAAAGAGCAGTGTCACTCTTTTTGTCCTCACTACTTCCCATGCAAGAGAATTGCAGGCATTCATCATGATTGAGTTACCCTTTCTTCTTTATAATGTTCAAATTACATTCAAACTTAAAATATGTACAGTTGTAAAGACACATGGAAAAAAATCTTGTAAGAAAATGTTCTAACTTCTATTAAGTATCTTTCAAAAAAAAATAAAATAAAATAAAAGGAAGCCTATACCTGTGAGGTACTGAAAATAAAGATAAGAGAACAGATCAAAATTGTCTTCCCAATGCAAAGGAAAATAAAACTAGTAGCCATCTGCACAGCTACAGAAACGCAGGCACTTTATTATTAATACAGAGGTAGAACTACACCTCTGCTGGTACAGAAAAACAGCTAAACCTCTAATATTGTGAAACAGCTCCACTGCGACTGATACAGAAACAGAGCCACATTTTACTAGTACAGAGATAAAGTCACATTTCTACCAGGAACTGGGCACAAGGATTTTCACGCCAGTAATGTGCATAAATGATTTGAATAATGCCATAGATGGGAATATGGATGTCCACAGGCAGGTAAATGCCAAAATTCCACTTGTGTATTGTTTAACAGATTTATATCCCACCTGAAGCCTTTACTTTCCCCTCAGAGGCTGAGGGAGATATGATTGAAGTCTACAAAATCCTGAGTGGAGTAGAACGGGTACAAGTGGATCAATTTTTCACTGTCAAAAATTACGAAGACTAGGGGACAGCCAATGAAGTTACAGGGAAATACTTTTAAAACCAATAGGAGGAAATATTTTTTCATTCAGAGAATAGTTAAGCTCTGGAAGGCATTGCCAGAGGTTGTGGTAAGAGGGATAGAGTAACTGGTTTTAAGGAAGGTTTGGAGAAGTTCCTGTCATTAAGACATGGGGGAAGCCACTGCTTTCCCTGGATGGGTAGCATGGAATGTTGTTACTCTTTGGGCTTTGGCTAGGTACTAGGGACCTGGATTGGCCACCGTGAGAACGAGCTACTGGGCTTGATGGACCATTGGTCTGACCCAGTAAGACTATTTTTATGTTATGTTTTTATGTTCTCTGACTTTCCACAGGGGATCTAATTTCATGAATGCCAATATTGAAAGGCACTTACACCTTCACCGATGGCCAATACAGAATAAAAGAACAGCCCAGATGGGATCAACACCTATGGCATTTCTTCTTGGGTAGATTGAATGGCTCCTACCGTCCAGCAAACCAGTTCTCAGATCTTATGTTTTGAAGTTCTGTTGGTGCTGATCGGTTGAAACCGTTCCTGTAGATCTCCCTAATCAAATCTAGGCAGGCTGCTCTTCCCTCTGCCCTGGGAACACCTCCAGGGTCTGCAGGCAAAGACATACAGAAACCCGTGCTGGGTTTTCATTTCCATGGGTAAAATGTGTTTTTACCTGAGCAAAGGGCTTTGAATTTTGCCCTTTCTACAGGTTCTTACAAATCCTGATGGGTCACTAGGATCAAACACAGGGATTTAACATGCCAAAAATAACCTCACACAGAACGGGATGAGTGCAAGTGGAATGTTGGCAAAGCGCCTTGTCTTATGTCAACCGATCAGCATCAACAGAACTTCAAAACATAAGATCAGAGAACTGGTCTGTTGGACGGTAGGAGCCATTCATACTGCCCCAAAAGAAATGCCACAGCTGCTGATTCCAGCTGGGCTGCTCTTTTATTCTGTATTGGCCATCAGTGAAGGTGTAAGTGCCTTTCAATATTGGCCTTCGTGAAATCGGATCCCCTGTGGAAAGCCAGAAGGGAAAGTAAAGGCTTTCACTGTATTTGCTTCACTATCACTGTCACATGATAGTTTGGATCCGGACAAGATTTCCTTATACATCTGTTTGCTAAGCAAACAATACTTGTGCCTGAGCAGCTGCACAGGTTTTGTTTGGCTGCCTTCTAGTCCGTCCTACCTGGCTCAGGTACATACACCTGCTCACCTTATTCCTGCCGTCTTGGCTGAGGGGATGCAGAAGCTGCCTCATGCAGCCACAGCCAGTTCTAATCTAGCAATTATTAATGGGATTTTTCACATTCCGGAGCACAAGTCTGATATGGGACAATGCTGCATTCTTTGGAAGAAAGTCGGGACAGGCAGTCAGACATGCAGATAGCTGGAAAACTGGTTCTGTCTGCTGCGGCTCTGCTCCTGCTGACTTTAGCTTATCGATTTTATAAGTCCCGAAGTCATGTTCTTCCTCCAAGAAGTGACATCACAGGAGAGGAGGTCAGAGGATTGCAAGAAGAGTGTCCAGGCCCAGCTCCATCCCAAAAAGATCGCACTGATGCAGTACCAGGGCTGAGATACAGACAGATAACCAGCAATGGGGTGAGGCAAAGCTGCAGTAGGAGTGATGATCAGACTGACCATCTGAGCGGAACGGTCACCATAGAGACATGGAGACCACACAGCGAGGTCTACCTGGAAGATCGAAATCTACTTAGCAAGGAGGAATGTGAAACTAGTGACGAAGCAACGTCTATACTTCAGAAAAACAAAAAGCAAGCTTCAGAGGAACGACAAGCAGAGATTGCTACGGAGTCCCAACAGTTGAAGCTAGTGGATTCAGTTATTGGGTTTAACGGAGAAGACAAATACAAATTGGGAGGTAAAGAAAACCGTGTGAATTCGAACAACTTGGAAAGTAAAGCTCACAGCTATCTGGCAACTTACAAGGATTTACATGAGACGGGTTTAGAGTACAGTCATCAGACAGGAGAAGAATCAAACTGCAAAGTAGTCTCCAAGAAATGTGGACTGAGCCCTACATGTAGCGACTGCCCCAAACTTCAAGATGATCCACAAGGGGAAGAAATGATCAAGAGCTCAGTTTTAACACAGGAATCACAGGTTTCTGTGGACAGCTGGCAAACTATTAATGCAAGGTCTGGAATCAATTTGGAGATAAATCAAACCCATGAAAAAGCTGATAGATTACACACATTTTCTTCTATTACAGAGATAAAGGTGGAAGAAAATTACATAACAGACAGGCATTCAGAAGATGACAGTTTAACCCATTCATCACCAGCTGCTGGCCTGAAAACCAAAATCTACAATTATTATGTCTCATCTACCTCAGAATCGTTATCTGAAGAAAGATCAAAAAGTGTTGGTCCTTCCAGTCTCTGCTTATCACCTGTTCTGTCCAAGGCACATAAAGAGCTACTGGACTCTGAACCTGGGTTGGACTCATTCGAAGAACTAGGGAAAAGAGATGTTAAGGGATTTGTGACTACACAAATTCTTACCACCAATGGACCATCTCATGAAAGTGAAGAAATGTGGCAGCCGGAAGCCTTAGATGGGATGCAGCAGAGACGGGGCTCCTCTGAGGCTCTCCAGAACCAGGAATTCCACAAAACAGAGAACTTCATGACATCAGAAGTTAAGTCAGAACTACCTGTAAAGGTTCAGGACTTTAGCATCTCCACCCTAGATGGTACTAATTCATGGAGTTTACCTGCTAAGCTAACAGTACAATCTTTGAATTCTACCGACATTGAGTCTAACCGGGAGCTCAGCCTTCAGGCAGCTGTCGATGGCAATGGTTTTCAAATAAATAAGGCTCCAGATATGACCATAGCTAAACAACTGAATTTGGAAAACTGCATTGACATGCTGTCTGCAGCAAAGAAGTACAAGCTTTACGACCTCCAAGAAGCAGCTTACAAAGTCATGAGTGAGAACTATCTGCAAGTTCTTCAGAATCCATCCATCTATAGATATCTCAATGCTACAGAAAGAGAGCTAATTTTGGAGAGGAGGATGAAGGGGAGAAAGTTTGTAACTGTTGCTGATGTTGATGCACAAGACTACACCCTGCCTCCTTCCCAAAACCCCAGCAGACTCTGCTTCTATGATGATGAAAATGATTCTTGGCACATGCTATCATGTATCCCAACTGAGGCCATTTCTATAGGATGCGCCATGGGCACCATGTTTAATTACCTCTTTGTAGTTGCTGGCTGTGAAGGTCAAGGGAGACAGAAGAAGCCTTCAAATCGCGTTTTCTGCTATAACCCTCTGACTGATAACTGGAGTGAAGTCAGCCCTTTGAATCAAGCCAGACCTCATTGCAAACTTGTGGCACTGGATGGATATCTCTATGCCATCGGTGGTGAATGCCAGCATACTGTGGAAAGGTATGACCCATGTCAAGATCGATGGACTTTTACAGCCCCCATGCCAAATGACACTTTTGCTGTTGCCCATACTGCTACAGCCTGTGATAATGAGATTTGTGTGACAGGAGGAACATTGAGATACATGATGATAAAATACAACTACAAACGTGATTCTTGGAAAACCAGCCTCATCAGTGGCAGTAAGGATCGAACCACTGAAATTGTGTCTGTGAACAATTTCATTTACCGTTTTGACTTGAACCGCAGCATGGGCATTAGTGTCTATCGCTGCAGTACCAGTGCTAGACTATGGTATGAATGTGCCATCAACCGAATGCCTTACCCAGCATCCTTCCAATGTGCTGTCATCAGCCGCAAAATCTACTGCCTCAGCCGGCAATTTACCCTCAGCTTTCTTGCAGATGAAGTTTCACCGAGGTTTCTGGATGAGAAGCTGAAGGCCTTTCCTTCGCCAAAGGGCACCCTCTTTCCATTTGTCCTCAGTCTCCCGAACAGAGACAAGGTTTTCACAGACTCCTAAACAACCTCTATCTGCTGTTGGATGCCACAGTAGGAGTAAGTGTTTACCAGTATAGTATTCTGTAGTTGATGGATTTTTTTGGTTAATGAAATTTTAGATTTGAAAGTAACTCTGTGCTCTATTTAGCAGCATTACATAAGACAAATGGAAAGGCCTCTTTTTGGCTATGATCTCCAGTGACTGGGGAGGGGATGTTGGGGGTCCTTATTTTTTAGCAATGGGGATTCTCATTTTTAGTTGGGGGTCCTCATTTAATTTCAGCGATGACTTTTTTGCTGGGGACCACAGGCTGCAGCTCCCTTAGGAACCTGGTACTTGTACGCCCTGAGACCTGTTTGAAGCCTATTCTATAAAGAAAAGTAGGGACCTTCCTTTCTTTATACTGTACCAGTGCATCAGGTCAAATGTGCACTTCTATTTTAGACTTATTTATTCCAACTATAGAGCTGTATACAGTATAGGCTCACGCCTAGTTTGCTAAAAACCACATGTTAACCATAGTATTCTATAATTCACACATGTAATTGTGCGCCCCGTCCAAACTCTGTGCATCTGAATGCCCACGTGCAATGTACGGACCATCAGACACTGGCATGTTCTTACAGAATAGCTCAGAGCCAAAACATGCTTCTTTCGGCACATATGTGTCCAGCTGCATCTAGGCCGCTCCTTTAAGAAGCTGATTTCCAAATGGTCTCCATGTGCCTACGATCATTGGCAAACCCTATCTAGCAATCTTGCTCTCATTTTGGCACAAAGTCATAACTGAAAATGAGCCTAGAGCAGCCTTGCCTTGTACATTTTGCACCAAAGTTACCCCAGGACACTCTCTGACCCATTTCTGCCCCCAGAAACCCAATTTCTGATGCAAAGCCTACTAGATCATTCCTAGATATGAAGCCCCTATTTCCTCCTACTGACACAGCCTGGGGACCATTCGGGAGGCTTGTAAGGAAGAGAGAAAACCAGTACCAAGTGAACAAGGAGGGGTTCTGTTCAAAGAGACTGGGTGGGTAGGAAGGGGAAAATTGGGGTATTGCAGCACTAGGGGGCTTGGGGAAGTCAGGTCTGAATTTTTTTGTTTTGTTTTAAAAGGCTCTAGGATAGGGTTACCAGACGTCTGGATTTACCCGGACATGTCCGGGCATCCAGACAGCTTCCTGGTTTTGAAAAGCTTCCAGCTAGGTGCAACGTCGGGCGGGCATCTGTGTCATACCAGCCCATGTGCAGATGTCTTCCCGATCTTGCTCCGAGCAAGTGAATATGTTGAGGAGGTGTGGCTAGGGGCATAATGGGCTGTGACTTGGATAAAACAGGGTGAGGCCTGGCAGAACTGGGTGGGCCTAGGGGCGTGGCCATGGGTCCAGATTTTACTTCTGTAAAATCTGGTAACCTTACTCTGGGTCAGGACTCCAGGGAAGAGGTGTTGAGTGGGCCTGAAAGTAAATTAAAGCTCAGATCCTACATTTATGCTTTTAGATTTGGCTCCTAAAGTTGAGTCCTATTTCCAGATAAATTTAGGGCCTAAGGGTCCGTATTCAGCCTCTGGTGGTAATCAGCTTGTAAGCCATTTCACAGGTGTGGAGCGAGTTGACCCCAGATAGTCACTGCCAGGGTAGAACCCAGAAATTAACTGGGCATCACCAGGACCTAGCCAGTTACTGGCTCTAGTAGTCAGAGGGGATTCTCAGCTACACTTCCTGGTTAAGTGCCTCTCAATAGGTGAGGTGAGGTGATGTGAGGCTTGGCCTAGTGGTAGAGCTGCTGCCTCAGCACCCTGAGTTTGTGGGATCAAATCCTAGCATTGCTCCTTAATCCTCCATTGCCCCAGGTACAAAATAAGTGCCTGTATCTGTGTAAATCGCTTTGAAAAACGGGGTCTACAAGTCTCCCTTTCAACATCCAGGTGTGGCCGGCTCTGCAGGGTTTAACTAGGCAGAAGCCTCTCCTGCCTGGTTAAACTCTTTGAATATTGACCCTTTAAGTATTCAGGCCTGCTATACATTTGCCCAGGTTTAGGAACTAGTGCTGAAAATCTTAAATCCGTCCTCTATCGCCAGACACTTTTTAGGCTTCTAAATTTGTGAGTTAAATTTAACACACTCGGCCCCAGTTAATTTTCAAAGAGGCCAATTTAAGAGAAAAGCGTTCAGAATTAGGAGCATAAGATCTGTTGAACACGGGGCCCTGGCTTACAAACCTAGCTTTCTTCTCCCACTCTGACCCTACCATCATTTTGTCATCAACATTCAGGGATTTTGTGATGTCCAGAGCTTAGCCCTGGGAAGTTTTCAAGGGGATGATTTAGGAGCCAAAGTGCTAAAATTAGTTTTCTGCTCCTAGAACCCATTCCCATGCTACAGTAGGAAATGCCATGAATTCAGAGATGAAGCGTCGTATTTATTGGTCCGTAATAATACAGATGTCGAGAGCACTGTAGAACGAGAGATATAGAAACCAGTTCTCCTGCAGGGCACAGAGACTTCATGCTATCCTTAACCTTGCGAGCAAGCTAATTTAATCGTGAATTAATAATGAGCGTGACTGTTGGGACAGACGGGATGGGTTGTTTAGGTCTTTAGCACATGAAATTGGAGTTAAACTACTGTATTCTGTCAAATCTACAACTAATAATAAAAATAATATGTAATAAATCCAAAGAGATGCGATTATGATAGCTTTGTATCGTACTGAGTGACACTATACGATGCATGTAATCATAGGGAAAGATCGATGAAGATGGGTGAAATAGCTGAATCCACTGTGGATGTGGGATCCTACATCGAGTGGATTTCCACCATCAAAGGCTTCTTCCAGAGGGTGTGAACGTTTGCGCCTTTCCCACCTCGGGGCCGAACCAGCAAAGCTCTTTTATTCAGAAAATGTGAGTTAATCCCCCTAATATGCAATGCCTTGCAGTGCAATAAATAACTTTCTGAGTGATGGTTTTGCTTCTGAGTCTGATTCTTCTCTGGGATACTGGCATGGAAGAGCTGCTTCCTTGTGACTTTGGGTAAGTGACTTAACCCTTCATTGCCCCAGTCCCTGTTTAGAATACATAATCACAGAAAGGCAATAAGGATCAGAAGCTACAGGGAGTGAGACTAAAGACTCTATACATTGCTGTTTTACTCTTTCGCATCTAAATAGATAAAAGAGGCTCAGCTGACCCCATCCTGCTGCCAGAATGTCCAGTGATTGTGCAAACGCTTCAGTAAAAGCACTAAAACAGCCAGCAGGTAGCAGAATGGTATTTAAATAGAAAAGCTGGGACTGTCATGGAATAAATTCAAAAAAGTTCATTCAACTATTCTCAAAGTAATCAGCTAAAATGACGACACACACATTTCACCAAATTAAAAAGAGGCTGGACAGGGAGGGAGGGGGGCTGGGGAATAAACCACCTACTTCACCGTCAAAACCAAAGGATGCAGAATCACACGTGCACCTTGCTAACGATTTTCGAAGGGAAAATCCACCAGAAGGAATCTGTTATTAAAGCAGCACGTACGGTGTCACAAAGCGGACCCTGAAAAATGTGACTTCCTGGAGAAAGCGAGGGAATATTAGGGCTAGTTGGGTAATCGTAGGAATGGAAGGAAAAATCTCCATGAAATTCCAAATGAAGCCAACAGAAGTGGAGACGCCAGAGATGTGTCAACATTCAACTGACTCAATATGGCCAATGTTTCAGCCGTATCAAAATTGGATAGGTGATAAGCCAAAACACACGGGGTATCTGTCAAATGCCAGCGAATGAGCCCTCATCACCTACAAAGTCATTCTAACATTGATCTTAGCATACAGGACATGCTCCCAGTGGGTGGGGGGGGGGGGGCGCTGGCACCTCTCTGCCTCTCCATGCCACACTTATGTCCTCCCTTCCCCACCCCCATACCTCTTTATAATTTTCTACTCTAGCTTGCTGCTTGCGTTGGCCTGGCTCCCTCTGAAATCACTTCCGGGTCACAACCTCACAATGTAAAAATAAAACATCAACTTCAAAAATCCTACCCTTTACACCTTCATAATTCACCGTACAATTATGTAAATGACCTTAAAAGCCATCTTATAAAAACCACAATCTCTGGGGCTGTCTGGTTTGTGCCATGTCCAGGTAGGTAAAAACGACATCTCAGCCCTTGTGCTGTGACTCTTTGAGGTGGTCTTTCCATAGTGGGTCATCAAACCTGATTGGCTGGGGTTAGAGGTAGGTGGTTTCATGGGAGCAGTTTTGATTCTGGAAGACAGGAAGATTTGTCAATACAGTTTAAACTCTGGAAAGAGGGACATTATTATTGGGGATTTGAGATGGGAAAGTTCATTGCTCATTGGTCACAAATTTAAATTTCGGCTGCAAAATCAGGTGGAAAAATTTGTCTTTGGAGGGAGGGAAATTCTATTGGTCACATTCTTGAAACTGAAACGGGGGTGGAGGAGAGATGTTTTTTCCTTAGCACTAGTCCTCTTTGCACAAACCTTCTATAAATGAGTGGTTGACGTGCTTTGTTTAAAATGAGTCCTTTGTCTCCATTAAGATTGTGTAGGCGTGTTGCTTTCTCTACCACAACATGACACCCACACAATTTCAATGAAGACAATGCACTTATCTTAAACAAAGCTTAGTAACCACTCACTCGCACACTATTAAAATCCACATCTTTTCAGAAAACACCCCCTTTCAGCAAAACTGGTGGAGAGAGGAAGAGATGGCATGATTGAGCAGACTAGCTAGGTCATATGGTCTTTATCTGCCTTCATTTCTCGTTATTTTTATAAGAACAGCCATCCTGGGTCAGACCAATGGTCCATCATGCCCAGTATCCTGCTTTCATATCAGGCTGCCAGTTGGGACAAAGAATTCAAACAACTATCTCTTATGTATTTCTCATATCTGGAATTTAGAAAATGTTTGAAAATTTACTTATTCTCTAGATTTTGGGGTAATTAAATTCCATGATTGCTCAGTTGTAAGTAGACGTAATCTTTTGTAAACCGCATAGATCTGCAAGATTATGCGGTCTAGAAGTCGATTTTTATGATATGTTATATTTCCAACAGTGGCCAACCCAGGTCCCAAGTACCAGACAGAAACCCAAAGAGTAGAAACATTCCAGAGCTGAGATTGTGATGTCATAATGCCTCATTCCACCAATGCCTTAGAGCCAAACTCATCAGTGATGTCACAATGGCTTGATTGTCCTAGACTTGGCTCACATAAGAACATAAGCGCTGCCATATTGAAGACAAACCACAGGTCCATCATGCCCAGTATTCTGTTTCCAACAGTGGCCAACCCAGGTCCCAAGTACCTGGCAGAAACCCAAATAGTAAGCCTTAGGCACCTCAGTTAAGTCCAAAACTTCATTTAAAACTGGACTTAAAAGAAAATTGAAGGCGCCTAAAACGGTGCTGGAGTCGCTTCTCCAAAGGCACTTTATGATGCCTAATGCCACTGTAGGTATGGCTAATGCTGGACATGGCAGTGGGGCCATAAAGCGCCTACGTAGGCATGTCCAAGGAAGGCCTTAAAAACCCTGGCCTACATTCTCTAAACGGTACTGTCACGTGATTGACATGCGATCGGCAGCCACCGCCAACAGTGCCATTGAGAGAATCTGGGCCTAAAAGATTTGTTCAGTTCTGGACCTCCAAGGAAGGTCAGTAATCCAAAATCACAGTACAGAGAAAAATGTTCAGGCTTCTAATCCCCGTTCTTCTCCCCTTTTGTTAACATTTATGTTTGGCTTTCCCTGTGGCACCTGGTCTTTGTTGATCCAGAGCACCAGAAGCCGCTTTGACACGGGAAACAAAACAAGCGCTGGGTTTTACTAAGCCTAGAGCGCTAAATTCTCTGATGCCCATATGAGCGTTGTAGCATTTAGCTCTCTGGGCCGCAGTAGAAACCTCTCTCTTGGCTTAGCAAAAGCAGCCCAAAATGAAGAACAAGGGAGGGGACCAAAGGCTTCAAATCCTGCTGAAAATTCTTGTGAAAGTGAGCAAATCATTATAATCTCCATTGTTTATACTATATGTGTCAAACACAAGGCCCGTGGGCCGAATCCAGCCCACCTGACCTTTTTATCTGGCCCACGGCAATGCTCTCGAACTTCCCCTACTCAGAGCCCAGCGTGTCCTCCCGCGCCGGTCCTACATTGCCGTCATGCCAGAAAGTCTGCCGGCTTCAGCAACGATTTGGCAGTGTTGTTCGTGGCCTTCTATCTGCCGCGGTCCACCCGGGTGGAAACAGGAAGATGCGCGTCATTGGAGACAGACCACAGCAGGCGAAAAGCAGGAGGAGGAGCCACGTACAACACTCCCAAATCGCTGAGGCCAGCAGATTCCTCGGCTTGACAGCGACATTGGGCTGGCGCCGGAGGGAAAGATACGCTGGGCTGTGAGAAGAGAGGGACTGGCGCTGGGGTGAAAGGCATGCTGGGCTGTAAGGAGAGAGGGACCAGCGCTGGAAGGAAAGGCAAGCTGGGCTGTGAGGAGAGCGAGATGAAGGAAGAGAGGTTGGACCTGGGGTAGTGTGATGAAAGAGGGAAAAAGATACTTGAAGGGAGAACCGTTGAGAAGAGAAAGGGAGAAATGGTGGATCTGGGGGGAGAGAGGGAGGCAGGCAGACAGGGGGAGAGATGGAATGGGGCAACTGGGTAGAGAAAAGTTGGATATGGAGATGGAAGGGAGGGAGAAATGTACCGCCGGCGCACTGTTCCCTCTAAGCTGAGCAGGAGTCCTCCACCCACAGTCTCACCAATAGAGGGTGCTGTTTTACTGTCACATTTTTCAATTGTGAGGGACAGGCAAGTTCTGCAGGACTCCAGGGAACATACCTGTCCTTAGCGACTGAAAATATTCCACCCCCTAGTGGTAGCAATGCAGCTGGAGGACACCTGCTCAGCTTAGAGGGAACACGGCAAAGTTGAGCATGTCTTTTTTTTTTTTCCTTCCATCTCATTGTTCAGCATCAAGGGGGGAGGGAAGAAGAACAACAGAAAAGAGACGGAGGAAAATGTTAGACCAAGAGGAGAGAGGAGGAGAGATAGAAGGAAATAGGAGGAAAGGAGTGAGATGGGAATTGGGAGAGCTACAGAATAAGAGAATATAAAAAATTGATAGGTAGCTGAAAATTTAAAAAGGATGAGAAAGAGGGCAAGATTTGAGTGGACAGAGGCAGAAAAGAAAAGAGGAGAAAAGTTGAAAGGGAAAAATCAATATGTTGGAGACGGGGACTGGAGCAAGAGAGAAGAGGAGAAAAAAAAAATGGACAGCAGACACTGGAAAGAGAATGAGAAGACAGACAAAATCAGAAAGAGAAACTTAGACCAAAAGCAAAATGACCAGACAATTTTATTTTCTATTTTGTGATTACAATATGTCAGATTTGAAATGTGTATCCTGTTAGAGCTGGTGTTAGACAGCAAGTGTGAACTAGGACCTAAAAGAGAGAAAAAGTCTTTTTTATTTATTTTGTAGCCGGTGTGGGGTTAGAGAGGTTGTATCCTTATACTTCTACTAAGACTAACCCCTTCCTTTGCTGGCACGCAGTGTGGGTTTTGGCGCCGCCGCCAGCCATTGATCCGACACTCACAGAAGTCCTGTGAGCGTCGGAGCCACCACCGGCACTGGGCCCACGCTGCAAGTCAGCAAAGGAGGGGGCAAGTATCTTAATAAAAAATCCAGCCCATGACTTAGTCTGTGTTTTAGATTTCGGCCTCTTATGTGATTTGAGTTTGACATGAATTACTAAACAGTTAGCTAAACCAGTCCAATATCCAAAACAAAGACTCAGCTTTCTTGAATTTCGATTGTTTACTTACTGCAGGAGCTGAAACAAGAGCTCTGTCTGCCCTGGCAGGATCAGCCTTTGTAACTGGATGCCAAACCTTGCAGAGATAGATATTTCACTTCAGTAAGAGAAGGGTGTTGGGCTTCAGGTAAAAATAGGTGGTGAGAGAGAGAGAAGCTTGCTCTTTGATCCCACGATGGAGATTTTTACCTTCCAGAGAGAGGTACAAAGAATACCCAGAATGCTAGAGGGCTGACGAAATGACCATTCATGTCAGCACCTGAAGGAAATGGGTCACATGCAAGGCTTGACCTATCAGAACAGATCGTAATTATTTCTTTAGCGTTACCAGACGCACGCAGCGCTGCACAGAGTCACAAAGAAGAAGAAAACAGTCCCTGCTCAAAAGAGCTTACAATCTAAACAGCCAAGACAGACAAACATGGATGTCATGGATACAGTTAAGGGTTGGAGGGCAGAGGAGTAGGGTTAAGGATTGAAAGATATATCAAAAAGGTGGGTTTTCAGTCTGCTTTTAAATAAGGGAAGGGGCTTGACGGACAAACTCTGGTCATTTATTCTAGGCATAGGGGTCAGCTAAATGAAAGGAACAAAGTCTTGAATTGGCAGTGGAGGAGAAAGGTAGCGTTAAGAGTGACTTATCTGAGGAACGGAGTTCTCTGGGAGATGTATGAGGAGAGATCTTGAACTGGATGCGATGGCAGATAGGGAGCCAGTGAAGTGACTTAAGGAGAGGGCTGACATGAGCGTAGCAAGGTTGGTAGAAGATGAGTCGCGCAGCAGAGTTTTGCACAGATTGCAAGGGGGAGAGGCGACACTGAGGGATACCAGTTAGGAGTAGATTGCAGTAATTTAAGCGTGAGGTTATGAGAGCTTGGACAAGGGTCCGGGGAGGGTCCTCAGATAGGAAGGGGTGAATTTTGGTGATATTGAAGAGACAGAAGCAACAGGTCTTAGCAGCTTATTGGATGTGCCTAGGTTATTGCTGTTGGCTTTCGCATCCATGCTGTAAATACGACACAAAATAATCTAAACACAGGTGCCTTGGTGGATGCCCAGATCATGGTGGAGACTCCGACATAAGTAGCATTTATTTGATTGGAGCTAGGGCCAGGACTAGAACTCTTCGGAAGACTCTTCCCTTCTTTCCCCTCTCGTTCAACAAGTCAGGCATCTTTGGGGCTCTTGTTCTGAAACAACTATTTACCAAACTCATATCTTTTGGGAAATACAATATGGAGAGACAGACTGAAGACAAAGGCAACTAATAGCAAGCAGGGATGGTAGATAGGCCAGGTGAGGGCTTATGGTGATGGCAGGGGGGGGGGAAGATCAGAAGGGGGATTGGAGGGCCTGGGAAATCTTTAATATAGTTATGTAGGTCCCGGTTGATATTCAGTGCTGGCACCCACATACCTTCGGCTCCTCCCCTGTACTCAGTCAGATGAGATGATAGGCAGAGGTTGGGCTGTTCTGAGCAATTTAAGGGGCAGAAGTTTCTCCTGCTTGCTTAAATCACTTTGGGCTCCTTTTACTAAACTGTAGAAGAGCTTCTTACTGCGGGCCGGCAAGGTGAATGTGCCAATGCTCATTCAGTTCCTATGAGCATCGGAGCATTTTCCTCACCAGCCATGTGGCGTAGTGGTTAGAACAGTGCTACTATTTGGGTTTTTGCCAGATATTAGTGACCTGGATTGGGCTACTGGACTAGATGAGCCATTGGTCTGACCCAGTAAAGCTATTCTTATGTTCTTATGTACAGTCTCAGCACCCTAAGGTTGTGGGTTCAAATCCCGTGCTGCTCCTTGTGACCCTGGGCAAGTCACTTAGGCCCAAATTCTGTAACCAGTGCTGAAAGTTAGGCACCTATTTCGGAGGAGCCTATCTAAACAGAATAACAAGCTCAATTAAGCTTTTTAATCAGGACTGATTGAAACATAGGCACCTGTATCAAGGTGCCTCTATGCATGTTAGGTGTGGGGGTGGCTATGTGTCAAGCGCCTTCTTACAGAATCACTGCTCTTAAGCGTGCTTAAGCGCTTGCACTTTTAGTTGTGCCTAGAGCTGGCCTATTTAATGGGCGCCTCCAAAATAGGTGCCGCTCAGCTCCCAATTTTACTTGAATTGCGCTGAACAGTGCCTACATCGGCACCTAACTTTTGGGCGCTTCTTATAGAATTTGCCCTTAAATCCTCCACTGCTCCAAGTACATTAGATAGACTGTGAGCCCCCCCCAAGACAAATAGGAAAAATGCTTGAGTAGCTGACTGCAAATCACTTAATACACCTTGTCCAAGCCGTGTATAAAACCCCCCATTCCCTTTGAATATCAGGTGGATAGTAATTTACTAGCTTAGCAGGGTTTAAAAAATGTTTGGATGATTTCCAAAAACAAAGGTCCATAAACCATTATGAAGATGGTTTGGGGAAATCTACTGCTTCTTCCTAGTATATGCAGGATAACCTGGGTTGGCCACAGGATACTGGACTGGGTGGACCTTCGGTCTGTTCCACTATGGCAACTCTTTTCATCTGAACTGTGGAAATATCTACAGTTTATGGTACCACCTGAATATAACACTCCTCATACTACCATTAAACCAGTGGTAGCTACATTTTAAAAAAGGAGGAAAGATGACAAAGGAGATGGGTTGATTGTAAGAAAGGACGTGGTATGAACAGAGGATGTGAAATGGACACAAAGCCAATGAAGGCAATAAGAGAAGAGATTTCGACAGAGAGAGAGAAAGACGGAGACATGGACAGAGGAAAAAGAAGGGCGAAATAGGAAACTCTTCTTTACAAGGAAAATAATGAAGAGGCTAAGAGCCAAAGTCAAAGAGAGAAATGAAACTTTTGCAAAAGGAAAGTGGGGAAACTCTCCCCCAGCACTGAGAACAGGTGACTTTTCAAATTTCAGACTCCAGAGCTGTTTATTTCTCTGGGACAGGTGTTAACACATTAAAAGGAGGAAGAGGTTTCATTCTCATTTAACTGGATAGAGAGAATGTCGAGCAATATTAATGTCCAGGCAAATCACTCTAGGCAAATGCCTGGATGAAGATATCTGGTTAATTTTATTCACACCTGGTTAGAGTTACCCGGACATGCTCTGCCCCAGAGCAAATGAACAGAGGCAGCCGCAGTTTTCACTGCTGAGTTACAAAACCATTAGCAAACAATAAAACCTTAATAAGTCAAGAAGCTGCTTCTCAGAGCTAATATTTAAAAAAGACTGAGCCTGCTGCGAGAGGCAGTGCTTACCCTGGGAGAGAAATCAATCCTTTCGAAATGCATGGGAGCAGCTTTTATTTCGCTCAGAGAAGCACTGGATTCTCGCTGATATATCTCTGCCCTGAACTTCAAACTCCAAAGGAATATGCCAGAAATATTAATGCAAACTCCATCACACTCAGAAACAGCATTCCTCAATCCCATCTCTCCGTAACACTAGCACTGACATTGGCAGCCCCTCCCCCTGCCTGGCACTGGCACAGATTAAGAGAAGACCCCACCCCTTGCTTGACCTTAAATTGAGGGAGAACCCATTCTTAACTTGGCTTTGGCACAGATTGGGGGACACCCCACCCCCTGCTTGACTGGCACAGATTGGGGAACACTCCACCCCCTGTTTGACTATGGCACAGATTGGGGGAGACCCCATCCCCTTCTTGACTTTGGCACAGATTGGGGAACACCCCACCCCCTGCTTGACTGGCACAGATTGGGCAACACCCCACCTCCTGTTTGACTCTGGCACAGATTTGGGGAAACCTCACCCCCTGCTTGACTTTGTCACAGATTGGGGGAGACTGTATCCTGTGCTTGACTCTGGCACAGATTTGGGGAGACCTCATCCACTACTTGACTTTGGCACAAATTGGGGGGGACACCCAACTTCCTGACACAGTGCAACATTGCTGTGCTGTTTGTATCTTTTAAGAGAAATGTCTTTTATATCACATCATGAACTTCAAAGTATAGCTGTGGAGAGCAATTTTAAAAGCTCTTTCCGTATATGAAGCACTTTATGCACTGAAAATGGTATTTCTAAACAGTCTGTAAATGCAAAATATTATCTGGACTGATTGGAAGTGTTCTCACAGTCAGAGGCTGAGAAAAGGTTTCCATTTTGTTTGTATGCACATAAATTAAACCAGAAAATCTGTGTATGGTTACATTAGAAAGTGCATAAGTCCCCTGAGATAATTTTCACTTCCGCGTTCTCTTCATCTCCAGGACTGAATGAATGGCTGTGTTTACCTAGAGACTGTAGTGAGCTCTGTCAGTGCTTAGAAGGTCTCAGGACTAGATCTTAAAGACATGCCACTTTTGCAAGAGAGGAAAGGAAAAACGCTAAAATCTCTTGCACAAACAGGAGCTGCCCAGTTGATGCCAAGAAATTTCCTCAAAAGGATTCAGTCAATTCAAATCTGGAGTTCAGGGTGTGGAAAGGGTATAAGTATTTGAGTGAATAACTCCTTGTGGATAGATCTGTGCAGGCGTTAATGCTTCCATGCAAAATTACACTGAAGGCAGTGCCAGCTGCAGGAAAATAACCCACTGCAACCACTGGCTCTGAACAAGGGAGGAACAACTTTATTAAAGGGCTTTCCTTCATGTGTCTTTAATCATATCACTTATAGAGCCAGACTTCCTCCTGATTAAAAAGCTTTATTGAATCAATGCAGTGGTTGCTCTGGAATTGCTCCACTCAGGATACTTCTGAGGGATCAGCCCACTTTTCTGAAGCTGTGTCAAAGGGCTACATTCACTAAGGACACCGATCGTGTCCCGACCACATTGTGACCCCATTTTCCTCCAACCCGATTCACTAACCTCGCGGCCGATCATTCTCTGATCCAATCCACACATGCAAATGAGGGGAAACGGCACGTAAAGTAGGCAGGCAGTGATTCACTAACAAAACACTGGCACACCGACTGGGCTGGCCGATCAAGAAACAAGCGACTGCCGGGGACCAGTTGCTCACGTCCTTTCTGACGGCTTCTCCTGCTCTCTGCCCCGACTCTCCTTGCCTTCCCCGCAGTGCGAGGCCGTGGTTTTAACCCACGGATTTAAAGCAGGTTAAAACCACGGGTTCACGAAAAAGTGAAAAGTTTTCTTTCCAGCTCTGCTGGGTTCGAAGGACCAGCGCATGTGTCAGGATTGCTGCAGAGCGATCCATGCGGTCGGATGGGCGTGTGATTCCGATCAGGGCGCTTCGTGAATCAGCCGCCCGGCCTTAGTGAATCTAGCTGTAAGTCCACGTCCCCTCTGTAGACCCTGGTCCTCTCTACCTCTTCATCCCTTTGTATTTATTCATCAGTTTTGTCCAGTGTGTCTGTCATAATTAGATTGTAAGCTTTTTCGAGCAGGAACCGTCTCTTGCGTGTTTAATGTACAGCACTGCCTCTGAATAAAGCCCCTTCTCTCAGATGAAAACCGTTTGGCATTTTCATGTTTCCTTCCTACGACCAGTATTTTCTCCTCTTTTAAGCTGACATTTCAAACTCCAGCCATGTCCTCTAAGCTCTTAGCAATTTGTCAAGAATGGTACATGGATTCTGAATGCCACCTTGTAATACTGTGAGTGACCTTTGGTCCCTTCTGAACTGACGCAGAACCACTGATAACTATTCTGGTCTTTCTATTCAAAGAGAATTGTGCACATAAAATTAGGCTGATTAAAACGGCCCGTTTGTGTCTGCGAAAAAATGGTTCAGCGCTGGCATGCGATAAAGGCAGATCCAACATTCAGAAGTCCATATTCAGCCCATGACAGTGAATATGTTTCTTTTCACACACTGACTTTCACCAAGTTAGGGAACTCAATCCCACCAACCATTAAATCACCGACAGGCTTACTAAACTTCAGGAAAGCAGTAAAAACCTGACTCTAGTAAATGCACCCCTAACCTCTATTTCGACCCTAGCATTGACTTACAGCTGTAACTAAGTGCCTCTTTTATAAAGCTGTGCTAGAGGCTGCTGTGCGGCCCTTTAAATCTCTACGGGGCTTTGGGGCCGTCACCGCAGCGGCCCACGCTAAATGGCTTCGTACAAGAGGCCCTAAGTCTCTACTCGCACATTTGGTAATAAACTATGCAAGATCTTATCTCCCTACTACATGTACCCACACCATAAATGCCAAAATCTGTCCTATACTTCAAATGTATTGTAATTCTAGCTGCTTTACTTCTAGGGCCTATCGGTTGCCATGCTACTGTGCTCAGCCCCCAGATCGTGTATTCATCTCTCCATGCAGTTTATAAGAATTATCCCTCTGCTGCTGTTCTTCCCTTGAATCTGCTGCTCTGAAGATCTATGTGAATTTGCATCCTTGTTGCCCATCGTTGGCCATGCTACCGTGCTCAGTACCCAAAACATGTACATAGGAATTTCGACTCCTGCTCTTCATCCTTTTGATTAGTTGTTCTGTTTATCTAATCTAATCTTCCATTTGTAAGTCGCACAAAACTGAACAAGTTCTAGGCGACTGATCCAGAGATCAGGAGGGGAAACAGAGAAGGAAGAGGAACTAAGGGGGGGAAGAAAGGACAAGAGGAGGGGACTGGATAGAGGGAGAGGAGCTAAAACAGTAACAATAAGCATTAGTTTTCAGTTTTGGGGGGAATGTGGTGTAATTGGTCTCCTTCCTGGTTGCTTCAGAGAGGTCATTCCATATTTTTACTCCCAGATAGGTTAGCATGGAATGGAAGATTTGCTTGTAGTGGAGGTTCTTTGTGGATGGCAAGTTTAGCTGAAGGGCCAAGCTGATGTATTTGAAGTTTTAATCTTGTTGCTAAACCTTCTACTGTGTATGTAAACTTGTAACCTGTTCTGGGCTCTTCTGGGAGGACGAGCTAGAAGTTTGACTAAATAAATAAATAAAGTTAGACCTGGATATTGAATGCTGGTCTGTGTCCAGCCACTGGCATTGAAGATCCAGATTAGGCATGATACCTGGAAGTTATATAGGCATGGAAGATGACTAAATAACTTGTCCACGTGGCTAACTAGACCACGGTAGAGCAGATATTTACACAGATCTCTTTGCTCTGTTATCCAAGCTGGCATGAAATATTGCCAATGACCACATATTTTTCCCCTTATATGACAAATTGACCCCACCCGGTGCATCCCAGGATACACCGGGGCTGACGGTGCTGGAGGCAAGGGCCAGTGGATATCACTCCTGCCTCGTTTGAGGCATGGGGTTGAGGGTCTAGGCTTGGGGGTCACAGAGTTGGTGGGAGCATCTCACTATATTACCAGGGAATTTGTTCAGATGGTGGGAGGAGTGGCCACTTTACTATCAGGGATATTTGAGAGGTGAAGTTGATCATTTGAGGGTGGTTTGGGTGCTACGAGACACCAGAGCTATGTTTCAGAGGATGCAGGAAGAGGTATCAGATTAGGGGGATATTTGTTGGGGTTATTGGATGGGGTGAGGGGCCATTGCTTGCTTTTCTTTTTAAAGTATGAAGCCTTCCTGCTCAAGCTCTAAAAAGAAAGATAAAGATCTGCAGATTGCTTCTGTACTTTCAACATGGCCATAATTTCCCTGCTCATTGATGACAGCGTGCCACGGGGTGGGGGTTTAGCGCTAGTTTCATGGTTGAGCACGGGATCTTCTGTGAGGCTTTCTATACAGGCCTTTTTGTGCATTGAGACAAAGTCCGTGTCTACAGTTCATCTTCCAAAGTCTGTTTGTCTGTCCACTGAGAAAGATGGCAGAGAAGAAAACGTTTTCTCACCCCATGCTCCTGCTTTTTCTGAGGGTTAGAATCAGCAAAATAAAATGATAATGGGTGAAGATTTTACAAAGTCCTCTATGCATTTTCCTTATCCTCCCTGACCAATGTAGCCGAACATTACTGGGGGAGGAACAGTTCTCAGACAGCTGATTGTGCAAGTAAAAAGCATTTTACCCCTTTCAAATTGCTTTAGAATTGAGCTCTGTATGATTCCTGTCATCCTAGATTTTGCTATTATTGATGAAGTCTGATACATCTATATTCTATTTTCTCCGAGGCTGTGAGCTACAAGAAATCCAGACAGTGGCAGAGTCATAAAATGATATTTCCAGCATTGATGTTTTGAACCTCTGGACATTTCTGATACCATCTAGAAAATGATCATTGGGAATTAAGAGGGATCCAAGGAGGGGGACAGGGGGAGGGAGATCTGAGCAGCGACAGTCCACACGATTTAACCCCTGATTCCTGGAAGTTGCAGCAAGCAGAGCTGAACTGCTACAAAGCTTGAACCAGAAGAGAAAGGCAGGAAAAAGGCTCCTCTGAGCAGAGTTAAGCAGCAGACCCTGCCTGAAGCTGCAACAGATACAGAGGAATTTCCACAGGAGGCAAATTGTCTACATTTTACTCAGAATTGGGAATAGGAAGGAGCAACATTTGGAACTATTCAGCCTAGGAAAGATTACTGTCCAAGCAGGGCTCTAAAACATTTTGTTTTAATATCTTACACAGCGATCATCTGGTTGAGAAGCTCCTCTCCTTAAGTGAATAATTCTCTCCTAGCTAAGATTTAATGCTAAGAAATGCAAAGTCATGCATTTGGGCTGCAAAAGCCTGAAGTACGGACAGTTTAGGGGTGATGAACTTTATGGGCATGACAGAAGAGCAGGACTTGGGTGTGATTGTATGTGATGATCTTAAGGTGGCCAAACAGGTTGATACATAGCAGACCTTTTCTCTTTCTCAACCAACAGACACAAGCGAAGCTCACACCTGAACTTCGTTTCTCCACCGGTTAAAGGTTGTAAATTTAAAAGTCATCATCAACATCTTCTCGCACATTAAGCAGCATTATGGGGTAAAGACCTTGAACAATTGCTTGTGCCTACTACCTATGGAGAATTCAGGAAACGCCTGAAAACACATCTATTTCTGAAATACTTAGGAAACCAACCTATTCAATCTTAGTCCTTAACAACCGAGTGCAAGAACCACTTGCTGCTAAATCTGTACTTTGTTTATTCATTCAATCTGTAACTTTACTTATTCACTCAACCTGTAACATTTCTAATCATTGTAAACCGCATAGAACTTCACGGTCCTGCGGTATATAAACTGTTATTATTATTATTAAAAGGTGATGGTGAAAGCTAGAAGGATGCTAGGTTGCATAGGGAGAGGTATGGCTAGTAGGAAAAAGGAGGTATTGATGCCTCTGTATAAGACTCTGGTGAGACCTCATTTAGAATATTGTGTACAATTCTGGAGGCCGCACCTTCAAAAAGATATAAAAAGGATGGAGTTGGTCCAGAAGAAGGCTACTAAAATGGTGTGTGGTCTTCGTCATAAGGCATATGGGGACAGACTTAAAGATCTCAATCTTTATACTTTGGAGGAAAGGTGGGAGAGGGGAGATATGATAGTCGTTTAAATCCCAAAATTTAGCTACAAAATATTACTCACCAGAGATGGGTTACACTCCCCCGATAACCATTTCACAAACCAGTGGAGAAAAGCCTCAAAAATTTCAATGCAGCAGTAAACAACTTCAATACTGTTTAAAGTCCAAGCTGCTTATGTACTATCACTGGCAAAAAAAACTCCACCACCACTGAAATGTAATTATCAAAAGGGTAATATACCCATCACTGTGCACAGGAAAAGCAAAAAGAGTTTTGGTCTGAAACGCCAAGCTGTGCTGGTAGAAAATGTCTGGCCAGACTGGAGATGAAAACACCACGGCACCATTTAGATATACAATTCAGAATCCATGCCCAATCCTCCAACAAGTGCCTTGTTTCGCCTCTCAAAGGGTTCCTCAGGGAATGTATCAGCTGGAAAACTTCACTCCTCTTCCGTGCACAGCACGGCATTTCAGACCATGGTCCCAAGCTAAGTAAAACTTTTTTTGCTTTTCCTGTGCACAGTGATGAGTATATTACCCTTTTAATAATTACATTTCAGTGGTGGTGGAGTTTTTCTTGCCAGTGATAGTACATAAGCAGCTTGGACTTTAAACAGTATTGAAATTGTTTACTGCTGCATTGAAATTTTTGAGGCTTTTTCTCCACTGGTTTCTGAAATGGTTATCGGGGGAGTGTAACCCATCTCAAGTGAGTAATATTTTGTAGTTAAATTTGGGGATTTTTTTCTATTATTCTTTGTTTTTTTTCTTGAGAGACATTTAAATACCTACATGATGTAAATGTGCATGAGTCGAGTCTCTTTCATTTGAAAAGAAACTCTGCAATGAGAGGGCATTGGATGAAGTTAAGAGGTGATAGGCTCCAGAATAATCTAAGGAAATACTTTTTACAGAAAGGGTGGTAGATGCATGGAAGAGTCTCCCGGTAGAGGTGGTGGAGACAAAGACTGTGTCTGAATTCAAGAAAGCGTGGAACAGGTACATGGGATCTCTTAGGGAGAGGAGGAGGTATCGGAAGCTGCAGATGGGCAGAGTAGGGGGACCATTTGGCCTTTATCTGCCATCATGTTTCTATGTTTCTAGCACTCTCATGGAACTGTGTAGGCAACTAATGTCTCCAGCCTATCACATTGGGCCATTCTGAATTGTGTGTACATTTGTTTTCTGTTTTGTTTTTTCAGCACCTTATGGCTTGTCCTGAACAGGGGAAACTGATTTGAATGCTTTATGTTACTGATGAAAGTGATCACTTGTATTCTTGCAAATTTATTTCTTGATAATGTTATAGCCTGTGTAAACCTAAGCGAGTTACAAAAAATCAGGGAGAAGTAAAGAGAATAACTCTACAGCCACTGCCATAAACATGGGAGAAGGGTTGGAACCCAAGAGCAGTGTGAGTCACTGGAGGAGGTCTGGTGTAATAAGAGACGGGACCCACGCCAGACCTGTACCCTATTTGACTAGCTTGGGCATGTTATGAGGAGTGAATAGAAATAAGTCCTAGAGAGGAAAGAGGGGCCTTACTTAAGCACTGAGAGATCTCACGGTTTGGGACAAACAGCATGAGAGTAGGATTGAGTATATTTTATACCCTAAAAGTTGAGTAACACTAAGTAAGAGAGGGGAAAGAGGCGACTGTGGCTGCCAGAAGGACCTAGAGTTGACCAACACGTACACAGGGGTAGAGAAGGTTCCAGGCACCTACGCTCAACACAAAACCATATCTCCTATTTTGAGCTCAATACTGTTTTCTAAAGTCAGGTTCCAGCTACATGTTCAGGACAGAGGAGTAGAAGAGATTTGCAGGAAAGCAGAAGTGAGAACACCCAAGGCGACAGAAGAATGTCAACACAGTGAGCCACCATGGTAGTTTTCCATCTCTTTATTTTTGTGGATGATATGCTTCATTTGTTTCATGCCTCTGTTTTTGGATGTTTTTGTGTACCTAAGGAGGCCTCAATAAATGGATATCTTTATTCTAACCCTTCTCAGCCTCCTGCTTTTCCAGTGTGGGTTGTGTTTTGTCTCTCTAGAGACTATAGATTGATAATACAGGTACGCTTGGGAAGAAGATCGTGGAGGAGAGCTTGATCCGAGAGCCACAGACACCCCTCAGTTCACATTCAGCCCCTACATGTCTTTCTAAAACACCGTTTCCTCCAACCTGCTGCATTCTCTTGATATGGAGCTCTTTGCAGAACTTACAGTGGACAGTCTGGGAAATGCCCATTTATGGTGGTATTTTAGGAAGCTCTAGGCAACCTGCTTCAAGCAGTTGAAGTATCAAAATCAGCCAAGGAGATAAAGAAGTAATTTTACAAAGCTGGAAGTAAACTTATGACATTCGTGTCCAAACCATCATCAAAATCATCACACATTCCAACAGGGACCAGAGAGAGTCAGACTCTGCCACTGCTCCTGGCCAAGTCATTTATCGCTAGGGGACAAGAAAGGAGAAGCCTGGACATCTGATGTGGACTTTATAAATATCACCTGACAAGTGTAGCCTTGTTATCAACCCTAATGCTCGGAGAGAGAAACTCGCTCCACTCAGACAGATTATTTGGACTTTACATTTTGGTTATCAGGCCTTTTCAGTGATGAAAAGAGCCAGGATTAAATGAGTATTCCTCTGCAGATCAAAGCACTAGCATTCTAGCATGAATAATAGGAAGAGAAGGCTCTTCAGACTTAACGGGATGTTTTGAAAAACATTCATCTGCTAGTTATATGAGACCTTCACCCTTACTTCCTGCACTATACTTCTTCATGTATTGGATTCAGGTTACATGCCTAGTTTCAATCAATCTTAGGCACCTGTGTTTTGGGCTGAAAATAGGTACCCAACTCTAGCTGCTTAGCGCTGAGAATCCTAGATTTAGGCCATCTCTTGATTTCCTAAGTTGGGTGCCTAATCTTCAGTGCAAGAAGAGTCAATAGCAACCCAAATTTTCTACAACTGATTTTGAGGCAACTACCGGTACACTCAACACAAAATCATATCTCCTATTCTGAGTTGAATACAATTTGCTAAAGTCAGGCTCTGAGCATCCTCAGAATATCAACATAAATTATGTTTTATCCTTGGGATCTTGCCAGCTGGGTTGTGGCCTGGGCTAACCACTGTTAGAAACAGGATACTGGGCTTGATGGACCTGCGGACTGAACCAGTATGGCAATTCTTATGTGAGCCACATAAAGGACAATCCAGCCATTGTGACGTCACTGATGAGATTGGCTCTGAGGCATTGGTGGAATGAGGCATTATGGCATCACAATCTCAGCTCTGGAATGTTGCTACTCTTTGGGTTTCTGTCTGGTACCTGGGTTAGCCACTGTTGGAAGCAGAATACTGGGCTTGATGGACCTTCGGTCTGTCCCAGTATGACAATTGTTATATTCTCATGTGAGCCAAGTATAGGACAGTCAAGCCATAGTGACATCAGTGATGAGTTTGGCTCTTAGGCATTGGAGGAATGAGGCATTATGACATCACAATCTCAGCTCTGGAATGTTGCTACTCTTTGGGGGATTCTGCCAGGAACTTGTGACCTAGTTGGAAGCAGGATGCTGGATTGACCCATTATGGGTATTTTTATGGGCTTACCGTTGATCCTTCGCTGTAGGGGGAGAAGGTACTTTAGGCAAGAATAGGGCACTCCAAATTACAATTTTTAAAATCCTTTACTTCAAATAAATAACCAGTAATAATAGACTCTGACACTGGGATCCACTTGATCTCCTCTTTGGAATCTGGCTGCTTTCCTGTGGGTCAGACTGGCCACTGAGCAAAGAAACTTGTCCATCCAATGTTCTCTCTCATGGAGAGAGTGGTTGATCATTGGAACAAGCTTCCAGTGCAGGTGATCGAGGCAGACAGTGTGCCAGACTTTAAGAATAAATGGGATACCCATGTGGGATCCCTACGAGGGTCAAGATAAGGAAATTGGGTCATTAGGGCATAGACAGGGGGTGGGTAAGCAGAGTGGGCAGACTTGATGGGCTGTAGCCCTTTTCTGCCGTCATCTTCTATGTTTCTATGACTTTGATCTCTACAGCTTTCTCTTCTACATGCTCGCATCCTGGCTGTATCAATAGTAGCAAAATGTAAAATCCAAAACCTCCTGACTAGTGCCCCAAGACCCTCTTATTTATGTAAAGGGGTCACCTCGTCTAACCACACACATGCAACTTGCCATCTAAGCTAAAATAAGAAGCTCCAATAAAAGCCAAACAGCAAATTCTATGCAATCATTAAGCCCAATTCCCTGTTTGGAGATTGTGTGTCAGGTCTGCAGAACACTGCCAACACAGCATTGCTTGTTTGATGATCATAAAGTTTTGGGAAGTTATGCTACAGTAATTGTTCCATCTGTGTCTCATTTTTCTGCCTTCGTCTCAGCTCATCTGAGCCCACCTTTAGCAGAGGCCGAGAGAGAAGCCAAGGCATGAGTAGCCCCAATGCCAAAGACCACAAGGCAGCTTGGAGGCCTAAGCGACATTTCCCATTAAGAGGAGGAGGACACAAGGAAGGGGCAACCTGGTTTTTCTTAACTAGGTCCCACTAGAAACAGGCAGGAAAGCAACTTTCAAGTACAGAGATGGGCTCCTCTCCAGAGAGCTCATTTACACTCCGTTACAACACTCCGCCAGAGTCCATAGACGGTCTCGCAATATTAAGGGCTGCCTCTGTGCTTGGCAGATGATGAGGGCGTCCCTTTGCTCTACAAACTACCCTAATTAACCAAATGCCTTTCCTTTTCATGTTGAAAATGTATTTTAAAAAGATTTCACTTAACATGCCAAGTACACGATGAAAAGAACTGGCATTTTCTGACACACGTTTATCTCTAGATAATCCAGTCTTCCAAATACAAATTATTATTTGATAGCCCCTCCTCCCAAAATATTATAGACAGGCAGTCGCATAGTAAGGGGGGAACAGGGGGCTGTCTGCCCTGGGCCCCACATTCCACAGTTAAAGATAAAATACCTCTTCAATTGTAGCCTACTTTTTTTTTTTTTAAATCGCTTCTATGAAGTGAACCCCCCCCATTCCATGTTGTCTTTTCCCGCCCCTTGTACCTTTATTTTCCATGATGTAATTAACAACTGTCATTTCCCCCAGATCCCTCCATGTCCAATTTTGGCAATGTCTTTGTCCTTCTTTTGTTTAAATATCCATGTTCCCCAGTATATATTTTACTTTCTTTTAGCTTTGTAAACCGGTCAGATACTTGGTGACAGTTGGTATACTAAATTATTAATAAACTTGAAAACTTGGTGGGGGCTTTCCCCCCCCCATTACTGTACACGTTCCCCTTCTCTTCCCCCATACCTGTTTAATGTTCACGGCACAAGCAGCAACCCCAACCTGCTGCTCTTCCTGTGACATCACTTCCTAGGTGCAGGTCCAGGAAGTGACATCAGAGGATGAGCCGATGCTGGTGTGAGCAGCAGGTTGGGGTTGCTGTTTGTGCCATGAACATTAAAGAGGTATGAGGGAAAGGAAGGGGAGCGTGTGCAGTAATGGGGGGGGAAGTGCCCCCACCAAGTTTTCAAGTTTATTAATAATTTAGTATACCAACTGTCACCAAGTATCTGACCGGTTTACAAAACTAAAAGAAAGTAAAATATATAATGGGGAACATGGAAATTGGAAGACTGGGCATCCACGTGGTAGATGAAATTTAATGTGGACAAATGCAAAGTGATGAACATTTGGAAGAATAACCTGGGTCCACGTGGGGGTTAGCACCCAAGAAAAGGATCTGGGTATCATTGTAGACAATCCGATGAAACCTTCCGCCCAATGTGCATGGCAGCCAAAAAATCAAACAGGATGCTGGGTATTATTAAAAAAGGGATGGTTAACAGACTAAGAATGTCATAATGCCCCTGTATTGCTCCATGGTGCAACCTCATCTAGAGTATTGCTTTCAATTCTGTTCTCCTTATCTTAAGAAAGATATAGTGGCGCTAAAAAAGGTTCAAATAAGAGCGACCAAGATGATAAAGGGGATGGAACTCCTCTCATATGAGGAAAGACTAAAACGGTTAGGGCTCTTCAGCTTGGAAAAGAGACGGTTGAGGGGAGATATAATTGAAGTCTACAAAATCCTGAATGGAGTAGAATGGGTACAAGTGGATCAATTTTTCACTCTGTCAAAAATTAAGGAGACTAGGGGACAGTCGATGAAGTTACATGGAAATACTTTAAAAATCAATTGGAGGAAATATTTTTTCACTCAGAGATTAGTTAAGCTCTGGAACGTGTTGCCGAGGATGTGGTAAGAGCGGATAGCCTAGCTGGTTTTAAGAAAGGTTTGGACAAGTCCCTGGAGGAAAAGTCCATAGTCTGAGAGGCACAGGGGAAGCCACTGCTTGCCCTGTATAGGTAGCATGGAATATTGCTACACCATTGGTTTTGGTCAGGTACTGGTGACCTGGATTGGCTACCGTGGGAACGGGCTACTGGGCCTAATGGACCATTGGTCTGACCCAGTGAGGCTGTTCTTATGTTCTCTCAATGCTTTGCATCTAATTTGCCAGTCCTTATGTTGTTTCTTGTTTTCTTCATTTGGATCCTTTTTACATTCTTCAAAGGATGTTCTTTTGGCTCTAATAGCCTATTTTATTTCACCTCTTAACGATGCTGGCTGTTGCTTGCTCGTCTTTCCACTTTGTTAATACATGAAATTTATTTGGTCTTGGCTTCCACAATGGTATTTTAAAATAATTCCCATGCCTTATTTAAAGTTCTAACCTTTGCCACCAATCCTTTTAGCTTCTTTTTAACCATTTTCCTCATTTTATCATAGTTGCCCTTTCAAAAATTAATGCTGCAACAGTAGATTTCTTTAGTGACTCCAGATATCAACTCAAATTTGATCATGTTAGCCCCCCTTCTTGTCAGTTCCTGAATCAGTTGCTCCAAAAAGCAGTCATTTATTATGTCTAGGAATTTTACCTCCCTAGTACTCCCTGATGTAACATTTATCCAGTCAATATTTGTGAGTTTGTGAGTGACATTGCTGAAGGGTTAGAAGGTATGGTTAACCTTTTTGCGGATAATACCAAGATTTGTAACAGAGTGGACACCACAGGGGGGAGTGGAAAACAAGAAAAAGGATCTGCAAAAGTTAGAAGAATGATCTAGCGTCTGGCAACTAAAATTCAACGTGAAGAAGTGCAGAGTGATGCATCTGGGGGATTAGAAATCCGAGGAAACCATATGTGCTGGGAGGTGATAGACTGATAAGTACTGATGGAGAAAGGGACCTTGGGGCGATTGTGTCTGAGGATCTAATGACATCTAAACAGTGTGATAAGGTGGTGGCTGCAGCCAGAAGGATGCTAGGCTGTATAGAAAGAGGAGTAACCAGCAGAAAGGAGGTGTTGATGCCACTGTATAAGTTGTTGGTGAGGCTACACTTGGAGTATTGTGTTCAGTTTTGGAGGCTGTATCTGGCGAAGAATATAAAAAGACTTGAAGTGGTCCAGCAGAGGGTGATGAAAATGGTAAGAGGTCTGAACCAAAAGAAGTATGAGAAGAGACTGGAAGACCTAAATATGAGGAGAGGAGGGACAGGGGAGATATGATACAGACGTTTAAATACTTGTAAGGTATTAATATAGAACCAAATCTTTTCCAGAGAAGGAAAAATGGTAAAACTAGGAGGGCATAATTTGAGGTTGTAGGAAGGTTGAGGTTGCTTAAGAGCAATGTTAGAAAATTCTTCTTCACGGAGAGGGTGGTAGATGCCTGGAATGCCCTCCCGAGGGAAGTGGTAGAGAGGAAAACAGTGATGGAATTCAAAAAAGTGTGGGATAAAAATAAAGGATCTCTAATTAGAAAATGAAGGATGTAAAGTAAAGAACTAAGGCCAGTATTGGACAGACCTGCACGGTCTGTGTTCCATATATGGTAATTCGATGTAGGATGGGCTGGGGTGGGTATCAATGTTAAACTCCCTTATATGGAACAGGAGGATGTTACTAGCCAGACTTTATGGTAGATGTTCTGCAAACAACGGGGATGGTTGGATAGGCTGGAGTGAGCTTGGACGGCAACTTCAGCATTTGGAACCTAGGGCAGAAATATCAAAGAAGAGACAAGTTAATCTAATCATGTATTTTTTAAAATTATATTAACTTATGGGCAGACTGGATGGACCGTTCACGTCTTTATTTGCCGTCATTTACTATGTTACTATATTGAGGTAATTGAAATAAAAAAATAAAAATAACACATCTTCTCTCCTCCAATGTAGGGAGACAACATGGTTCCAAGAACTGGAGTACATACTCAGTCATGGATTTAAAAGACCTCAGTATAAGCTAATATTAACTAGGACTCCACTGCTATAGCTTAATATAGCAAATGCAGAAGAAACGCCTCAGTCATCGGTCAGAAAAAAAACTCCACATCAAATAAAACTGCAAAACTTGAAGCGTTCCTCCCTCACATCAGATTAAACATATATGAGACCATTTACCTGCGAGCATGCCATCTTGACTTGACTCCTCAACATTTGACAATTTTAGAGATATAAGGGAGTTGATCGATTGGGCAGTAGGTAGATTTATGAGAAGGACTGAGTTTAGGGCCCTTCATTTTAATGTGACTATATACACATTTCCAAAGAGAAGGAGCTCTTCCTTGTTTTAGCCTTGTCAAGATTATTACAATATATGAAGCAAAGTTCCCAAAGTGGGCTCGAGAAACTGTATTGATGGTAGTGGATCATGGTTTGTTTGAGGGCATCTACTGGGGTACACCCAGCTTCCCCAAAAACCCTTTGAAATCAAATCTAACCATGCTCTAGTTAATCCAATAAAAGAGGTATCGCTTGGATACTATTTGTTTTATTTCTGCATATTATAAAAAAAGAAAAAAGAAACTACTGAGTACTTGAAATATGGCAATTAAGCCTGGACCTAGGTCCCAAGAGCTGACTAGCATTCCAATGCTGAACTAGCAGAGATTTCCCTGAGAAAGCCATTCTTTATGCAGTATGTAAATCCTATTTAACAAATGCAAACTGTGAAACTAAAGGATGGATTAGAGAGGAGAAACTTGTAAATATTGTGCTGAACGGATCAGATGGGATGCTTTGGAACGATGCAGCTCCCGTCTGGCCAGCTCCTCTCTGCCTAATGCAAGTGACCAGATGCAGTCGCAGCTCTGGCATGAATGCCGCCTCACATCAGAGAACCCTACATGCCTGTTCTTTTACATTTAGTTCACCCCTTCCTGTAGTAGTTCAAGGAAAGTAGACGCTTAAGAAACAGCCCAAATGTTGGCTGAGACCAGGTATAAGGAAACTTGCAACAGACTCCAGCTCTCATCACTTTTTTCTTTCCTGTTAACTAGAGCAAGTGTTATGGCTCCAGGGACTTTCCAGTACCTTAATCAAGGGTCAGGAACCTTTGTGAAATGTCTGTCTTCCTCACAGCCCTCAGCTTGTTTTTCATTAACTTCTCACCCATCTGACCCCATGGGTTGCTGTAAAACAAAGCAGCCAGTTCCACCTCACTGGTGTTCCCATTTCTTCTTTCCGGAGTCTATACCAGGTCTATTTAACCATTTCTCTGCCTCTGTTTATAAACTCTAGGACCTAAAACCAATCTGCCAAAATGCCTCTCTGTGGAGAAGCTAATCCTACTTGCAGATTGTGTACAGGAACCGAAAGACAGCAGCTACTCGCTGTTTGACTCCTGCGGTTCTCTCGACTTGGACTGGATTTTAGATTTAATTACTGGCTTCTCCTAAATTCAAACTGAAACTGAATTACAATTCAGGCACTGCGGTTACTTCCCTGCCCAAGGGGGCTTATCCTCTAAGTCAGTGGTCTCAAACTCGTGGCCTGCCAGGTACTATTTTGAGGCCCTCAGTATGTTTATCATAATCACAAAAGTAAAGCAAAACAGTTTCTTGATCATATGTCTCTTAATAATAATAATAATAATGTAATTTATAACTAAAGACTTATCCTCATGCAAAATTGTCATTTCTTTAATAAGACATTAACTCTTTTTTCTGAGGCCCTCCAAGTACCTACAAATCCAAAATGTGGCCCTGCAAAGGGGTTGAGTTTGAGACCACTGCTCTACGTCGTACCTGAGGCAGTGGAGGGTAAAGTGACTTGTCCAGGGTTTCAAGGACTGTTAGCGGCAGCAGCTCTGATTTCCTTAGCATTATACTGCAGGAAACACACTCAGGGTGCATGGGGTTAAAAAGATTACAGTTGTTAACTCTATGTGTTCATTTGCAATCTATATTTTTAATGTCGCCTACATTGTACTCCAGGCCTGCTGAAGTTGTGATTAGCAGAAGATGTAGTCAACTATGGGATTAGGCCAATTCACTAGAGCAGTGCTTCCCAACCCCCAGCCAGTCGGAAAAACTGACCACTGCACCAATGATTTTATGGTGAGAATTCTAAAAGGGAACTTTAGGAAATCAAATTAAGGTTTCACCCCAAAGGATTTGTTGAGAAGCCCCTAATAGCTGCAGCCTCTGAAGATGTTCTCTCTTGTCTTAACCACATATATTCTAGCCTAAGTGGTTTACATTCATGTACTCAAATATTTCTCACTATCTGTCCCAGTGGGTTCACAATCAATCTACCTGGAGTGTTAATATTCAAAGCTACACATTCATGGACCCTAAATTGTAAATTGTTAACACCTGATTCCTCTGTACTGCGCAAATCCTAAGATGGTTTCCTCTTGCCCCTCCAATCTCGGGATAGAGACACACAGGGCCTGAGGGGAGGGTATACATTGAAGGAACTAAGGCTAGTACTGGGCAGGCTTGCATAGCATGTGTCCCGTATATGTCAGTTGAGGACGGGCTGGGGAGGGTTTCGATGGCTGGGATGGTTAAGATGAGCTGGAGAGAGCTTTGATGGAGACTCCAGTAGATGGAACCTAAGCACACTACTGGGCAGGGCTCTGGGACCATTTAAAATGAATGAATTTATGGAACATGTATGGTTGGGCAGACTGGATGGACCACTCGGGTCTTTATCTGCTGTCATTTACTATGTTACTAAGCATTTTCCCTCTTCAACCCCTGCCAGCTCAACCATGTAAGTTGTGGCATTTTGAAAGGTTGTTTTTGTCAGGGCCATCTGACTACGCAGCGGTGCCAAAAACACAAGGAAGCTGAGGCTGTGTTCTCCTCAGCACTCACTGCATAACTTTGCATATGTTAGCTTCTCTCCCTGTGTCGGTTTGTTTTTCATGAGCTGCTGCCCCTGAGGACTTTACAGAAGATAATATCTCACTGGCCTCACAACTGTTTACTCACCTTAATAAAAAGGCAAATTCATGGCAGAACAACTTGCTCTGTAACATAAACCAACTCCAGAGTAAAAGCAGAACCACCTCCACACCTAACAATGCAAGAAAAACACCTCCACAGTTTGTAAGATGCACTTGGTAGATGTTGCAGGTTGCCAACCTAAACAAGATTCACTAATGACCCACTACCCACCCTTGCAAACAGTCAGCTCCTGGAATAAACCATCTATTCTTCTATAGGAGATGCCCTCAGACTGCTCAGGAAATGCCATTAGGAAGCTCTAAGTTAGAAGAAACTTCTCTCTGAACTCCTAACTCAGTGTCTGTGAAGAACCTTGTAAACGACAATTTTGTGTGACCTAAATTATCTCCCTACCTCTTCCTTGCTTTGGAAGCCCAAAGTAGAGATAACCACCTCCTAACTAGGAAAGAGGCAATTGCCTACATCTCAACTCTTAGACTGTAGTTACACTGAAAGCTCAGCCAATCATTGACCCATGCAATTAGTGTCTCACCTAACCCCATCGATTTCATCTTGTTTAATAGTCTACGGTGTGGGACGCTGTCGAAAGCCTTACTGAAATCCAAGTACACTATGTCCAGAGACTCTCCCGAGTCTAGCTTTCCTATTACCCAATCAAAGAAGCTGATAAGATTGGATTGGCATGACCTACCCCTAGTGAATCCATGTTGACTAGGATCCCTTAGATTCCCCTCATCCAAAATCGTATCTAATTTACATTTAAGTAATGTTTCCATGAGTTTACACACTATTGATGTGAGACTCACTGGTCTGTAATTCGCAGCCTCCGCTCTGCAACCTTTTTTGTGCAGAGGAACGACATTAGCTGTTTTCCAGTCCAGGGGGACTCTCCCCGTACTTAGGGAGAGATTGAAGAGCATGGTTAACGGTTCCACCAGGACATCGCACAGCTCCCTGAGCACTCGTGGGTGCAATTTGTCTGGTCCCATGGCTTTGCTCACCTTGAGTCTTGACAGTTCGCTGTAAACATCAGCTGGTGAGAACCCAAAATTCTGAAATGGGTCTTCCTTGCTTGGCTTTGCTTCCAGCTGTGGCCCGTGTCCAGGTACCTCGCAGGTAAAGACTGAGCAGAAGTAATCGTTCAGTAGTTTGGCTTTTTCGGAATCTGTTTCCACATAAATCCCGTCTGCTGTTCTAAGGCGTACTATCCCATTTGTGTTCTTCTGCCTGTCACTAATATTGTTCAAATCTTCTTACCATTTTGGGGCTGGTAGAAAAATATACAGTTCTGTCATGTCTATCTCGCTCACCATACTTTTGTTTTTGATTCAAGACCTAGTTCTACAGATTTTCTGGAATTCTATTTACTGTGGAAGGTTGCATATGTTGATAAGCCATGTTCAAAAGCCCCAGTAATGTCAGTCTTTTTTAAAACGGTTCTTCACACTGGTGCATGTATTTCCCTGAATTCCCATGCATATGTTATCAACAGTTCTGCTTCTGTGCTTGTCCTGACTGCTAAGCAAAACTCGCCTTATCATTTCCAGGTCACAGCAGAGCTGTGGATGCGCATACATTTTTACCACTTTTCCATTAATACCTAGGAAATCTTTGAAAACAATAAATCAGAGAGAAATGAATTTCTTCTGCATAGAGGCATGAATTTTGTTCTGCTGTCATATCACTACTGATAACATGCTTGGTGACCTCCCTCTACCCACATTTCAGATGGGTGAGATGCTTTTGGAAGGAGGGACCTCATAGAAAATCATGCCCCCCTTCCCCCTTTTTACAAAGCTGTGCTTGCGACTGCTGCTGCAGTAACTGCCCTGAAGCCCATAGAGATTTAAAAGGCTACGGGTCTTATGGGCTTTATAAAAGGGGGGGTAAATGGATTGTGGGGAGACAGATTACATGACCGCAGAACACGGTCCAATTCCATTACCTAGATTCCTGAAATATGTTTTTGAACTTGGAATGCAAACTGCTTTAGCATATGTCCCCGAAAATAAGCCCCTCCCAAATGTCTCCGACACTTCCTGACTCCATCCCTGGATTCGCTGGCAGCAGCGCTTCCCCCACCCCGCTGCACAGCCGAAGCCCGCTGGCCCTCCCACCCATCCCCCTGTGCAGCATCTTTCCATCTCTCCCTCCCATCCGAACCCCGCTGACCCTCCCACCGCGAGACTGACATACCTCCCTCCAAACTGAAGCGTCAGCAGCACTTTAAACAGGCTGCTTCACGTTCTTCTCCCACCGGGTCCTTCCCTCTGCCACATCACTGATGATGTCATCAGCAATGCGGCACAGGGAAGGCCCCAGCAGAAGAAGGTCGCAAAGCAGCCTGTGTACAGTGCTGCTGTTTGGAGGGAGGTATGTCAGTCTCATGGTGGGAGGGTCGGCATGGGATAGAAAGATGCTGCAGAGGGAAGGCACAAGGAGATGGGTGAGAGGGGAGGAAAGATGCTGCACATGTGGGGGAGAGAAAGGAAAGAGGAAGTATTGGGGTGGAGGAGAGTAAGGGAGAGATGATCATGTGCATAACCTAAAATAAGCCCTAGTGTGTTTTTTGGACCCCAAATTAATATAAGACACTGTCTTCTTTTGGGGGAAACACAGTAATTGCTCAGATTGCCAAATATCCCAGAGCCTGTTACTGGATTTAGCAAAGCAGGTTTGAAAACTAACTAAAGGCTGGCCAATTTGTCCGCAAGCTGTCGAACTGGTTTTGCAAACCTGTTTCTAAAAAGTTCTCTCAAATGGCTGGACAGAAAAAGCATCTGAGGACAAAAGGCAGAACTTCAGGCTACCTGCAGTCTCTTGGAAGCCCTTTTTCTTGATTTCCAAAGGCCATAAATGGCTGTTGACCTTCAGCCCACAATCACACGGTAGGGTAAAAACTCCTGCTCGAAAGCCCTAACCAGTGGGGTCTGGGAGATTCCACGGGTGAACAGAAACAGCATTTACTGTGCTTCTCACTTGAAAGGCAGCTCCAGCAGTCTGGAGAATGTCACAGGCAATAGCTAATTGCCACTCAGAAGGCGGGCTTGGGTGTGTGAAGAAAAAAAGTTAATATAGCTAAGAATCAATAGACAGAGCATTCATGGTGTCAAGCACAATAAATGGAGCTGAACAACTGGGACTTGTGGAAAATGAGGCTTCTATCTGCCACCTGAAAGCAAAGGGCGGGAAGAGAAAGAAGGAAATCTGTTTGTTTGTTTGGCAAAGGGCGATTGATTCAACAGCCAGCCAAAAGCTTTTTCTAAACCTAGGAATCTTTACCTGCCGAAGCTGCTAAATGCTGGACATCCAGGGGCTGAATAAACCCTGCCAGGAAAGCAGCTATTTGGAAAGATAATTGGTAGTTCCAGGAGAAGGCACATAAGAATGGCCTTACTGGGTCAGACCAATGGTCCATCAAGCCCAGTAGCCCGTTCTCACTAGCACCTGGCCAAAACCCAAGGAGTAGCAGCATTCCATGCAAGCAGACTATGGACTTTTCCTCCAGGAACTTGTCCAAACCTTTCTTAAAGCCAGCCCTCTCCTCTGCCTGTCAACTACTTTTTCACCCTAATAAATCCGCCCCATCATTCGCTTCTGCACACGCTCAGTCCTAACTGAGCTGCTCTGCCCCTATTAATTCCTAGGTGGGAAATCTGGACATGTTTACAAAGAAATTGTAAAGTTACAACAGATTTGGGAGTATATAAATTTTATATTTTATTGTATTGTAAACTGCTTAGTGGAACTTCTTGATCCTGGCTTAAATGAAATACACACAGACACAGGGATTATTTGGCCTTCTTTTCCCTGGGGGTGGGAGGGAAGCACTGAATTATCTTCAGAACATAAGCATCGCCATACAGATCAGACCGAAGGTCCATCAAGCCCACTATCATGTTTCCAATAATGGCCAATCCAGGTCACAAGTACCTGGCAAGATCCCAAAGAGTAAAACAGATTCTAAAATGCTTATTCTAGAAATAAGAAATGAATTTTCCCAAGTCCATCGTATTAACGGCTTTAGGAACTGCTCCAAACCTTTTTTAAACCCTGCTAAGCTAAATGCTTTCACTATATTCTTTGACAACAGTGTGAGAGTCTGGCTAGCAGAATTGGTGTAAGCATTGTTGAGACCTATGTGCTACTAGTTTGATTCTATTATCACAATATCTTTTAACAAACCACCATTACTAGTGAGTTTCCCTGGTCCTTTCCATTCCACTTATGTCCCTGGTCTCCACTCCACTTATTTTATTGACCTCTATCAGATCATCCCTGAGCTGTCTCTTCTCCAAGCTGAAGAGCCTTAGCTACTTTAGCCTCTCCTCATAGGGAAGTCGTTCCATCCCTTTTGTCGTCCTTCTCTGTACCTCTTCTAATTCCACTATATCTGAGATTCGGCGACAGAACTGCACACAGATTCAAGTTATGGCCGTACCATAGAGCGATACAAGGGCATTATAACATTTTCATCTTTGCTTTCCATTCCTATTTGCTTTCTTAGAAGCCGCCATACATTGAGCTGAGGGTTTCAACATATCTTCAACAATGACGCCTGGATCCTTTTCATGAGCAGTGACTTCTAACACAGAACCCAGCATCAATAGCTAGAGTTCAGGCTCATCTTTCCCACATCTTCTGAGATTGAGACAGACATGGGGGCACTTCTTGCCTGGGATCGGTAGCATGGAATGTTGCTATTATTTGGGTTTCTGTCAGGTACTTGTGACCTGGATTGGCCCAGTGTGGCTTTTCTTATTTCTATGTTCTTATGTATAAATCACACTGACTTTATAAGCAGTGAAAATACTGCCAAAGAGAAACTGAAATGCACATTTTCCTGTAGTCTTCGCAATACGAAAAGAGAAAAGAGGTACTTTTCTCAAACCAAAGCACTTCAATCTTTAAAAAGTCTTAAATATTTCTTTTATACCTCTGTTTGGGCAATTTCTCTGGTTCCAGTCTCTTTTCCGTTTTCCTCGTGTCAGTCTTTCCCAGGTTTGCATTTCCAGTTCTTCTCCCTCCTCTCATCCTCCTTCCTTTCTTTCTCTACATGTCTGCCACTGATCTTTCTTTTTCTCGTTCCTATGTTTATATTTGCCCATTTGATTTTACCCTCATTCTTTAGTCCCCTCATCCACCTACCAGATTTTCCCCATCCCATTTCCATTCTCTGTACTCAACTTCTCAACCCTCACTTACCCTCCTCTGCCTCTCCTCTCCTCACCAGCCCCAGCTCCATCCATGTCTTTCATTCCTTCACTCATCTCCAGGCCATTCTTCTGTCTCATACTCTATATCCCAAATCCTCTTGTCTATAGGCAGACTAGATAGGCCATATGGTCTTTATCTGCCTTTTGTCTTTCTATTTTCTATGTTTCTTTCACTATTTTAATCCCATTTCTACCCTCGTTCAACTCTTTCAGAGACTCATAACCCTTCCTAGTGCCTCAATCCCTTTTCAAGGTCACTCACACTATGTCTCAACCTTTCTCCCCACTTCATCCCCTTCTCTTACTCCGCTTTTTATACCCTCACTCATTCTCCCAAACCATCAGCACATCCCCATTCATATCTACCAATTGGCAAGTCCTCACTATCCCCTCAAAATTCCCATCTCTTCCATCCATAGTTCCCTGCTCTGCCCCTCCCCCATCATTTTCACTCATCATGTCCTAGTTATCTTCTGCTCTGTTCTCCTTCTCCCTCACCTTTTCTATTTTCTACTGTTCTCCCCACCCATAGTCCCATCAATCTGTTTTCCTTCTTCCCCCCACTCCCTGGTCTCAGCATCTCCTGTTCTGTTGCCCTCTCCCCACTTCCTCATTTTCTGTCCTATTCTGTTTCTCCCCCCACACCCATCCATCTTCTTCTCTTTTGTCCCATCCCTGAGTGCATTGCAACTTCTGCTCTTTCCTTGGTCTCCTGTTCATTTGTCATTTTTTCTCTCTCCACATCCCCCATCATTCCTTTTGCATCCCTATCTTTCCTATCCAACATCTCCCCTTCGTGTCCCTGTCTCTGTCCTCCTCCCCATGTTCAACATCTGTATCCCCGTCCCTCTGTGTCTAGCATCACTCTTCTTGTCTCTGTCCCTCTCTGTTTACAGCTTCTTCCCTTTTTCCTTCACCATGACCCTAAGGCTAGCATACCTCCCCTTGCCTCTGGGAGTCCAGAATATCTCCTCCCTCGAGCTCTCTCTTCCATCCACTTCCTCTCCAGTCCAGCATCTTTCTACCCCTCCCCCATTAGTGTTCCATTATTTCTGTCCCTCTACCCCATTTCCTGCATTTTGGAATTTTTCTCCCTTCTCCAATTCCCATGATCTGACAGTGCATTTCTCCTTCTTCCCCCGACCCACAAGGTCCAGTATCTTTCTCACTCTTCCCCTCTCCCCCTGTTGGCCATTGGCAGTTTCAGCAAAGAAAAACAAGCTGCCTCTGCTGTCCCCAGAAGCTTTCCCTTGGCTATGTCCCACTTTGTCTGACACAACTTCCTGTAGCCGCATCAGAGGACTGAACCATGCAAGGAGGGGAGGATATTGAATATGGGGTGGCAAGCCATTTTGGGGGGTACCATGTGGCTGCCCTGTTGCGATGCCTATGAGAATCCTCCACCTGTCTTTTGTTGTGCCACATGAAGCGAGACCACTAACTAAGACAGTGCTGTGGGTACCTAGCCCACACCCACACCCCCACCTACCTAGTGCCCATCCATGAGCTTCCTGATGGGGTACAAAGAATCCTCAGTTATTCCTGCCCAACCAAGTCCCTGGAAAATTTTAGGGGCAGACTCCTATTCTTTATATAAATAGATGTAAAGATGCTTGCACACACAAACATGCAATGCACACACTCAGTCACATGCAATACACACACTCAGTCACATACAATACACACACTCAGTCACATGCAATACACACACTCAGTCACATGCATGCACACACTCAGTCACATGCCATGCACACACTCAGTCACATGCAATACACACACTCAGTCACATGCATGCACACACTCAGTCACATGCAATACACACACTCAGTCACATACAATACACACACTCAGTCACATGCAATACACACACCCAGTCACATGCATGCACACACTCAGTCACATGCCATGCACACACTCAGTCACATGCCATGCACACACTCAGTCACATGCAATACACACACTCAGTCACATGCATGCACACACTCAGTCACATGCAATACACACACTCAGTCACATGAATGCACACACTCAGTCACATGCCATGCACACACTCAGTCACATGCATGCACACACTCAGTCACATGCATGCATACATACAAGCACACACAGACATTTCATTGAAACGAGGACTTGTATTTAGAAAGACTTGTGTATTACATCAATCATAAAGATGTTCTGTTAAATTTATTGATATAAATATTGATTTTTTTTAATTTTGCAAATGTCTGTTGGTGACTGTGGATGTTTTATTGTAAGCCGCCTAGGATTTAGGTGGATAACAAATATTTTAAATAAATAAAAATATCCTCTTACGTGATCCCATGTTTTTGAATGCTAACATGTTGCCCTGTATATTGTCTTGCTCTATATCACTATATTCTGTTATTTTATTATATATGTAAATCAAAATGAATAAATATACATGATGCACACATATATATGGATATATACACACTTGTACACACAGACACACTCATGAACATATATGTAAAGAAGCATGAATGCATGCAGACAGTGCCAGGAGAATGGAAGCCATCGTGGGCTGAGTCTGTAGCTGTTTGTGTCTTTGTCTCCCTCCTGGTTCCTGACGTTTCTCTCCCACACTTGATCTAATTTAATCAGGCCCAGCCTGGCTGCCTGGCCTGTGCTTGGCAGCTCTAATGCCAACAGCTGTTCTAGTGCTTCTTCCTCGTCTCCAGGAAGCCTAATAGCTGCTTAGAAACATTTTGCATAAGCATTTCAAATTTCACAACGAAAAGATGGAGTTGTTTATGTAAAAACATCCCACCCAGTGGATCACTGACAAATTCTTGGTCATCTTAAATTGCAAACTTTTGTCCCAGTAGCAATGTCTGCTGGGTCCTTCTGAAAAATGGCCTTCATATCTCTCAGAAGAGTCGACACAACACCTGGGCAAAACAGGGACCTTATCAGCTAATGGCTGTCCTCACTTGATCCAGATAAAGGGTTTAATATCACTTCTGTGCAGGATCGCCCTAGATCGAGACACCAGCGCTAACTATCTTTAACCATGCTTGATGGCATTTTAAAGATCACTGGCCGCCACAGCTCAGTACTGACCCAGTTGTCTCTTGGCTCAGCCACTGCGATGCCTCCTGTGTGGATTATAGCTTTAAGGCCAGGTCAGGAGTTTAACACTTTAGCCACAGCTGGAGACAGACACGTAGATAGAACCGCAAGTTTGCACATGCAGTTTGTGGTTATGGTGTGAAAGATTTTATGTTCTTAAAGAGCAAACACTAAGTTGACTTTTTGAGCAAATAAGCGTAGAATAAATACATGTCAAGTTAATGTAAGCATGTTGAAACATGTTTTCTCTGTGTTCATCAATTTTGTCATGCATTGGTTTGTAAAACAAACTAAAAATGTTTAAAATTCAGCCACTAAAATCCCCAAACTATACAACAATGAACCAAAACTTTCCTAAAAGTAAACAGCAGAGACGACTGTCCACTGATGGCAGAAAAGATATTTGAGGAAATCAAGTGCTCAGTGTAAAAGTCTTTATTCCATAAAGTGACTCAACACAAGCCGTGTTTCAGCCACAAGGCCTGCCTCAGGAGTCTCAAAAGTGAATGACCCTTCCACTAAATGAACCATCATAAAATAGTCATAGATCACTTAGATGCATCTATTCTTACAAAAGACATGGGGGAAGCCACTGCTTGCCCTGGATCGGTGGCATGGAATGTTGTTACTCTGGGGATTCCACACGGAATGTTGCTACTCTTTAGGAGTTCTGGAATCTTGCTACTCTTTGGGTTTCTGCCAGGTACTTGTGACCTGGATTGACCACTGTGGCAACAGGACACTGGGCTAGGTGGCCCATTGGTCTGACCCAGTTATGGCTATTCTTATGTACTTCCCAAATATGGCATGGGCCAACTCAACCCAGCTGTGGGGTCCAAGAACTCAGCTTTTACCAGTCAAGAGGTTGAAAGATCTGTAATGCCAAACAATACAATTAACTTCAAATCTTTCCATCTTCTGGCAATGGAAGACAAGCCTCTGTCTCTCTATGCAGTCTTTGTTCTCTTGTTTCCTCCCCGTTTTCCTTTTCTGTCTCCACAAGTCTCTAACTTTATTCTTTCTGTGTCCCTTGAGTGGGGTAAGATTGTTTCCCTTTCTGTCTATAATTTTTCCTTTGCCAGTTACTGCAGAGAGACAATGCTTTGATTTAAGAAGTACCAGCTGTGCTTCTCTTTCCCATATCAACCGAGCAATTAGCCAAGCCAGTTGTCCCCTGTTAATGACCAGAGACATCATTCATCAGAAATAACAAAAAAATATCAATTCATGTCTGCTTCATTTTCCAAAGGCTGCATTTCAAAGATTTACTGAAGGGCGCGTACAAAAACGAGCCTGAATACCCTTCCAGAAGCAGATTCCTTGCAAATTTCACACCTGCCTGGTATGCGTAAAACCCCTAATTGCCAGTCCCTCATTAAGTCATTTAAAGCAAGAAGATCTTACAAGACCTAAACATCAAATTAATGCAGTCAACGTTGGAAGATAAATGTTAAGCAGGAGTTGTTTTGACAGAATTGGGAGGAAGACTGTTACTGATCAAATATATGTTTTATCTTCTTGCCATTGGCTCCAATTGGTAGAAAACGAGACATGAAAGCTGCTGGTGAAATGAAGGCAACTTCTTTTCATTCTAAAGTTGAACAGAAACCATTCATAAGGAAATTACAAAGAACTGAGTCGACACGTTGTGTTCCTTTTATAAGACAAAATACTGCTTCAGTATACCTTGGCACATTTTTTATTGTGCTGCTGCCAACAAGGAAGATACAGATGACACCTCATCCTGTGACTACCTCTCCAGGTTACATCTGAACTCTCAGAAACTGGGCATCTGTCTGATAGAGCTGGCAGCAGTAGTAAGCTAGAGAAAATGGACAAATCACCTTTGTCTACCAAGAAAGTCAAAGAACTGGATGGACCTGACCTTTCCCATAAGAACTGAATGGACATTTAATGCAGCAGCAACGCTAGTGGATAAAGAATGATACAGTGACAAAATTCATCACTGTTCCCGTCTCTTGGTTAACCATGGGAAATCATGCCCATGTCATTCTTTAAGGAGAGAGGGAAGAATCAAAGTATGAATGGGCACAACCACTGACCCTTCAGCCTTACATTGAAGAATGCTGGTGTAGAAGGACCGAGGTTGAGATGGACACTAAAGAATGACACGGGATGGTTTACAGCCACTGACCCTCAAGCCTTGCATTGAAGAATGCTGGTGTAGAAGGACCGAGGTTGAGATGGACACTAAAGAATGACACGGGATGGTTTCCAGCCACTGACCCAAAAGCCTTGCATTGAAGAATGCTGGTGTAGAAGGATCGAGATTGAGATGGACACTAAAGAAAGACACGGGATGGTTTCCAGCCACTGACCCTCAAGCCTTGCATTGAAGAATGCTGGTGTAGAAGGATCGAGGTTGAGATGGACACTAAAGAATGACACGGGATGATTTCCAGCCACTGACCTTCAAGCCTTGTATTGAAGAATGCTGGTGTAGAAGGACCAAGGTTGAGATGGACACTAAAGAATGACACAGGATGGTTTCCAGCCACTGACCCTCAAGCCCTGCATTGAAGAATGCTGGTGTAGAAGGATCACTGTTGAGATAGACGCTAAAGAATGACCCG
This sequence comes from Geotrypetes seraphini, assembly GCF_902459505.1. Classification (NCBI taxonomy): domain Eukaryota; kingdom Metazoa; phylum Chordata; class Amphibia; order Gymnophiona; family Dermophiidae; genus Geotrypetes; species Geotrypetes seraphini. The sequence goes on from NC_047098.1 coordinate 1,125,450, forward strand.
AGATGGTTTCCCGTGGTTATCTGCAGGGACAGGAACAGTGATGAATTTTGTCACCGTGTTATTCTCTTTTGTGCATCTTTGTAAAAGGGGCCCTTATGCATCATATTTGTCTTGTTATATTATTAATTTTTGAAAACGTAATCCTAAACAAGCAAATCAGGGAATTATTAATAAAATAATAATAAAACATTTAAAAAAAAAAATCCTCACTGCAGGGAGAAATGGTGTATAACCCTAAGGGTTATAGAAATCAAAATCAGAATTGAGAATATAATCCACTCCCATTACAATTTACAACAGTACTTTAAATAGCTCAGTTTATTAATTTGAATGTATTATTTATGCATTTGTATATTGCTTATACCTTTTACAGTATTAACTTAAGGTGAGGCATTAGAATGGGGGGCACAAAGACCATGTCCCCTCCCCCAATTAACATGATCATTGTCTGCAGCAGGGGCGATCCTACCTTCATTTGCAGCCCAAAGGATGTCACTGGCGGCAGCCAATCAAATACACTGCCCTGCTGCCAGCACTGGAGTCTTCTCACTACTTCAGCCCACCCTTTCTGATGTAACTTGCGTTTCATTCGAGGTGGGCCCACAGTAGAGAAGAAATACCTGTGTCGGCAGCAAGGTAGCATATGTGATAGGCTGCCGTCAGTGACGTCCTTTGGGCTGCAAATGAAGGTACATTGTGGGAAGGGGTAGAGAAGAGCCGGGGCAGGGAGGGGGGGCAAGAAGGTGGTAGAAATGCTCCCAATGATCCAACGAAAAGCTTCAGCCCCTTCTCTTATGTGGATGACATTCAAATTCTCTGTCAAATTGCATCTAGTTTCCCTGATCTTTCTGAGTTAAACCACCTATCCATGAAAAACCAGGTTCAACCAGACAGTGGAGATGTGCCAGAAAGACAGGTGTGCTGACTATTTTCACAAACTCAGCTTTATTCATTCAGTGGCTCGACATGTACATGTTTCAGCTCGAATGGCCGGCATCGAGAGTCTTTTGAATGGCACTTCAAACTTTGTGATTTAACAATTGGCATTTATCCATACAACAGCTAAAATCTAGCGTACTCCCTCTATCCAATTCTTTGGTCACCCAGTCAAAAAAATGGATCAGATTTGTCTGACAAGACATGTTTCTTCCGGTCCTGTAATCCACAGGATTCCAGAAACTTGACCATTCTCTGTTTAAAAAGCATTTCCATTAATTTGCTTACCACAGAAGTCAGACTTACTGGCCTGTAATTCCCTACTTCCACTTTTGTGGAGAGGGACCTCATCCGCCCTTCGCCAGTCCTCCGGTACCACTCCCGACTCTAGAGACTCATTGAAAAGGTCAGTCAGCGGAGCTTCCAGAACTTCCCTAAGTTCCTTCAGCACCCTCGGAAGTCCACCATCTGGCCCCATCGCTTTGTCTACCTTTAATTTAGCCAGCTCCTCGCGAACACAACCCTCTGAAAATTGATCAGGGTCTACCACTATTCCATCCCTGTTCGCCTTTGTCTTTTGCCGTTCCTCTTCCAGATCTTCAGCTGTGAAATATCTCTTAAGCAATTTAGCCTTTAACATTTCATAGAAAACAGCATAAAAACCATAGTTGCCACTGTGTATAAAGAAACAGGTGAAGCCAGAACTGCTGCTTCTGATGGCCATCTCTGTTTTTCTTATCCATTGGTTATGTAATAACAATTTGCTACCAGACAAAGAAATTGCCAACATTTCTTTAAAGAATTTCTTCAAAAGTAATTCAGGAACCAATAAAAGTGGAAAAGAAGAATTTGAGAAGCATAAATTTGGGGCCTTATAAGATTTTTCCCTTGTTTCCAATTTAAACTGAATGTTAATTGAATCCTTAATGGCAGAACTAGAGATTGCCCTGCAGCAACGAGTCTGTGATTCCAAAGTCAACAAATACTTATCAATAAAAGAAACACTTTTATTAACATTAACAAATGTATCTACAGTCTCAGTAGAAAATGCAGCCACCTGAAAGGTCACATTTCTAAGCTTTCCCTCCACTTAATTTGTAGCAGAGCCAAGGCCTTCAAGATAGTGTCCGAAGTATTATTAACAGTACTTGGCTGCTCGAGGAATTCTTCTGTAAGCATTCGCATTGCTTAATTAATAAAACACACGCCTTCAAGTCTGAATAATACTCCTAGAATGGCGCGTGTTTTATTAATTAGCCAATGAGAAGGCTTGCGGAAGAATTCCTTAAGCTCATTGGTTATCTATTTCTGTATTTGAAGCCAGCCAAAGTGATTCCAGTTTCCCTGAAGAAACCAGAATCCGCAGAACGAGGCTCCTCTGTTGGGAATTTTTCCTTTTATTTAATAGTACAAGGGGGTGACATCATCGGAACTCAGACACAGCCTGGGTGTCCCTGGGAGGTGCTACCTGCTGCAGGAGGGAGAGCCACGCTGAGATTGGACACAGTAACAGCAGGGTATGCAAAGGGGCATGCCTTAAGGTGTGGATAAAGGAGAGCCGATGATTATGTCCTGATCATAGGCGGACTGGTTCTTGACTGTACCTCTTTGTTAAAAAAGACAGAAATCCCTGCGCATTGCCAGAGGTTGTGGTAAGAGTGGATAGCGTAGCTGGTTTTAAGAAAGGTTTGGACAATTTGCTGGAGGAAAAGTCCATAGTCTGTTATTGAGAAAGACATGGGGGGAAGCCACTGCTTGCCCTGGATCGGTAGCATGGAATGTTGCTACTTCTTGGGTTTTGGCCAGGTGCTAGTGACCTGGATTGGCCACCGTGAGAACAGGCTTGACCATTGGTCTGACCCAGTAAGGATATTCTTATGTTAAAATGGAAGGAGGAAGGAGGATGAAGGCGTAAAGGAACCATGCTACTTAATTGTCCAGCCAAAAAGAATACATCAAGTTTCCCAGCAAAGTTTAAGGAATGTCTGGTCATGTGAATATGCTCAAAGTCTTACAAGCTGTGCTGCAGAATTTGCCCTAATGCTGCCAAATAAAAAGGTGGCACTCGATATGATTTGGAAGCCGCGGAGGTAGCAATGCAAACAGCGGTTTCTGCCTGTGCTCCATGCGTCTTAGCATTACATATGAGGACGGCTAATTTTACAAATCCAGTCCTCAAATCAACTTACAGAAGAGACAGGAGAAGAATAAATCGATCTGATCTAGAGTTGTTCATGGTGGGACTGTGGCAAACGGATTCAGAAAAAGGCAGATTCAGTCTCTCTCTTATTGCAATGGACTGATTTGCTTAGAGCTGAGTCCCTTTCACCACAGTTGCACCAAGCTGTCCCAGTTCTTAGGGGTGATAGGGAGGTTGTGAAGGCTGCCGCTCATGCTCAGTCCTTTGCATGAATCCCCCTCCCCCCATCACATTCAATTTTTTGTGGTGCTGTCTGCCCCACCCCTCCAAAACACCTTCACATGCACTTAGTTTAGGCTTCCAACACTTTCTCTTGCAATGGTGCCTTTTTCAGAACAAGAGCCGCAATTTTCATGTTTTTACAACTTTTCTGCTGTCTTGCAGTTGCCTCTACAGATCTCTTGGTCTGGATGTGGGGGCCAGAGTAGCAGCCCTCCCCTGAAGCAATGGTCCATGCCCTGAAGCAGGAAGTGAGATACAGAGACCCAGAGCAGTGGGGGAAATCCGCTGAGCTTTGGAACGCTGTGGCTACGGCAGCATCCTAAAAGGCCAATTCTATAGAGCAGAACCTAGGGCGGACGAATTGAGACATCCGGGTTTTCATTCCATTTCTTGGTCCTCTTTTCTTCCATTGCTTTTAATAGAAGTAAACCTTGGATGTCTCATTCTGTCCTCCTTTTTCTGGAGCCATGTGGTAACCCTACCAGAAGCTTAAAGGTGCAGTTCTGTACACTAGGGGCCCAATAATCAGAGCATGGGAGGCAGCCACGGTCGGTGATGAGCCCAGATTTTCAATGTGATGACCGGCATTTGAATATCTGGCGGTTTTCCACCAACTAATAACTGGGGAGTCAATTCAGAGCAGCTTGCATGAGCTTCGGTATACGCGTTAGCCAAGTAAGTTGAAATTCAGCTCTTCAAGCGGTCCGATTTGCCCACTAAAGTTAGCCAGTCAGGGCTGAATATTGCTGGTTAACCTTTAGCCGCTAACTGTAAATATTCTGGAGAGATAACTGCTTATCTCGTGTTAAATATTCCCAGTTCGCCAGTTAAACACTATTTACCCAGTCAGCGGCCATTTTTGGCCAGTTAAATAACTTATAATATTGGGTCAATTCTCTAGACCAAGATCTTAGATTTGTGGATGAACATACACAGGACCAGTGCTTTTTAACATATTTATAATAATAATATTTTTATTTTTATAGACCGCCAGACCAGGCAGTAGTTTTTCGGATAGCGCACCTTTGTAAAAGGAACCCTCAATTTAGCAGCCTGAAAAGAGAGAGTTCTCTCAAGAAACCTTTTATAACAACATAATTTAACAGAAGGAAATGTGTGAATGAGAAACAAGGTGGCCATGTGACAAGCCAAAGATTGATTTATAACAAATACAAGCAAATTTCAACAAAACTCTGGCCTCAATCGGCAACCAGTGAAGTTTCTGATAATAAAAAGTAATGTGCTTCCATTTTTTTAGGGCAAAAATCAGTCGGACTGCAGTGTTTTGAACCACTCTCAATTTTTTAAGATTTTCTTATATTGCAATAGTCGAGAATGCTTAAAACAGATGACTGCATTATTTCTTAATGGTGCAAAGTTTCCAAAGCACCGAGAAACATTTCTTAAGTAATAGATCAGTATGCTGTTCCAAAGTAAGGTGTCTATCTATAATCACTCCCAATATTTTTATAGTCGAGACCGTTCAAATGTATCAATGTTTCTTTGATCTTATCGCTAGTTTTTTCCTGGATTTAGTTTTAGTTTAAAAACAGTCATCCAAATTTCAATTTGATTCAGAATGGTCGCTAAAAAATTTGTAATCTCGACTGTCAGACAAGTTAACGGGATGACTATAGTGACATTATCTGCATAAATATAAAACCTAAGATTTCAATTTTGCAAAAGGTTTCCCAATGAAGCAAGGTAGATATTAAACAGAGTGGGGGATAGAGGCGAACCTTGCGGAACCCCACATAGATTTTTCCAATGGTAAGAAAGACTTATGTCCTTGAACACCTGGTACGATCTGTTACCTAGAAATCCTCGAAACCAGTTTAAGACATTTCCTGAAATACCAATAGATTCCAAACAGTCAATAAGAATAGTATGGTCCGCCAGGTCAAAAGCACTTGTACCTTGACTAAATAATGTATGAAGATAATCTAACAAAGAGGCCATGACTGTTTCAGTACTAAAACCTGACCGAAACCCAGACTGATTCTCCTGTAATATATTAAACTTATCCAGGTAAGTAGTTAGTTCTGAGTTAACCAGGCCCTCCAACAGTTTAGTAAACAAAGGAATACTAGCAATGGGTTTGGAATGTTGCTACCAATTGGGTTTCTGCCCTGTACTTGTGACCTGGATTGGCCACTATGACGATGAGATTCTGGGCTAGATGGACCACTGGTCTGACTCAGGATGGCTATCCTTATGTTCATATAAATTACGTGGGGGAAGCCACTATTTGCCCTGGAATCAGTCGCGTGCAATGTTGCTACTCTGAGATTCTACTTGGAATCTTTTTATTGTTTGAGATTCTGCCTGGAATCTTGCTATTGTTTCTCCCAGGTACTTGTGATTGGCCACTGCTGCAACAGGATACTGGCTAGATGGACCACTGGGCTGACGCACTATGTCTAGTCTTTTGTTCATTGTTCTTCTGAGGCAAACATGGTAATCAGGAATTTGGGGCAGAAGGGTGCGTCACTGTCCCATCATGCTCATCTACTATTGATCTGGACCACCAAGGCTTTGAACTATTTTCCAGGAAAGTTGGGATCTCCCTGAGCCCAGAGAACTTTCAAGCTAAGGGAATTATTTACTAAATTCTGGTGATGTTTCTAACATACGTTATGCACTTAGGACCCGGTTTTACATAGGTTACCTAAAAAATGGGCTCCAGCCTTTGCAGTGCCAAGTGCAATTCTATAAAAGTCACCGGTAGTTACACTGTACAGAATCACTGAACCTCCTAAGCGCACCCGTGATTTTCTTGGCATGAATGCCTACGCCTATGTTGTGCGCACATCGGCCTTCATTCTATTATCTTATAACATAACATCGTGCTTATTAACTGCATAACCATATGTTCAACGCAGTTTACAAAAGACTATAAACAATGAACAATATCATTAGGAACAGAATAAATTATTTAACCAAGTATTTTGAAAAAAGATAAGTTTTCAGCTGAGTTCTAAAATGTTTGTAGGACTAAGCAGGAAGCAACAATGATCTGAATTCTTTGTCATAGGAAGCTACCTGAAATGCCAAAGTATGATCGAGAAATTTCTTGTACAGAGGGAAAATTAAACAAGGTGTGAGATTTTTGACTATGTTTGTACGATGCTGTAGAAAATCTATTAACCAGATAGAGCGGAGAAGTTACCATACAAAACCATATAAGAAAAACAACCCAACTTAAACAAAACACGAGCCTCCATCGGCAACCAATTTAACTCGCAATAACATGGTCATACTTCTTCAGGCCATAAATCAGTCTGATTGCTGTATTCTGAATCAGTCGTAATCTGGTCATGTCTTTCTTAGTAATTGTCAAATAAATAATGTTACAGTAGTCAAGAAGACTCAATAACAAAGATTGAACCAAAAGTCTAAAAGCAGAAAACTCAAAATATGGTTTGATAGTTTGCAATTTCCATAAAGTATAATAACCTTTATGTGCCACCGTATCTATCTGTTTTTTCATGCCCACTTTTAGGCAGGTTGTTTGGGCAAGGCGACTGTTTATAGAATCGTGCCTACTAAGTTGTACACCTAATATTCAATTAATGTCAATTCGAGAGATTCTTGCATATTTCATTTTTGAAACTAGACTTATTTCTAGGAAGAAGAATCTAAAGAGCAGGAATGTAATATGCTAAATAGCTTTAAATGTGGATCCTATAAATAGAATGAAAACAATTCAAAGCCATAGAAAAAGCTCCCTGGTTGAATCCAACCCAACGGTATCCCAGATAAAACAGCTGCACTTACTTAAAAAGAGATTAAATTTCTTCTTTTAAATGTTGTGGAAGCTGGAATTATGAGGTGACACTGAGCAGAGTGAAAATCTAATTTAACCTCTTTTCTTTTTCGTTTATTACAATGAAACAAAAACCATGGAAGAGAATGGCTCTCTTGCTCTGAAGAAAGATCAATGGCCAGCACGGGGTTACTCTAATGAAGCTTTCACGTCTGTTTCTCAGAATAATTATAAATGTAGAAAATGGGGAGTGTGTGTGAGTGCGTATCTGTATTTGTGTGTGAGAGACTTGTTCTATTTTGAAAATGTTAAACAAGTGTCTCGCAAACTTTTTTTCAGCCCCGGCACACTAAACTCAGGCCTGTGTCTGGAAGGCCTCCGCACACACCTCCTCTAGGGTAAATGGAGAATGTTCTCCATCAGAAACCATCTTTCACTCTAGTCTAGAAGAAGTTGTGCGATGATGTCACGTCAATGTCCACACTTGTGCAGAGCTCAAAACGCGGACCCTGAACTTAGGGAGAAACTGCCGGGTTTTGGAAATCCCTCTATCTGCTAACCCTGTGGAGAAGCGGAGAGGCTTGTGTACAGGACGTGTCTCTCGCAGCACACCCGAATCTCGCCATGGCACGCAGTTTGCAATTCACTGCATTAAACCCTACAATCACTGCGGTAGATATCCCCCCCCAGTAGTGGCTAATGCCTCTTTGAGGGTGGGGATAATACTGGCCAATGTCTTATTGTCATAATAACACAATTATTGACAAACTCCATGTTAGATAGGTCAGTTTAAGAAACAGAAACGTGACGTCAGATACAGGCCAAATGGCTCATCTATACTGAAATACGACAGCAGATCTTGTCCAATTATAGATCTGTGTCATCAATGCCTGTTTTGAGAAAAACTTTGGGAAAGGATATATTATTTCAATTGGAAGAATGCTTGCAGAAATCTTTTCTTTTGGGCCCATTTAAATTCAGCTTCAGAAAATGTCATAGCACTAAATCCCTGTTGGTTTCAATGTTTAGTGGATCTGAATCGATGGTATTGTTTGAACATATTCGCAGCTTTGGACATAGAATCATGCTGTGTTACTGCGTCGTCTGCGATGTTTTGCTATTTTAGGGACTGTGTTGAAATGGTTTCAGTCTTTCCTCTCTTAACAGAGGATTTCCCAGAATTGAGAGATCTGGTGGTGGCCAGTTCTCACAGCTCATCGTTATCTCCAACATTCTTTAATATTAACTTGATTCCACCATGTAGGAAATTACAAGACCTGAATGTAGGTACAATTAACCTCCTTTTCGTGAAGGGATTCACCCAAAGTGATTTATCTAATTTAATCCAATCTACAATTTGTGAGTCGCTCTATGCCTAAGCAGGTTCAAGATGACGTACAATTGAAATGAAGGTAGAAGAAAGTGAAAGGTGGGGAATAGATTTCTAATTGGGCAGTAATGAGGAGAATTTACATTGGAAGGAATTAAAATCTCTGAGTCAGACTGCCTGCTTAAATTGCTTTGAATATCGGGCAGTATGTCTTCCAAAAGTCCATAGTTTAGCAGGGACACAGTACTGTATTTATACATGCACACGTGAAAAGCCAGCCAAGATCTGAAGCCTCCTCGATGGTAAATGGAGAATGATCTCCATCAGGAACCATCTCTCACTCCAGAAGAAAAGGCCGTCCACCAGGACCTGCTACAAACTGATTCTCCATGACTAGGCCTGAAAAGGAAGAAGACGGAATGAACCCTTGTACAATCACGGCTCTTGAAATGTGTCATGTGCAAATGGTTTTTCTGATCTGCCATTCAGAACAGCATTATGACATTTTGAAACTGCAAATGTTACCAGTTCTGTGATCTTTATCACCATTGTACCACGTTCAATAAAATATATTTTGAATAATAAAATGAATCTGCCCCGAAATAAATTCCCTTGTTCTGAGAGATTTGTTATGTATCAGCAAAGCACAGCAATGTTTTGCAGCTTACCAGGCAACGTCTGCCGGCCTCCTGATAATGCCTCTGTGCTTTCAAAGTCTCTCTTGGCAGAATCAATAATTCCGCTGGAATCCTACAGTGCAGAAAGCAGTGCAAATAGACTTTGAGGCCGACCCACTATCTTGTTGTCAACAAAGCTGCACTTCCTACATGTTCAAACAAAAGCCTATTATGTTGATATGTAGCAGACTGGCCATTGGCAGTCCACGAACTGCATCTGTTGACATTTTTCAGATGCACACATTTGTGATATGCCATTTAGTGATCTGGGCTTGGAGGGTCGAGGGAAGGAGGGGAGAGAATCACAGGCTGCTCAGCTTCATTTTCCAAACCAATGGATGGGACGCTACTAGCGCCACCTTGTGGTTAAAGCATCAGAGCAGCAATGCTTGAGGACATTGGATTGTCAGAAGATTAGACAGACAGTACGATAAACGTAAATGCACTTGTTTCCTGCGTCCCAGTGGAGAACCTGAGTGTCTGCCTTTCCTAAGTATTCTCCAGAATTTGTTAGGTATTTGCACAGAGTCCGAGTCCGTTTGTATTAACATTCACAGAACCAGATTTGTTTGTTTTTAATTCCTGAGCAATTTCTCATCTACATAAGCTTTTGAATTTCTTTTTCAGTCATTGTGCCTGAGTATCAGTTTCTCTCACCCCCATAATAGGACTCCTCTTACCCCATTATGGCTTCTAGGAGCAGGCACAGTTTCCTGCCACTCCTATCCAGCTGTTGTTCCTCTTTTTGAAAGGAAACCGACACTGTTTTGTAGTGAATATGATCGCTTCGACTGGTCCCACCGTTGGTCCTCGGGCGCCACAATCCAGTTGGGTTTTCAGGATATTCACAATGAATTTGCATGAGATCTGTTTGCAGGCACTGCTTCCATTATATGCAAATAGATCTCATGCATATTCATTTAGGAAATCCTGAAAAGCCAACCTGGACACTCCTGTGCTACTACTATTTATCATTTCTATAGCATTGAAAGGCTGTACATTTAACATTCAATAGATGGCCCCCTGCTTAGAAGAGTTTACAATCTAATTTGGACAGACAGACAGGACATCTCAGGGTTGGGGAGTTTCTAGCAGAAGGAATGATACGATAGTGAGTGGCAGTTAAGAGTTGAAAACAAGTGGGCTTTTAGCTTGGATTTGAATACCACTAAAGATGGAGTATGAGTGACATGTTGACTCTGGCAGCCTTTTCTAGGTATATGATGCATCAAGAAAGAAGGGATGGAGCCTGGAGTTGGCAGTAGAGGAGAAGGGTACAGACAAAAGGGACCTACCAGATGAACAGAGTTCACAAGGGGGAGATATTGAGGGGCTACAGAGGGAATGCACTTGTAAGTCAGTAAGAGGAATTTGAACTGTATTCAGAGACTGATGGGGTAATACGGGCATAGCGGCTCTCAGCATTTTGAACAGATTGAAGGGGAGAGAGGTGGTTAAGTGGAAGACCTGAGAGAAGTACGTTGCAGTAGTCTAAGTGAGAGGTGATGAGAGTGTGAATAAGGGTTTTGGTACAGTGCTTGGAAAGGAGAGGTCAGATTTTGGTAATATTATAGAGGAGGAAGCGAAAGGTTTTAGCAGTTTGTTGGTTCTGAGCGGAGTAGAGAGAAGAGTCAAAGATCACCCCAAGGTCGCGAGCTGACAAGACAGGGAGGAGGAGAGTTTATTCACAGAAATAGAAAATGGCAGGGGGGGGGGTTAGGTGGAAAGATAAGGAGTTCGATTTTAGCCATATTCAGTTTTAGAAGGCGGTGAAACATCCAGGCGGTAATGGCAGACAGGCAGGCTGAGATTTGGGCCTTAATTCCTGTAGAGATATCTGGTGTGGAGACAGAGCCAGCATTGGGGGGGGGGGGGTCCTCCTTGGGACAGCATGTGTTCCTCCTTCTATCCACTCCATTCCAATGTTGCCCTCGCCTTAAGGCTTCTTGCTGACAAAAAAAATTTTTGATGCAAGAGACCGCTGGCCACAGTAGCGATTTTGAAGCATTGCCTGCAGCCTATCTCCATGTTTTCCTTCGGCTGAGGTCCATCCTCAATGACACAACTTCATGTTTCTGCCTGGGCAAACTGCAGCCAAAGGAAGGCATGGAGGGAGGCCTCAGGCAATGCTTCAGAATCGCTACTGTGGCCAGTCTCCTGCATCAAAAATGTTTTTGTCAGCAAGAAGACTGAAGGCGAGGGCAACATTGGAATGGGGTGGATACAAGGAGGACAACATGCTGACCCCCACACAATACTGGCCCCTCCCTCATCCCTGTTCTGGGCGTATGGAACTTAGATGAATATTTAGATGAGAATGTTTATAAAGATAGACATAGTGGTGGTCTGGACGATCAAACGCCTGGAAGTACAGAGGGACGGACTTTCGAAAAAATATACTTTAGACATATTTTTGGAGAATGGACATTTGTGCCCTGCTCACTTTGGTGGACTTAGGCTTATGTTTTGATTATGCCCCTCCACGTCTGTTTTTGTATATGCTGTATAGATCAATACAAAATAAAGTTTAAAAATCATCTCGGTGGTGAAGTTGAATTCCATATTGATAAAAATTGGTTTATTTCTGTTATGTAAAGTTTTGTAAAAATACGGTAAGTCATAGGCGGGACATTGGTAAAAGAATCATGAAATGCAATCCAGAATTATTGTGCATTGTGTGTGTAATTATATAAGATTTAGAGGAAAGGTGGGAGAGGGGAGATATGACAGAGGCATCAATGTGAGTCTTTCAATTAAGAGGACATTCTGGAATGAGGAGGTATGGGATGAAGGAGAACGGGGATAGATTCAGAAATAACCTCCGAAAAGACCTTTTTCATGGAAAGGGTGGAGACAAACAGTGTAGCTGAATTCAAGAAAGCTTGGGACAAGTACGTTGGATCTCTAAGGGAGACGAGGGGATGGTAGATGGCCTGGTGAGGCAGACTAGATCAGCTAGATGGTGTTGATCTGCTTTCATTTTTCTATGTTTCTAATGCCCAGGGCTGTCCAGTGGTAGAGACAACGTGAAGTTGAACCCTTCCCACTCCCCTGTAGGTCCAGCATTCTTCCATTCCTCTGCTCCCTTTCTGGCCAGTCCTCACAATGCTCAATGGATCACTGGCAGAGGCAGTGATGACAACAGACCTTTCCTCTGTGGCGTCCCACTCACAAAATGTGTCATCAGAGAGGTGGGATGCTGTAGAGGAGAGACCTTGGTAGAAGTGGCTAGCTGCAGCCTGTTTTCATTGCAGCCTCTGCCAGCAAACCGCTGCATCTTTGGACAGAGAGGTGAGATAATAAGAGAGATGCTGGACCTGATAGGGGGAGGGAGAGATGTTTACCTTGAAGGGGGGAAGGGAAACAGATGGAAGAGAGAGAGAGAAAGTTTTGGAATAAAGGGAAAAGAGGGAGAAAGATGCTGGATCTGGGTGGAGAAGCAGAGGGAAGAGAGAGGGACCTGAAGCAAAGGGGGGAGAGATGGGAAAGATGCTGGATTTGGAGAGGACGATGGGAAGGGGGAGGAAGACTAAACTAGGAGGGGCAGACATGGTAGACCAATGGAAGCAGAGAAAGATACTGGACCATGAGTAGGATGGACATGGTGTGCAGGAGGAAGGGAAGAGAGAGGGGAGAAGCTGAACATGGGGAGGTACAGAGAACAGATGCTGGGCATGGAGGGAGCATAAAGACAGAGATATAAAGGGTCAATGCTAGGCACAAAGGGAAGGATGAGACACAGAGGGGAGATGCTGGACATAGTAAGATAGGGACACAGAATAACTGCTGTATATGGGGGAAAGATGGACAGTGGACAAATGTCAAATGGACAGGAGACCCTGGAGAGTTAAGAATAAAACTGATAAACAGAGACATTGGGATTAAAGCAATGCTCAGACATCAAAGGTAGAAAAAATGTATTTTGTTTATTGACTTTATTAATTGTAATCAGCTTTGGGAAATGTTCAGTTCTGATATCTTGTATTTCTATTTCTATTATTACCACAGGTTTTCTATGTAGGTCTGAAATGTGTTTGCTTTTTGCAGGGTTTGGTTACTGAAGCTCTGAAGGGATTATTTTTCTTTCTCACCATATCCTCGTACCACCCCCCCCCCCACCCCCACACCCCCACACCTTCAAGAGATATGGTATAATAGGGGGCCCAGTTAAATTTTGTGCCTGAGGCCTATTCAGTCCTAGCTACATCACTATACCCGGATAACTCCCAGTGTTTCCCCCAGACCCAAATATTCAGTGTCGAAACCCAGAGTGGCAGGTCTAATTTAACTGTCAGCAGATAGCATTGAAAGAAATGCTATCACTGGCTGAATATTACCACCAAGGTTAATTGTCTGCTTCCATTGTGAAACATTAAAGATATGCAAATTAGTTCTCAGTGAAATTTCTTTCCTTCAATCTGCATATCTTAAATTACTGGTTGTGGCTGTTGTCTCTAAGCTCGGCAGGTGTTCTCCATCCAAGTTCCTACTGGCAGGGATGGTGCATCAATATGTCATTTTGAGTCACAAGGGGCGAGGAGGTCCCCTGGGAATCCAGCAGAATCTGGCTGTCCGTCACGAGTGAAAGTGCAACATTGATGCACCTCCTATCACTAGGAAGATGGACTGAGGACTCCCAAGGGGGCTGAGAGAGAACAGTGGTCATGACGTGGCCTGTGAGAGAGTTAGTGGTGGTGTGGTTAGAGAACCAGGGAAGCCAGAGACCGAATCCCATGTCTCCTCCTTGTGACGTTGGACAGGTGCCTGTTATATCTGAGTACTCTTCACTACTGTATTGCACTGAGTACAGCCAGTGACCTATAAAAATGATATTATCATTATTACAGAGCCCTGCTAAAAAAAAGGACAAACTGGGTATTTTAGTTCAGAAGCCTAATTTGAAGGCTGCAACATTTCAGATGAATTATGCTCACTTGCAGTGCGGAGATTTTCATTAAATGCTTCTTAATAGAAACTACAGTTCAATAAAAGCACATTCTCTGTGCACATGCACACAATCAGCTCTGTAAAGGTTTTTTATTTCATTCAAGTGAAAGATTTTATAATCCCAAGCTATTCTTCTGGGAATTAGTGTCAGTGTGAAGCAAAAGCCTCCTCTCCAGGTACCTAATCCTCATGAAATGCCTCCAAACTCAGGGGATAGGGCTTCACTGGCAAGAATGAATGCTTTGCCTATACTGCCACCTGGTGGCTCCTGGCATCTGCAACAACATACTGCAAATAGAAAATTCAAAAACTACCTAAGGAAACTAAGGATCCCTTCAGCTGGTATGTTCTGTTTATTTTATTTTAAACACTTACATATATCTCACATAGCCAAACAATCTATGCGGGTTACAAAAATACATACATAAATTAATAAACAAACATAAAACAACACAATTTTCTTCAAAGGAAAAAAAAGAACCTAAAATCATTTCATAAAATAAGACAGAGTTAAAATTAAAAACTTAACATTTCTAAAAGATTCCTGAAAAAAGTAGACCTTCAACAACTTACGGAAAGATAAAAACACTGAGATCTGGAGACTATTATTAAGTTGAATGTTCCTAGGGTTACCAGATTTTGCATCTGGTAAAGGAGGACATGTGGCCCTGCCCACTGCCACCTTCGGGTCCAGCTACATTCTGCCTCCCAACCCCAGCCCCATGCAAACCTCATCTCTTTGGGCCGGGTCTAAAATGCATGTGCACATTCGCAGATGCATCATGATAACACTACATCATCGTGTCACATCCGCACATGTCCTGATGCATGCCAGACTCGCTCCAGATCTTACCAGCTTTTCAAACCCCAGACGAAGTGCCAGGTTTTGAAAAGCCATCCGGATACCCAGACAGTCCTCTGAAAAGATGACATGTCCGGGTAAATCCAGACTTCTGGTAAGCCAAAGTGTTCCACATTCATGGTCCTTGAACGTATTGTCAATTTGGTAAAAGACCTCAGTGAGGGAACCCCCAACAAATATTACCACTCAGACCGAAGAGTACTATTACAGTTCCAATTGCCTTTGGCAACGCATCAAGTCAGCATGGTTTCAAATATTTTGGGTGCTTCTGACACAAAATTATTTGCAGCTTCTATTGACCTACAGCGCCAGGAACCTTCTTTTGCAACTACTGAGGAATTTTCCTCCCATTTTATCCCCTTCAAGCCAAATAAAGCCTTGAGCGGAGGCCAGAAACAGTTAAAACCAATAGGAGGAAATTTTTTTTTCACTCAGAAGTTGTGGTAAGAGCAGATAGCCACTGCTTGCCTTGGATCGGTATCATGGGGATTCCACATGGAATGTTGCTGTCCCTTGGGAAAAGGGGATCGTGGGGTACTGAGGGAGGTGCTGGGGTGTTGCATAAGTATAGACAGCTCACCAGGTCGTGCAGGTGCAAGGCCGGAGGGTTAGGACATTGATGGGAAGATAGGACTTCGATGAGAAACCTAGGGGGCAAGGGGGCCCCTTCTGGTGATTAAGGCAGGTCATGACCTGTTGGGCCGCCGCGGGGGCGGACTGCTGGGCGGGATGGACCTCTGGTCTGACCCGGCAGAGGCACTGCTTATGTTCTTATGTTCTTATTTGTAATCTACCTAGACTGGTAGATAGCGTGGAATAAATATTTTTAAAATAAATAAATGATCCCTTATCGCCTCCCATTTTGAAGTCTAACATGCTAATCACATGCTAATCAGTTAAACCAATTGGTGAAGGACACCCCCACTCTCCATCCATGAAGAAGTGCATTTCACTTTTTAGTACAAGTACTGTGCACACATCCTGAAATGACCACAGTACAGCAGTTTTTGCTGCGATAATTAGCTTTGTAAAAGGACCCCTTAGTTTGAAAAATATTCTATGGTGCTGTAGCATTTTCGTATTTCTGAAAAGGATTTTAGCCACTCTTGGTCAATGGCTCGATGTCCATCACTTTGTTTTATTTGGCAAGCTCGATATTGGATGGAAAAGCAGCATTGATAACATGCCAGTCAAAGTTGCAATGTCGCTTTGTGCCATTGTTTTCCCTTGATAAACTCTCTCTGTTCTCTTCGCTCCATCAAAGAGGAAGTGAGGCATTCAATGGCCCTGAGAGACCGACTGACCCTGCTTTGGCTTTTGACAGCCCCATTGGCAATGACCTCTCTAGAACTAGAAGCGGATTTGTAAATCTTTCCAACTGGAAAGTCTCTCTCTTGTTTGCATTTTACAGATGTTAGGGTCCCTTATCTCAGCACCACCACTTTTCAGTATTAAGCAGTCAAATGAAAGAAGAAATAAAGTTAGAAAAACGTTCTGCCTAGTACACTTTTCCCAAAGCTGTCAACTTCTGCATGTGGATGAATTGTATTTCTGAGCATTGCTATAGTTTGGTCAGAACAGGGGTGGAGATAAGCTGGACACCCACATTTGATGAAATTTGCACGTACACAAAGATCACACCCAAATGCACATTTCGTTCAGAGCAAGTGTGAGTTTGTGTGGTTCAGGGTCAGAGCTTGGGGGCTATTTTTTTTACAATACATTTTTGGACATGGGGGGAGTTCAAGGGAGGGGGGCATGACCCTTAGACCAATTGGTAGCATTAGGGAGGGAGAAGCAATGAGGGGTCGTTATTTCTTGAAGCTTCTATGTTCACTTGGTATAATAGGCTTAAACTAGGGTCTGGGACTTCTCACTTAGATGACCTTTAAACCCCTGGAAGAGGGTGTGGCACACGGGTTAGAGCTACAGCCTTAGCACCCTGAGGTTTGGGGTTCAAACCCAAACTGCTCCATGTGACCCTGGGCAAGTCACTTAACCCCCCTCATTGCCCCAGGTATAGTAGATAGATTGTGAGCCCACTGGGACAGACAGGGAGAAATGCTTGAGTACCTGAATAAATTCATGTAAACCGTTCTGAGCTTCCCTGGGAGAACGGTATCGAAAATTGAATCAATAAATAGTATGAAAAGTTTCAGCCTGATAACCAGAGCTGGTATTGTGACATCATAAAGCTCATCAGTGATGTCACAATAGCTTGATTAGCCTTCACATACATGCAAGCAAAGCATGCGAAAAGTGAGTGTAGTAACGAGCATGAAGAAAAATGTTTCAATTCCCTTAGGTAATTCTTCACTGGCACTGGCACACGCCAAATATTTACCCAACAAACTCCATTGAGATCTATAAACTTAATATTAGGAGAAATGATCAGTGAAAACTTGGTCTGAGGGGGTTTAAGAAACTATTTTCAGGGATAAAACACAGATTTATAAGTGGTATTGCTACATGCAGGTCCGTTCTCTGACCCTAGTTGACTCACAGCTGCAGTAGAGGTTTCTACCCAGGTCGGCGAGGAAAATGCTCCCACGTTCATAAAATTTCTACAAGTGTCAGAGCATTTACCTCACTGGCCCAGTGTAGAAATCTCAACCGCAGCTTTGTAAAAGGAAACTTAAGTTCTGGTCCCTGAGGCAAATGAGGGCTAAGTGACTTGCCCAAGGAGCAGTTTCAATTTGCTGCTTTTGATTTTACCTCGTTCATTGTATCTACCAGATCAAAAAATGCAGTGGATGCTGCTGCCAAGCTCCATCCAACGGAAAGGCAAGGATCTTCAATACAGGAAGTGGCGCTTCAAACCGTAGTAACACTGTGTGACAAGTTTCAGCTTGTTCGGTGCAGTTGTGAGCTATGGTTGAGAGAAGGTGCCGTAAATCATGGATCACAAACACCACCAAATTTTTTTCAAACTGCAAAAATGTGCTAAAGAAACACACAAAAGGTTAAAAATAGTTTATGGTGATGCTGCAGTGACCATGAAGATGGTTTACAAGTTGTTCGAGTGATCTCGTAATGGCTGTGAATCGGTTGAAGACTAGGAGAGATCGGGACGTCCTTCAACATCAAAAACCCAAGAGAATGTTGAAAGAGTAAGCGAAGTGATTTGATCAAGCAGGTGATTGACCAGTAGGGAAATTTCGGAGGATCTGAACATCTCTTATGGTTCCGTTCAAAACATTTTAACAACAGATTTGAACATGAGAAATGGGCAAACGGTTTCATCCTCCGTGTTAAGGCCATCTCTGTCAAATAGAAACAGTACAGTGTGTCCTCATCCACCTTCTTCACAGGATCTGGCACCATGGACTTCTGGCTCTTCCCCAAAGTCAAAATGACCATGAAAGGTAAACGTTTTGAATTAATTTAGGACACTGAGGCAGCCTCGACAGCGCAACTGAAGACACTCATGAAAGACGACATCCAGAACTGCTTCGGAAAGTGACAAGAATGATAGTATAAGTGTGTTTGAAGTGAGGGGGAATATTTTAAGGGAGATTAAAGGCAATGTGGCTTTTACTGTAATAATTTTTTTTTTATTTCAACATTCACCGTATTTTTGGATCACACTTCGTATGTATATATTGTACCATATATGGTCTTTTTACTATTGTTAATTGTAAGCTATGTTGAACTGTTTGCTCTACACCGCCTTGAGTGAATCTCTTCATAAAGGAACTTAAAACATTTAAAGAAGCTACTGTGGAAATTAAACCCAGTTGCCCAGGATCTCATTAGGCTTCTCCTCCACTGATAAGCATAAAAGTGTCCACTCTGGAAGGACATGGTCAGCATTAGAAAATTTGCAAAGAAAGAAACAAACTGATTTTACTTTTGTTTCTTTTGGGACAAAGTGGGCGAAAGTCATGGTAGTCCATTTTTGAAGGTAATAGATTTTTAAAAACCCAAAGAAAAGAAGAAGAAGATACCTTTTTCATTACTCTAACTTAATACATTTATTCATAGCCATCAGAATGGGGGAGGCCAAAATTGGTGGACAGAAGAGTCGATTGTGGCTCTACTCCTCCTCCTGCCGCCGCACAGCATTTCTGCAGAATGAAGACTTCCGGGGCAAGCCTGCTCGATGACGCTGCGCGGCGGCTGCCGTTAGATTTAAAATTACAGTGACCAGGGAAGGTAGGTGGGGGAGTCGGGACTGCCATAGGGTTGGCCTTTGGGCCAACGAAAAAGTGTTCTGCTGCCTCTGCATTTTTTGATTTGTTTTTGAAGTTAAATCTCCATGTCAGAAGGTACTATTACACCTTTCATCCTGTTTCATTTTGGGAACTAGTTCATACTCACAGCAGAATGGGAATAAAAAGCAGAAACAAGGAAAAGAAATCAACACAACCAAAAAATGAAAACGACAACAATCCAAACTCAAGATGAGAAAGCCTGGGATAAGCAAAAGGATCCCTGGCTACAAAGAGCACCTTGCTCCAAATTCTTTTGAGCTGGAATATAAACTGAGCAGCACAGATGTGCCAAACATCTGCCATTACATTCTGTCACAGAATTTTTGTGCTCATACGTATGTGTGTAGTCTGGACATGTGATGCTCTTTCTAATATACTGTATTTTGGATTATCTGGAGTATTACTGCCATCTGGTGACCATTTTCCACAATCACAACTTATAAAAATAGTGCTGGATTGTAAACAGGGACAAAGCTAGAACACTTTTTGGGGGTTAGCCTGGCATAAAGTTATGCATCCAGAAATGGAATGGTGACAATTTTATTTATTTATTTATTTATTTAAACTAAAGTTGCTGGTTAAGGTTCAGAAAAAAAAGGTTGAGATGGGTTTCAAAAGAAGTAGCTGAAATGAATAAGAAAAAATAAAAGTTAAAATTCATAAACTGCAATCCCCTCCCCCCCATTGCAATTCTGAAGGAGAAGAATATCACACAAAGAAACATAAATCAGTTAGTTTGGCAGGGTTTAAAAAAGGTTTGCATCAATTCCTAAAAGTGGAGCCTGTAGGCCATTTTTGAGATGGCTTGGGGAAATCCACTGCTTATTCCTAGGATAAGTGGCATAAAATCTGTTTTACTACTTGGGATCTATCTAGGTACTTGGGACCTGGGTTGGCCACTGTTGGAAACAGGATATGGGCTTGATGGACCTTCGTTCTGTCCCAGTATGGTAATTGTTATATCCTCATGTGAGCCAAGTATAGGACAGTCAAGCCATAGTGACATCAGTGATGAGTTTGGCTCTTAGGCTTTGGTGGAATGAGGTTTATGACATCACAATCTCAGCTCTGGAATGTTGCTACTCTTCGGGTTTCTCTCTGATACTTGTAACCTGAGTTGGCCACTGTTGGAAACAGAATACTGGGCTTGATGGACCTTCGGTCTGTCCCAGTACGGCAATTGTTATATTCTCATGTGAGCCAAGTATAGGACAATCAAGCCTTTGTGACATCGCTGCTGAGGTTGGCTCTGAGGCATTGGTGGAATGAAGCATTATGACATCACAGTCTCAGCTCTGGAATGTTGCTATTCTTTGGGTTTCTCTCTGATACTTGTAACCTGAGTTGGCCACTGTTGGAAACAGAATACTGGGCTTGATGGACCTTCGGTCTGTCCCAGTACGGCAATTGTTATATTCTCATGTGAGCCAAGACTAGGACAATCCAGCCATTGTGACATCACTGATGAGGTTGGCTCTGAGGCATTGGTGGAATGTGGCATTATGACATCACAATCTCAGCTCTGGAATGCTGCTACTCTTTGGGTTTCTACCAGGTACTTGGGACCTGGGTTGACCACTGTTGGAAACAGGATACTGGGCTTGATGGACCTTCGGTCTGTCCCAGTACGGCAATTGTTATATTCTCATGTGAGCCAAGTATAGGACAATCAAGTCTTTGTAATATCGCTGCTGAGGTTGGCTTTTAGGCATTGGTGGAATGAGGCATTATGACATCACAATCTCAGCTCTGGAATGTTGCTACTCTTTGGGACCTGGGTGTGCCGCTCACCCTTCCTACGCCACTGATGTAAGATAAAGCATCTAGAAGAGTA
This sequence comes from Geotrypetes seraphini, assembly GCF_902459505.1. Lineage (NCBI taxonomy): Eukaryota > Metazoa > Chordata > Amphibia > Gymnophiona > Dermophiidae > Geotrypetes > Geotrypetes seraphini. The sequence goes on from NC_047098.1 coordinate 1,146,438, forward strand.
ACTACTAACATTGTCATTCTGTAGAGTAAACATGTATTACAAAGTCTGAGTCTTGTGGTGAAATGGGTTGAATCAGTAGTAGAGATTTATTTAAAAAAAAAAAATCAACTTTCTTTACAAAAGCTGAAGCAAAGAAATCTGCTGGCAGATTAGTGGAAGAGGTGGATTTAGGTGAGGTACCACAAGGCTGTCCAAGTAAATGGTTAAATCTAGAGCTATTGATGTCTTTTGTAGCCCTTCTTGGGTGAGTGGTTGAAAGCTGATAGTATTTGAAACAAATGTGTTTTGTGCCATAGTTGCTTCCAGAGGTGCATCAGTCTCCTCATAAGCTGGATAAAACCAAGCTTCAAAAGAGGAAAACCGAGTGGTAGCAATCTGGAGAGGGGCCACCTTGTCAAGAACAGATTCCAAGATGGAGTCCCAGCCAGAGAAAAATCGCAATGGGAAAGGAAAGTAGTGATATCAACTTAAGAGATGTGGGTTAGAATTAAGTGGGCCTTACCAGAGATGTGGTGCAGGGATTGGTCCTTGATCTGTTTCTTTTCAACATTTTTGTAAGTGATATTACACAAGGGCTGTTGGTAAGGTTTGCCTCTGTGCAGATGATACCAAAATCTGCAACAGAGCGGTAGAGCGAGCCTGATCTAATATGGCTACCTAGGATGGGAGCTTTGGTAGAACATTTGATAATTTATTGCTTTTTACCAAACTTATGGTAGTGACAGCTGAGTATAGCAAGTATTAAACTGGCCAGTTGAAATTTTCTAGAGCTACACTGAGCAATGGGAAAGGGACGGGATAAGAACATATAAGGGAAGGGTAAAAATATAACCATTTTCGATTGCTGCCTGCGCCTATTGAGTTGTAAGCAGAATGAGGGTGAAAAGTCGTAAGTTTGCCTGAAATTGTATCTTAAGTCTCAAGAGTGAGCTGTCAGAGCAGAGATAGTGAAGTCGAGACAGGGGAGATATGATAGAAACGTTTGAATACCTACGTGGCGTAAATGCTCATGAGTCGAGTCTCTTTTATTTGAAATGAAGCTCTGGAATGAGAGGGCAAAGGATGAAGTTAAGAGGTGATAGTCTCAGGAGTAATCTAAGGAAATACCTTTACAGAAAGAGTGGTAGATGCGTGGAACGGTCTCACGAAAGAGGTGGTGGAGACAGAGACTGTGTCTGAATTCAAGAAACATAACATAACATTGAATTTCTAGACCACATAACCATGAGTTCAGTGTGGTTTACAGAAGGTTATAAATGAAAAAATTATAAAAAGAGGACACAATGAAATCTATTTGATTAGATATTTTGAAAAGAGAAAAGTTTTCAACTGATTTCTAAAATGTTCATAAGAACCAGATGTAAGCAATAACGATCAAAATTCTTTGTCATGGAAGGCTGCTTGGTATGAAAGTGTAGATCAAGAAATGTCTTATTTTTACAACCCTGAACAGAGGGAATAATGAAAAGGGCATGTGATCTCCTACTATTCTTATTAGCTGCTATAAGAAATCTTTCGGCTAAATAAAATGGAGCTGTGCCGAAGGCAACTTTGTAACAAAGACAACCTAATTTAAAAACAACACGAGCTTCCAAGGGAAGCGTGGGACAGGCACGTAGGATCTCTTAGGAGAAGAAGAGATAATGGTTACTGTGGTTGGGCAGACTGGATGGGCCATTTGGCCTTTATCTGCCATCATCTTTCTATGTTTCTATGTTTCGAAGAATCTGGAGAGTTATGAGCAGAATGCCAGAAAGAAATAATATGCCTTTAGTTGCGTCTTAAATGTCAAAAATGAACTTTTAGCGCAAAGATAATAAGGTAAAGCATTCCGGAGAGTGGGAACCATGAGAGAGAATGAGGAGTTCCTGTGAACGTCAAGGAATAATTGTCAAAATGAGGGAACGACTAATAACTGTTAGTGAACTTAAGGATGAAATAGTTGGAATTAAGCAGTATATGTGAAATGTGCTAACTAACACTAGTACTGTGGAGCAAAAAATCATGGGTCATGCTGAGAATTCATGGTAGCCTGCAACACTTGCACCAGAAAGAGACTTAGATCTAAATAACTGAAGTCAGAAAAAAGAGGCTCCTCGGTCCGCCTGAAGGTGTTGACGGTTCTGCAATTTAATTTATAGAGCAGGTTTTGCTGTGGATTCTTACTATTTCCTTCAAGCAGCCATTGGAGTTTGATCTTCTCTACGTGCTTTCAGCATCCTACAAGTAAGCAAGGCTTCAAGCCCACCATTGATTCTCCTGGTTCTGAACAAAACAACTCTTGGCAATGGGACCGCAGCTGCTATGGCATGTTCTGGCCTTCTGGTCGTGTGATATGCTTAACAACCATGCTAAGATTTTGAAGGAGGTGGCCGGGCAACAAAAATCCTTGAATGGATTTGTTAATTCTCAGATAGAATCTGAATGATGGATTGGGTTGCTTAGACAGTGACATTCCCCGTGCAGCTCTATCCTTCTCCTGTGCAATGATGGAGAGATTCCCCTTAAGGGCTTTCTGTACTTTTATTTTATATTTGATTGGTCGGCCATGGCTTACATTATAGGACTTATATTTGCATTTTTGCCTTAGTACCTGGTGACATGTTATAAACAGCAGGTTGCTGACCACCTAACCTGGTTACTTCCGATAGGATCTTCTAATGGTAGGCTGGAATTTAAAAGTTCAAAGATATTCTCACTTAGGACAAAACCAGTTATGGGTTTCCCCATAAGGCTATTGGTTGAATATCAAGCATTATCTAATCTAGTCTTCATTTTATATACCAAATCTATTCCCTAAGGAGCTCGACTCGGTTTACAGTTCGTTAAAAAATGAAACATAACAAGTAAAAACTGTGGGATAAAAACAGAAATTGTTTAGATTAGATGGATGGTTTATATTATATTATATTGTAGGTTTTGCTTCCTGTCATTGGAATTAGTCTGAATGTACATAACTAAATGGTCTACTTGGTTGAAGAATGGGAGGTTGAGGGGAGGGCAGAGGAAGGGATTGCAAACAGATGTCAAGGGGTGGAACTTAAGATGTTTCTTGATGTCTCTGGTTCTGGCAGTGCTCACTACTTTCTGCTGTAAGCATTAGTTCTCTGTTCTTCTGCATTGTACCTAAAGAACATGGTCTAAGCTTTCTTTGTTTTAATAACCTGACTATAGTGACAGGCCCTGGCATGGAGTTCTTTTTTATTCCTGTCTTAATGTTGGTGTCTACACTTAGACTCTGTCTAGAGGCTGATGCAAGGTAATTTTATTAAATAAAAGGAGCTAAATTATTCCATCAAAAGACAGAAAGTGATGTTATATTTTTAAAAAAGAACAGCCTGATTTGCTTTTCCTTCAAGAAACTAATTTAAGTTCAAGAGAATCTACATGACTTGAAAATAAAAGGTTTGCAGTGTTAGCCTTTCATCTGTGGCGGATAAAAGGAACGTTGCCATCTTTATCCAAAGATCACTTCTTTATACAGTTATACACAGAGCACAGTCTTCTGATCAAGATGGAAGGTTATCCTTCGGCCTGCAACTGAGGGAGGATCTGTATCCATCAAGAACATTCCAGAGCCCAGGAGAAACTGGGAAGCCCAGCTCCATCACTGACGGAGAGCAAAACCAAACCCGATGGGGCCCTCGACTCCTACAGAGAGGTTGGTTACAACAATTTATAAGAAGCAAAACTATTTCAGGGGAAAGGAAGTTCTACAATTAGATGTCATGACATGAAGCTCTAATGTCAAGAATTTGATAGGACAGAGTCAACCATTCACAAACCTGCACACCAAATCAAAGGACAAAGAGAACAGAAAAAAAGTACCCAAAGCGGGAGGGGGCGGAGACTGCACCATGCAGTCAATATGGAGCTAGTTACAGAGCATTAACTGCGGATGTGATAGTTAACTCCCATGAATAGCTGTAGCTGGCTGCATTGATCTCTACATTAACTGAAGAGAACACTACTGGACACACTCAGGGCACACGCTTAGGGTCCAAATAGGGGGAGTGGCCCTCAGATGTGCTCATTTAATGACCTCCTAAGCAGATTTGTGCTGCTTAGAGAGAGACAGAGAGACAGGATGGGGGCTGAAGGCCAACACCACTCGTAAAAATGTATATTCATCCCATCCCATTCCCATCCCCATCCCATGGGGTAAAGACCTAGAGCAATTGCTCTCGCCCACTACTTACGAAGAATTTAGGAAGCGTCTAAACACATACTTGTTCCTGAAATACCTAGACAACTGACCTGTTCTCCCCCTTACTCACTCACTCTTTCTGCTCTCAAGTCCAATTATTCTGTACCTTCTCTAATCTTTTGTAAACCGCATAGAACTTCACGGTATTGCGGTATATAAACTGTTATTATTATTATTCCCCTTCCAGTTGTCAGGAAGAGTCAGCAAGAAGATCTTCTGGCCTGCTGCGTCCTCCTTTCTTATTTTTCCTCTGAAGCCAGATCAGGCAGTTCTGTGTTTATGGGAGATTTTTAATTGCTTTATTGGAAACCCGTCACTTATTTGCCCAGGGCCCACCGTGAATGGGGGGTTTTCAGATCAATAATTGTATTGAAGTTTTCAATGTAATACATAACATTCAATGTACTATTTAACAATAATAAGCACTATTATAAATATCCTTGTCCAGTAATTATGGCCTAGAAAACCAAACAGCTTTACAGCAAAGTTAATATGAGGTTGAAATAGATGTATGATGCATGCAGCAACAGATAAGCACTTGAGAATAAGTTTTTATCTATACTATGGAGAAAATATAAATAGTGATAAGAATAGCCTTACTTAGTCAGACCAATAGTCCATCAAGCCAAGTAGCCCATTCTCACGGTGGCCAATCCAGGTCAGTAGCATCTGGCCAAAACCCAAGGAGTAGCAACATTCCATACAGAATCCCAAGGGATAGCAAGATTCCGGAATCCCAGAGAGTAGCAACATTCCATGCTACCAATCCAGGGCAAGCAGTGGCTTCCCCCGTGTCTTTCTCAATAACACACTATGGACTTTTCCTCCAGGAAATTATTCAAACTCTTCATAAAACCAGCTACACTATCTGTTCTTACCACATCCTCTGGCAGCGCGTTCCAGAGCTTAACATAAGAATAGCCTCACTGGGTCAGACCAATGGTCCATCAAGCCCAGTAGCCCCTTCCCACGGTGGCCAACCCAGGTCACCAGTAACCCAAGGTGTAGCAATATTCCATGCTACCGATCCAGGACAAGCAGTGGATTTCCCCATGTCTTTATCAATAACAGACTATGGACTTTTCCTCCAGGAACTTGTCCAAAACATTTCTTAAAATCAGCTACACTATCCACTCTTACCACATCCTCTGGCAACATGTTCCAGAGTTAACTATTCTCTGAGTGAGAAAAATTGTCCTCCAATTGGTTTTAAACGTATTTCCCTGTAACTTCATCGAGTGTCCCCTAGTCTTTGTGATTTTTGACAGAGTGAAAAATCGATCCACTTGTTCCCGTTCTACTCCACTCAGGATTTTGTAGACTTCAATCATATCTCTCCCCAGCCATCTCTTTTCCAAGCTGAAGAGCCCTAACCTTTTTAGTCTTTTCTCTTATTATCTTGGTCGCTCTTCTTTGAACCTTTTCCAAGGCCACTATATCTTTCTTGAGATAAGGAGACCAGAATTGAACATAATACTCCAGATGAGGTTGCACCATGAAGCAATACAGGGGCATTATAAGATTCTTGGTCTTGTTAACCATCCCTTTTTTAATAATTCCTAGCATCCTACTTCCTTTTTTGGTAGCCACTGCACATTAGGTGGAAGGTTTCCTTATATTGTCCACAATGACACCCAGATCTTTTTCTTAGGCGCTAACCCCCAAGGTGGACCCTAGCATCCAGTAACTGTGATTTGGGTTATTCTTCCCAATGTGTATCACTTTGCATTTGTCCACATTAAATTTCATCTGCCACTTGGACATCTAGTCTTCTAATTTTTGAAATTTTTGCAAATTTGAACAGTTTAGTAGTATCATCTGCAAATTTAATCACCTCATTCATCATTCCATTTTCCAGATCATTTATAAATAAGCTGTCGTAGTAATAGCTGTTTTACTTGATGTGATAATGGAACTGGATTTTCCTACTTTAGAGACAGACATGTTTGCAATGTGACTGGCTGCCAGTCAAGTACAGATTTCAATTTAAAATTGTAAGTATAGTTCACAGTGCTATATATTGTATGGAGAAAACTCGACTGGGCTAACTTCAGCCATCCAAGTTTCACACTCCTTCTATAACTCAAGAATGACTCAACACTATAAATTACTTCTTCCCTCTCCATGTCAAGTTCAGAGGAAATCACTCATAAGAACATAAGATTTGCCGCTGCTGGGTCAGACCAGTGATCCATCGTGCCCAGCAGTCTGCTCACGCAGCAGTCCTTAGGTCAAAGACCAGTGCCCTATTTGAGTCTAGCCTTACCTGCATATATTCTGTTCCAGTAGAAACTTATCCAACCTTTTCTTGAATCCCTGAAGGGTGCTTTCCCCTATAACAGCCTCCGGAAGAGTGTTCCAGATTTCTACTACTCTCTGGGTGAAGAACTTCCTTATGTTTGTATGGAATCTTCGAGTTTCAAGGCCCCAAAATTTGGAACTGCCTCCCGACCTGCTTACGTCAGACCTCCTCCTATCTTCAATTTAGGAAGGTGCTAAAAACGCCTCTGTTTTCATTCTAGTCTTGCTATGATTCATAATGTCTATGTTGCTAACCTTATTAATCTTATGTAAGCCGCAATGATTCCCAGTTGATATTTGTGGGGTATAAGAAACAATATGGTATGGTATATGTCTTGGATCAAGTAGAGATCAGTCAAGATGTAGCCAGCTAGGAGTTTCCTTGATAGATAGTTTTGTAATCCATTAGGAGCACTATCATCGCATCTATAGAGACGTCGTAGAACTCCTAAGGTCGAAGTAGGTGTGGTTAAAGCCATAAATGACCTTAGGCATTCGTAGGCACCTCCGTAGATAGGATTCACATCAAACATAGGCAGCAGAAGTGTAGGCCTTCAAAACCTTGACATGTGAATGGAGGCCATTTTTAGTCAGCACCGATATCAGCGCTATTGGTAGCATCCGACCCTTATTGCTCAAGAAGGAAAAGTATTCTTTCATAAGCATTAGTAATAAATGTTGAAATGCTTTATAAAATTTGACAGTAAGACCATCTGGTCCTGGAGATTTATTAACAGCCATGCTTTTATTTATTTATTTTGTTTTCTGTCCTGAGCACTATGCATTGATGTACCTTCTTGTCCAGTATGTCTGACTTCACTAGACTGTAAGGTCTCTTGAGCAGGGACTGTCTCTTCTGTGTTTTGATGTACAGCACCTCTGTATGTCTACTAGTGCTATAGAAATGATTAGTTGTAGTAGTAGATTCCGTAAATGTTGCCAAAAAATGAGTGCCGGTTGGTATTACAATCTCTGTAGGTTGATTCTGGTCTTTAGCATCTGACCTGTTTTACCAATGTAACATCCTTCTTTGTACTTTTTGTATTGAATGGTGTGTACCACATTAGAAGATGAACATGTGAAGGATCCCCTTGTGCTGTTCACACCCCCAAAATGCTTTCATGTTTTCCTTACATATACTGATATTTGTCAACATTTTCTTATTTCTGATCAGAAGAAGAAGGATTACCTCGGAAAGCTCATCATAAAATGCATTGAATTAGTCCAGTAAAAAAGGTATCACCTTATTTCCTTTGTTTTAATTCTATATATTACCTTGGAAAGTGGACTAAGCACACCATTTCGTTCAACATTTTTGAAAGCAATATTTCAGAAGGGTTGTTGGGTAAGGTTTGCCTCTTTGCAGATGATATCATCTATCTTTATGGTCAGGTCCAGGGAAACAGAGAAACCTCTCCAGGTCAGTTATTATAAGCACGTCTAAAAATGCTGCTACATCTAAAGGCACTGAAAGCCTTTTCTGTTCCTCCCTATTGACATAATACAACAGGTGGCGTCTGTGGTGGTTGTAACATTACCTCCCTTTCCAACATGTTTCTCATAAATGCTCTTGATAAAAGGACCAGAATGAAACATCAGAACAAGACGCTCTAGGTGCAAACTCTTCGGTGAATATGATTTTAGTAGCAACAGAGGAGCCCATCTGCTCCTTAGCAGAAGCTCCCTCTCCTGCTAAAACTCATTACTAGTAAACATTTGACCTAGTGAAAATAAAAGGAGAGAGAGGCCAAGGCAGTGAAGTCTGTTTCCTTTTACTCACTTATTTCCAACAGCTTCTGAGCAAGCGCCGCTATCACACACGCACACACATCCTTCCCCACCCCCTCTCCACCATTCATCCACTCCAAGGAAGTGATGGATGGTGACAAGCCACAGTTACCAGCATCAGGCTTTCACACCACTAACCAGATCCATATGCCATTTGCCAGGGACTCAGGGAGATTGAGCATCACATGACACTTCAGGGAGCTGCAAACCACTGTGCTAATAATACGACTACCTGATACTTGGGTGGGAAGTACTTTGGATGTACTTTGGAGTGAGCATATCATAATGCACAGACTTAATATTGAACCAGTTTTGGTAGGAGGATGTCAGCTTTCATGCTTGAAAGTGGGTCACCCAATCTCCATAGAAAACTCCTGCAGGAATATTTTTCATGCAACCCCAACACAAGAACCACCACCAATAGCAGTGGCCTTCATTGCCATAAGAACCTAAGAATAGCTTTCCTGGGTCAGACCAATGGTCCATCAAGTCAAGTAGCCCGTTCTCACGGTGGCCAATCCAGGCCAAAACCCAAGGAGTAGCAATATTCCATGGCCTCCCCCCTGTCTTTGTCAATAACAGACTATGGACTTTTCCTCCAGGAACCTGTCCAAACCTTTCTTAAAACCAGGGCACCCTAATGAATATGCATGAGAGAGATTTGCATACTTATTTATTTCTATTTAGCATTTATCCAAGTTTCCAAGTTTATTAAATATTTTGATTTATCGCCTATTATTATTCTAAGTGGTTTACATTCAGGTACCCAAGCAAATTTTCCTATCTGTCCTGGGGGGGCTCATACTCTATCTAATGTACCTGGGGCAATGGGGGGATTAAGTGATTTGCCCAGAGTCACAAGGAGCAGTGAGGGATTTAAACCCACAACCTCAGGGTGCTGAGGCTGTAGCTCTAACCAGTCCCCACACAATGGAGGTAGTAATTATGCAAAACTCCCTCTTGCAAAATCATGAAGACTATCCTGAAACCTAGCCCTGCTGGTGGCCCTCAAGGCCTGGGAGTGGCAACATCCGCTGTAATGTTTTTCTAGAATGGATTTTAGGCTTCAGGGCTGCTTTAAAGGTGACGGGACTTGATGTACTGCCTTTTTCAAAGTGGTTTACATATTTTAGACAGGCACTTATTTTGTCTCCGGAGCAATGAAGTGTGAAGTGACTTGCCCAGAGTCACAAGGAGCTGCATTGGAAGTTGAACTCACAACCTCAGGGTGCTGAGGCAGCAGCTAATCTAACCACTAGGCCACTCCTCCATGGGCAGAGCATCAACTATGTAAAGAAGACGCCAAGTTGTGACTTCTGCACTTGGTATAATTATTCTTTTCTAACTGGATTATTTCTGCTGATATCAGCACTGGACTTTCACCATTCAACATGTGTTTCTTTAACCATGGATTGGTGTGTCAAAGGTTAATACTGACACAGAATTATCTGTAATATTAAGGGCGGTAATTACTAATGTACATGGCGAACCGATTGGAGGAGATCACTGTTCCTACCTATACCGAAGAAAGGTGACGCCAAGGACAATTGTATTAATTCCACACGCCAGCAAAATATTGCTGAAAATAATACAACCAAGGCTCCCCTTAGGACTGGCACCACTGCTTGAGACCGTTAGAGAAGACTAGGCGGTCACCTAGGGCAGCAGTTTCTTGGGAACAGCTGCAGTCAAAGCAAAACAATAGGTCCTGAAAGTCTTGGAGAGGGAAGGAAGGCTGTAGGTTTGCCTAAGACATCCACCTTCCTTGCACCAGCTCTATATGTTCCAGGTTTTAGAGGGGGACTCTACATTGGGGAAAGCTCGCTCAGTCTTAAAGACCCCTGAAAGCTGTGACGTTATCAAGCTCCACAGGGACTCTGGATTATACTTTTCTAAGCCTGAATGTTGGACAAAGCTCCTTTCTAAGGATTCATGTGACACTGAATGATTGAACTCTTCCCCTTCTTAGAAGCTACGCATCATTCAAATGGATTCATCATTCATCCAAGTACTTTTGTCGGTTTCACAGCTGAAATAAGCAAAAGGGACATACTTCACAATATCATCATCAGAGCCGAATAGGTATGACTGGTGCATTCACTGGAGCTTTCCCTGAACTAGATTAGCCGAGATGCCTTCTCTGCTTCTCCGGATACCTCTTCACCTCTGACCTGCTCTGCCACCCGCTCACTAGAGCACTTCCACTCCTGCTTACATATTTCTCATCATGTCTTTTCCTTTATTAAGATAATGATCTAAATCATTTTTAGGACTGATCGCCATTCAACTGCTAATAATCATTTTTAGAGTGCTACCAGACCTACCCTGCTGTTGAGGACATGTCTGGGGGTCCAGACGGCTTTTCAAAACCTGGGTTTTGAAAAGCTTCCCGACAAAATCACATCAGGATGGGGCATTGCGGTGACGTCACGAGCACGCATGTGTACACGTGATGTCATTGTGTCGTGTCCGCGGGGGGGGGGGGGGCAGAACAGGGTGTGAAAGAGGCGGAACTAGTTGATCCTGGGGGCTCACTGAGGCAAAGGAGGGTTAAGTGACTTGCCCAGGGTCACATGGAGCTGCAGCAGGAGCTGAACCCAGTTCCCCAAGATCTCAGTCTGCTGCACTAACCATTAGGTTAAACTCCCCCTCAATAGTGCAAAACCAGAAGAAAGAAATTCAACAATTGAAAACTATGGCAAACCAGTAATTCTTCTTTCCACTTAGAAAGCCGTGAGTGCCCCAGAAGTTCCTACTTCGAAAGGAGTGTGTGGGCTTGCTGGTGGGGGTTTGGGCAGAGCTTAGGTAGAATGTGCACATTTATGCCAAGATTTAAAAAAACAGCAACTTACAGTACTTGCGGGATTGGCAAGTATTGGCAGAGACATTTAGCCCAGGCTGCCACTTGCGCTGGTGGTTTAGAAAGACAACAGGCATTGCTGAATTTACAAAAGAGGCTTCAGAGACCCCTTCAAAGGCACAAAATTCCCGTAGATAAGTTGAACTCCAAAATAAGAAGCAGCTGAGTGCCAGTCACTCTTCAAGATGATTTTCAAAAGCAAGTAAAAAGCTTACTCTGCCTTAATCAATTGTCCCCTATCAATGTGGCTGAAAATCAGTGCACTGTCCCAGAACAGAAAATTGTATCAAGAGGAGATTTTAATAGTTTAGATTTCATTACTCAGCTTGACAAGATGGCTTCCCAGAGGCCGCACGATAGAGGGTCATGCAACTTGTCCAAGGTCACAAGGAGCCTCGCTGGGTTTTCATCCCTGGCTCTAACCTCTAAGCCACCTCCACTCCTTCCCGGGGCTGTGTTTAGATCAAGGGAGGAACAGTGTGCATAGAGGTTGCATCTGCGAATCTTCACTTGCAGAAAAGATGGTGGAAGTGACCATTTATACTTGACCTCATATATTTATAGAGTGAAAATTGCCACAGAGCCCAGGAGTACCAAGTGTGTGCTATGTTCCCTCTAAGCTGAGTACATGAGTAATCGCTCATAAATCCTAGGAGCGTCGCTCACAAAAATACTTTGCAAATCTGGAATATTGTTGGGTTTTAGACTTTGTTATTCACATGCATGTACCTGGCCAATCCTTAGAGAGAGCATTGTGTGTTTCTGTAGTCTTCAATCTGATACAGTTTGACAATTACTCTCCACTGTGTTTATAAAAATGAGAATGGACTGGTCAATATTCAAAAGTTTATCTTATTTCCATGTCCCCTTCCACAGTGCACACTAGAAAGTGATTTTTAATAAAATCTAGCTCTGAAAATGGGTTCATAGCATATGCACAGATTTTCAGAGGCACCATCCGAGCCTGAATGACCAAATATGCAGAAAAAATCTGTCCTAAATTAAAACATGTCTATCCCACATCACCTTTCAGTTGAATGCGGAGAGACCATATAGCTATATATGCACATACAGCCAGAAGCAGTCTCCGTATGCTTCATGTGTTCTCTACTGCCACTGTCTCTACAGCAACCCTGAACATATATTTTATAAAGACTGAGGTCAGCATTTAAAAAATAAATTAGGTTCTCCGGCACTGCTGGACATGGACATGGTAGTTTTTAAGTCAGTCTCCATGCTAGAGGATTTCTCTCATCACAGCAATCAAGTAGGTTGGCCATGAACAGAATAACTCACGTAATAGGTGACAGTTATATCAGCTAGCCCTTTCAGATTCATTAAATAATCATTTGTCATCATTTAGCTGTGCAAAAAAATTATATCAATCCATTGTCATAGAAGACATCAGCTGTTATAAAGGTTGAACCATTTAAGCACTTTTTAATTCATAACTCATTTTTCCATTCTGCTGAGCATCGAGTGAATGGATCATGCTGTAGGGTTGTGCATGAGAGCAGCTGGTTCTTTGGGTTTTCTGTCCTCTCCATGAAAACCAGGATGACAAAAAATAAGCCGTTTAGTTAAACATGTACGGAGGGGTATTTTCGATAGGACATCTAAGTCTGAGTTGGATGTTTTGGGAAAGAACATCCAGAAATCTAGGAGAGAAATGCCCATTTCCGAAGCCACAAGACGTCTATCTTTTTAGTCATTTTCAAATACAAAAACAAACCACTGGGACATCCGAGCAACCAGCATTCTTAGCAAACTGGCTACACAGACAGCAGAGCAGAGGGATCTCTAGGAGGTTCTGCAGTGAACATCTCATTAAAAAGGCCCAGGTCCACATGTCACTATCACTTGCTTCTATTGTATGGTGAACCCTCCAAAACCCACCAAAAACTTACTGTACCCACCTGTACACCACAACAATAGCCTGTATGCCTATAGGTGTCATCTTTACATAGGTACAGTAGGTTTTGGTTATAGTAACATGCAAACTTGGTACTTTTTACTCTGATGTTCACTACTACCCTTTAGAAGGTCCCTCTGCTCTGCTGGACTCATCTGTCTGGAATACAGGCTGGAAAGTACAGTTTCTTTCACATCTTTGGGTGGTGGGAGAGGGTTGGTGATCACTGGGGGAGTAAAGGGGGTTACGCCTTAATCCTTCAAGTGGTCACCTGATCAATTTGGGCATCTTCTGACCCTTATTCATTTTTAAAACAGTCTAGATCAGGGGTCTCAAAGTCCCTCCTTGAGGGCCGCAATCCAATCTGGTTTTTAGTATTTCCCCAATGAATATGCATGAGATCTATGTGCATGTACTGCTTTCAATGCATATTCATTGGGGAAATCCTGAAAACCCGACTGGATTGCAGCCCTCAAGGAGGGACTTTGAGATCCCTAGTCTAGATCCATCTAAATGGGGCCCTGGACATTTTGTTAAAAGTTTGATTATTCCTGCAGAATATCCAAGTCCTAAGCCCACCCAAAACATGACTCTAACACACCCCCTTAAGATTTAGACACACGGGAGACAAAATGACCAGAAAGATGTCTAGAAAGTTTTCAAAATGATCATTTGGACATTTTGACTAGTAAGACATCTAAGTGTTGGTTTATGCCTTCTTTTGGACATCTTTCTTTTTTTTTAATGAGTCCCTTAGCATCTGTGAACTGCCACCCCTCCCCCCATACTGAGCTGCCTGAAATAACCAAGCCATGAAACAATGGGGGCAAGGAGCCTCATTTGTGGAATCTTCATGACCTCCCTGTGAAGGAAAGCCCCCTTTTGAAGTATTTCTTCCTCCTTCTACTCTAAGAAGGTTATAACCCCCTCTGGATCTACAGCATTTCTCTCCTCTGACAGAGATCCCTATTGGGATCACACCCAACCATGCCTCTCAACCCACAACTAGAATCAAGTCCACTCGTTCACTCCCTCTAGGGTACCCCTCTCACTTTCCTCCCAGGAGCAAAATCAAAAGTGGGCCTTGATGCACAGGGCTGGGCCAAGGGCATGTGACACCCTATAGTAAATACGAGGGGGTGCTGGAAAGTTCTCATCCCAACCAAGAAGCGAATAACGTGGACATGGTTCAATCAATGATCTGCAGATTGGCAGTTAATGAAATGAGATAACATTCTTTTCAGCTACAGTGACAAAATAACAGTAAGAATTTAGGAAGTTGGTTGGTTGGGCTGAGAACTTTTCAGCACCTCCTCGTAATCTGAATATAATGACTAAGAGAATCCTTGTAATTACCAGAAAAATTGTGTAGAGAAAAAAAGAGGCCTCAAGAGGCTAGAAGGATGTTTAATTATGCCCAACTATCAAAGAACTCTAATTTAATTTGTTTATTTTCAAAGGCATTGAAAATCCAAAGTACTTATCTATTACCCAGAGCACCTCCTCGCTGGCTTCTTCCATCTGCTACAAACAGAGCTGCAACATAGGTTTCTCAGCATACACCCCGCAAATAGCTGCATCAGTTTCCAAGATGGTCAAAATTAACAAATTCTATTAAACACTGGAGTTGGTTGGTTTGTTCGTTCCAGATCAGTTCTGAAACAATAGCTCAAAGAGTCGCTTTCATCCATCAAAACAAATGGCACTTCAACAGTTTCTTAAAAGTACAATCATCTGCTTGATGTTTAAGAACCAGAGACAACTTGTCCTGTTCAGCAGGTCCAGCATAAGAACGAGAGCTCTTCCTTGTCACATCCAGGTGCATCTGTTGAAAAATCCAGTAGGATGAGCAGAACATAAATTTGAAACAGTTCTTTAATTACCATGAAGCTTGTTGATGGAGACTTACATAAGCCAATAACGACAGCTTAGACTTAATGCGATATTCAATAGGTAACCAATACAAAGCTACGAAAAATGAAGATACACGTTCAAATCTTAGTAGCCTTAACAAAAGTCAAATTTCTGAATTCTGTACAAATTGCAATGATCGTAGACTATTCCTTCATCTTCCTTAAAGATCCGATATACTTGTCTCAATCTTTACATAGAAAATGAGAGAAAAAGACCATATGGCCTAGCCAGTCTGCCCATCCATATTATCCACTATCTCTTCTTCTAAGAGATCCTATATGTCTGCCCCATTTGTTCTTAAATTCAGATAGAGTCCTTATCTCCACGTCTGCCACCAGGAGGTCATTCCACACAACCATCCATCACCCTTTCCATAAAGAAGTATTTCTTTAGATTACTTTTGAGTCTTCCCCCCTTCAACTTCATCTTATGCACTCAGTTGCAAGAGAAACGCCTGTTGTGAAATATTTCAATGTCTCAATCATATCTCCCCTCTCTCACCTTTCTTTCAAGTTACACATATTGAGGTCTATGAGGTTGTCTCGATATGTTTTATGATGAAGACTCCTTCATCATGGTTATATCTTTAGGAAGGTGTGATCTCCAGAACTGCACACAGTATTCTAAAGGGGCCTAAACAGAGACTTTTGCCTGGTGGACGTTCCTCTTTCTATGCACCCAAGCTTCCTTCTAGCTTTGGCCTTCACCCTTTCTCCCTGTTTGGCCACTATAAGATCATCAGAAACAATCAGGTTTCCAACACAGAAGCATTTCTCCTCCTTTGGGTTTTTGTAGTCCAAGAGCAAAAACCTGTATTTTTTTAGCGTTAAATCATAGTTGCCAATCTCGGGACCATTCTTCTAACTTTGCTAAGAGATTCTTCCTCATGCTATCTACACCAATAAGAGTTTTGTAGCATCTGCAAAGAGGCAAATTTCACCTGACATCCATTCCACAATATCACTCACAAAGGCATTAAAAAGAGCTGGATCAAGGACTGATCCCAATGGTACACCACTAGTACCATACCTTTCCTCTGAGTGAACTCCAGTTACCACCACCCTCTTTCGTCTTCCACTTAACTAGTTTCTAACCCACTTAGCCACTTTTTGGTCCAGACCAAGGGCACTCAGATTTTTTATCAGTCACCTATGCAGAACCAAGTCAAAGGCTTTATTAAAATATAAGTACATCACATCTAGTGCTCCCCCTAAACCTGTTTGGTCACCCAGTCAAAGAAATTAATCACATTAATCTGACAAAAGACCTTTCTATTCTTTATTTTAGAAATGTCTCCATTAATTTACTCACCAATGATGTTAGTTCTCAACCTCCTTCTTACTTCCACTTTGTGGAGAAGGACCACATTTGCTCTTCTCCAGTCCTCCAGGACCACTCCTGACTCTAGGACAGATCTAACATAGAGATTTAATAATAGGAGGGGGGGATAACAGAGTCCCCTGCGGAATACCGTATTTGATCGGTTTTGGTTTCGATAGTGCACTGTTGAGCAGAACGCTTTGGGATCTGTTATTCAGGAAAGAGGAGAACCATCATAGCGCCCAGTCACTGCACATGTGTTAGTAATTATTGAAAAATAAGAAATGTGAATTTTATATTTTATATCCAATTCTTTCAAACGTATAATGTGTGGAACACTTATCTTGTGAAGATTTCAGGGTCCTGATGGGACTGAAGTGCCATTAAATGTTCTGCGTTTTCAGTTGCATTCACGATCTAAATGCTAAACCGTATCCTACATTAAGTGTAAGGTCCACTCACTGCCCTTTCCCTGCCATTCCTCATTCATTTACTGAGAAGGTCAAACCACTAGTGAGGGTGACTCACAAATGGAAGATTAGGTAAATGCAGATTAGTAAAAAGTCCCCAAAATTTGAAATTTTAATATGTGTATGTGTTTTTTCAGAATACACCTCATTCCTTCCCCCACAAATACCTAACCTGTGCATGAAACCAAACTGAAGACAATTTGCTGACAATTTGTCTCAAAGAGACAGCTCTGAAAATGTCCTTCTATGCCAAGTACAACAGTAGGTAGATGAGAGCTTTTCAGTATAATATCCATCCCAGATGAGGACCAAGTCTAGTTTATCTCATATCTCTGCAGGAAGTTTTTGATCTTTATCCATGTCAGTCAGACATAACCCACTTCAGAGCAGGAGCTGAAGCAACAGGTGCGAGGGCTCTTCTCTACTTGGTGACAACTTGGCGTTCAGCTCCCTTTGCTTCATCGCAGCTGTTGAAAATCACTAGAACCAAAGCAGTCTTTCTCGAGTCTTCTGTTTTCGGTCACGCTTCCACATGTCTCAGACAGGGCTGTGATTTTGGCACAGACAGTACCCCAGGCCCTTATAAATCTACATTTTCTGATACAGCGTGGCGTTAGCAGTCAGAGCATTTTACAGTGATATCACAAGTCCCTTTGGAATCGGATTAAGCACGGACAACTGCTTCAGTTTTCTCACACATTTTGCTGTTTGTTCTTCCCATACGTGTAGATCCCCAAGAGGTGAGAGTCTCTGGTTTCCCCTGTTTGGATCTTGACAGAAACCCAGTGGCTGACACTTGCCAGTTGAGCAGAGCATCAGAAGAGGCTGATTGATCGGAGCACAGGTGTTGGAGATCCCCCATTATGGCCTGTGATATAACAAGAAAGACGGAAAGTCAATGTTCTTCAACGCAAGGACTAGGGGTCAATGTCAGTCCCCGGAGACCTCTAGAGCAGCCCCCACTGTCCTTCTGGAAGGATTTTCTGCTACTCTGTCTGTCTACCCGGACTCAGGACAGAAAGGGTGCACCTGCTTAAAGAAGAAGACATGTCTCAAAAGACAAAAGATAATGCATTTGGAAATGTTCACAACCTTAGGGTTACCATTCAATAAACATAAGAACATAAGATTTGCCGTTGCCACCGTGCCCAGCAGTCCGCTCACACGGTGGCCCTTGGGTCAAAGAGTCTAGCCTTACCTGCGTATGTTCTGTTCCATCGTGAGGATGAGATGTCAATAATTCAGCCACGGGTGTAACGTTCACTTTATTGATAGTAGCATTGCGGAATACAAGTACTTTAATGTAATGTAACATCATTAAGCTGAAATTGACTTCTAAACTGTTGGTAGATCTGATTAGTGGGAGTGGATGTCATTGGCACACACTGGAAGATATTTGGCCGCTCTCCTTCAGCTCATTAGAATTCAAAGTGACTCCAGCTTAATCATTAATGAAGACCCCTGCTCGAGGGTCTCATCAGACTTCCCTATAGCAACGTAACCATTCACCGGACTCCTCAGGGTCAAAGTGCAAACTCAGCCCGTAGGTAGTGTGCCTTTCACATGATACAAGATGTGGTTTATTCTGGTCATTCCACTGCCTTTAGCATCCTGGGCAATTGTGTTTCATGTCACAAAACTACTGGAGTGATTTTACCCAGCCCTAGAACAGCAGGAAGGTTTACAAAGTTGTGCTGTAGAAATGTGTTCCACATTTGCTTCAAAGAAGGGAGAAGTGTTCTCAGTTTTGGTTTTATCACAAATTTTTACTGATTTTCAAGTGTTTTTAGTAGTTTCACAATTGTTTCGTTTCAAAGTGAATTTTTAGTGCGTGCTGAACCGATGCACCACTCACTAACGCCCCGCCCCGCTTTTTACAAAACCGTAGTGCGGTTTTTAGCGCCAGCCATGGCGGTAACAGCTCCGACGCTCATATAAATTCTATGCGCATTGTAGCTGGTACCGCCGTGGCCGGCACTAAACTCCGTGCTAAGTTTTTTTAAAAGGGGGGATAAGTGATGAATTGAGATGCTTATTGCATTAATTTAGCCTGCGGTAAATATTATAAATAAAACTAATAAGCCAAACACACCTGAATGTTCACCTTGTAGGTGGTATATAAGAATTAAACCAAAGAAAAACCTGGTCCCAGAGTTTAATGAACCAAGTTTTATTTAAAATTTGATTAATCGCTTAATCATACTTCTAAGCGATAAATGAAACCCAGGGCGGGATTAAGCTTCAACAAATCCTAGACAACAAGGGTAATGAACCCCCCCTCCCCCCCAAACATTAATACATTTTTAAACCACAGGAACACGTGAACACCAACATGTCACTCTCTGCATTGTACCTTGAACTTAGAAATTGGAATTGCAACATTCCAGAATCCCAAAGAGTAACAAGAAATTCCAGAATCCCAAAGAGTAGCAACATTCCATGCTACCGATCCAGGGCAAGCAGTGGCTTTCCCTATGTCTTTCTCAATAACATACTATGGACTTTTCCTCCAGGAATTTCTCCAAACCTTTCTTAAAACCAGCTACACTATCCACTCTTACCATGACCTCTAACAATGAGTTCCAGACCTTAACTATTCTCTAAGTGAAAAAAATATTTCCTCCTATTAGTTTTAAAAGTATTTCCCCTGTAACGTCATCAAGTGTCCCCTAGTCTTTGTAATTTTTGACGGAGTGGAAAATCGATCTACTTGTATCCGTGGATTTACTCAGCACATGGAAGAATTGGGGCTCATTCAAGAAATTTTCCATGGCTTTTTGACACATTTCATTCCCGCATCGAATACTTTTGACTTCAGTCCCAGCCAAGGTTTAATGCCAAACCCAGTGCTTTTTGCGTTTATCACAGAGAAGGTCTTTTGTGCTACCATCTTTATCATCAGTCATATTTACTTCAATCATATCTCCCCTCAGCCATCTCTTTTCCAAGCTGAAGAGTCCTAACCATTTTAGTCTTTCCTCATACGAGAGGAGTTCCATCCCCTTTGTCATCATGGTTGCTCTTTTAACCTTTTCTAGTACCCCTATATCTTTCTTGAGATAAGGAGACCAGAATTAAACGCAATATGTAACCCAGAGACACACACGCACCCTCCCCATATCTCAGAAAAGTCACATAAGCAAAAGCAGCATGCAATTACAACAGCAGCCACAGGAAGTGAGAAATGAACAAGAAGCCAAGAAAAGCTTGACCACAGCTTAGTCACCAGATGCCATTTCTGTTTTGAGTCTCCACACCCTGGCCAAAACACTTCTGTGTCCCTACTCCTTAGGGCACAATGATAAAACAATGCCTTGATTCAAAACCATAAATCATTCCATTAAAATAAAAGCAAGGAGCATTTGTGAGCATGCAAAAATGCAGCAACACTACATGCATTATACGAAGCCTACTTTATCAGACATTTTAAACGCCTGTACGAGAAATTAGATTTATCACCAGTGTAGGAAGCTAATGATTTCCACTGCACTTGTCATGACGAAAAATGTGTGTGAAATTTTCAGAGGAGCTGAATAAGCCAATCGGCCCTCAGAGATGGAAGGCAACCTGCGGCGTGCTCACATTTCTTCCTGCTGATGGAGACACCTGGCGTTTCTCATCTTCGGCTTTTCCTCTCATCAGAGTCAAGATCGGGATTCGGATGCATCTGAGAGTGACATCGTCTCCAGCTGTGTGAAACACTCGCCTGAAGAGTAAGGTTTCGAATTATACCCACACCGAAGAAATCACTCTGGATCCAAACAGGAGACTTTTTCTCTGTTCATTGTGCCTCAGACATACCCCAGTCACCCAGACTAAATGCTTTGCTGGGATACCTATATGAAACTGGAAGATATACATCTGCTCCCCACCTAAGCCGGCTGTGTGGGTAACCATAATCTCACCTACCACTTCCTCAACCTCTCAACAGGAACATTTGATGTTGATACTGTATTTGAAAATCAGCCATCCATACTTCAGGTCACTTTAGTTTTCAGTTAACTGCCAAAAGTATAAGGTTTGTATGACAATGATAAAAATATAACTTACCCCCTTTTTATCAAAGTATAGCTCCGTTTTTAGCGTCGGCTGCGGAGGTAACAACTCCGATTCTCATAGCAATTCTATGAACCTCAGACCTCTTACCGCCGCGGCTTGCACTTAAAACCACACTACGCTTTTGTAAAAGAGGGGGTTAGTTAAGGTAAGAAATGCTAGATGGAGTCAGTCCCAGCATCCTATTTCCAACTATGGTCAATCCAGGTCACAAGAACTCAATTCCCAAGAATAAATCCATTCCAAGTTTATTCAATGTTTAATATACCGCATTTGCAGAACATCTATGCGGTTTGCATTTAAGATTAAAAATAAATTAAGTAAAAATTGAAATAGAAATGAGAAAAAAAATCAGAACGACATAATTAATAGTTAAGTAAGTATAAGATGAAAAGCTGATTATTATGTGCTCTTGAATTTATATTGATCATCGCTGAGTCCTGCAAATCATGAACTTAATTAAGTTATCAATCAAGTTTTTGAAAGAGTTTTAAATCACTCAAGAATGGAATCTAAGTCGGACATGATTTGGAAGAGCATTCCAACTGAAAAGGTGCGATCTCTAATAGATGCATATGTAATATGTCTTGTAGAAGGAATCATAAGAAGATTTTGCTAGAGTGAGTGAAGTGTGCAAAACGGTAAATACGGTATCAAATAGTTATCAAGATAAGAAGGGGATCAGTTTGATCACGTCTTAAAAACCAAAAGCGATGCTTAATTGGCAGCCAATGAACTGACTTCAGAAGTGGGGTAACATGATCAAATTTCTTTTCCCTGTAATCAATTTTATTGAAGCATTTTGAACTAATTGAAGACAATGTAAATCTTTTTGTCTAAAATCATAATATAAAGAATTACAATAATCAAGTATCTCCCTGTAACTTCATTAAGTGTCCACTAGTCTTTGTAAGTCTTGAGGCAGTAAAAAAATTGATCCACTTCTACACCACTCAGGATTTTGTAGACTTCGATCATATCTTGAGAATCCTTTCCACTATCTTGCCTGGCATGGAAGTCAGGCTTAGCAGTCTGTAATTTTCTGGATCACCCTGGAACCCTTTTTAAAAATCGACGTTACATTGGCCACCCTCAAATCTTCAGGTACCAACAGCAGATCAGCAATTTCATGTTTAAGTTCTTTCAGGTACCCAGGGGGTAAACCATCCGGTCCAGATGATTTATCACGTGTTGATTTAGCTCAGTATGTCTTCCAGGTTCACCGTCACTCTTGAAAACCGTTTCTGATAGACTCTTACACCTCTCCTCCACCCACTTCTCTGCCCCCACCCCCTCCTGCTGCCCATGTGCCACTTCCCTTCCCCCATACCTCTGTAATGTTCCTGACGTGAGCAGCAACCCCCAAGCTGATGTTGCACCAGCATCGGCTCTTCCTAGGCCCGAGTTCCGGAATAATGGCCTATGGGCTTCCCTTTTAGGAAGTTATCCATACCTTTTTAAAACCCTGCTAAGCTAACTGATTTCACCACATTCTCTGGCAACGAATTCCAGAGTTTAATTACACGTTGTATGAAGAAATATTTTCTCCGGTTTGTTTTAAATCTACAAGTAGCAGAGTGGTGAGGAGTGCAAAGACAGCCTGCCGCTGTTACTCATTGGGTGCAAAGAGTGAATGACAGTTGCTGACCTGTAAACTTATTGCTCAAGTTAACTCTGGGCCTCCTAGAAATGTGAAGTTCTGGTTACGCCACTGCTCCCTGCCAGTGTTCAGAAGTGCATTATCAAACAATTGTTGGTAATTACAATCCTGACTGGATTCATACTGATTTACCTTTAATTTAAGAATCGCATAGTTCAGTGTTTTTGTTTCCTGAATTTAGCTGGACCTCTGACCTCAGAATTTCTCCTTGAAAGAGCCCTGAGGGACAAAACATGGTTTGCATCAAAATTTATAAGAATATTTTGTGTTGAATTTCACAAACCATTTCCGGATTGGTTGGGGTCCTTTTAATTGTGCTGTTTTTTCCTGAACACAAAGAGGTCAAAAATCACTTGTGCGATCAATGTGCAGCTTGAAATATTTAACACAGATGTTTTCAAATCATACATTTACTCTACTAAGCTAACCATTTAGGTAGCACTGTTGAATATGTGTAGAACTTGAACCATGTAAATAGAGCGCTACCCCTCAGAGCTGCTGCTTGATTAACTTATGATTTGCAGGGAACATCAGCTGACACCCAAGAAGAGGAATGACAAACAGGTCCACCAGGATTGAAGTTTCATCGTGACTTCAGTAAGTAGAACCACAGTACTCATAATGACCCAAGACGGCCATGTTTTGTCTAGTGGGTCTTCCTATGGCAGGGTTTAGCAACTGTGATATGCCAAAAGATTGCTGTTAATCCTTGCTCAGAAAAGTTTAGCGAGAACAGAGGCTCATATATCAATCAGGGTACATGTCTTTGGTCATATCACAGTTGTCGAATGCTGACTTAGGAAGACTACAGGGATATACGGCCATAATGGGTCATCTTGAGAACTATATTGAAGTCACAATAAAACCTGAATCCTGGTGGACTCCTAAGTCATTTGTCATTCCTCTTCTTGGGCGTCACCCTTGTTCTTCATCATTGATCACTTGTTTAGTGGATGTAGAAAAATTGTCCAAACTGACTACAGACATCACAACAGGGGTAAGAACATAAGAATAGCCTCACTAGGTCAGACCAATGGTCCATCAAGCCCAGTAGACCGTTCCCAAGGTGGCTAATCCAGGTTACCAGTACCTGGCGAAAACCCAAGGTGTAGCAATATTCCATGCTACCGATCCAGGGCAAGTAGTGGCTTCCCCCGTGTCTTTCTCAATAACAGACTATGGATTTTTCCTCCAGGAACTTGTCCAAACCTTTCTTAAAACCAGCTACGCTATCCACTCTTACCACATCCTCTGGCAAATGCATTCCAGAGCTTAACTATTCTCTGGGTGAAAAAAAATTTCCTCCAATTGGTTTTAAACGTATTTCCCTGTAACTTCATCGAGTGTCCCCTAGTCTTTGTAATTTTTGACAGAATGAAAACTTGATCCACTTGTACCCATTCTAATCCACTCAGGATTTTATAGACTTCAATCGTATCTCCCCTCAGCCGTCTCTTTTCCAAGCTGAAGAGCCCTAACCTTTTTAGTATTTCCTCATACAAGAGGAGGTCCATCCCCTTTATCACCTTGGTCACTCTTCTTTGAACCTTTTCTAGTGCCGCTATATCTTTCTTGAGATAAGGAGACCAGAATTGAATGCAATACTCAAGGTAAGGTCGCACCATAGAGCAATACAGGGGCATTATAACATTTTTAGTCTTATTAACCATTCCTTTTTTTAATAATTCCTAGCATCCTACTTGTTTTTTTGGCCGCCGCCACACATTAGATGGAAGATTTCTTCATATTGTCTAAGATGACACCCAGATCCATTTCTTGGGTGCTAATCTCCACAATGATCCACTGCAAGCTTGTGCAAGAAGCAGGATTTTCGATTCAACAAATCCTGGTATAAGCACTGTGTAGAAAAAACCACAAAAAAATGAAAAAGTCAAGATTTTATGGTCATTTCAAATTCAAATGGACAGACAGATCATAACACACCTGATATCACAGCAATCAAGTACCAAGACAAAGAGCTGGAAAAATTAATAAAGTATTGAGACCTGACAATAGAAATGACAGAACTCTGGAACAAGTCCTGTTGGGTTATCCCCTGTTGTTGTAAGAGCCTTAGGCCGTGTTACACAAAAACCGGACAAATTTCTATAAAGCCTGACATTTCAGATTTGAAAACAGCAGACTTACAAAAAAGCAGTTTTCCTGGGTTCAAGTTGTATCTTAAAAAGTATAGCTCTTGCATGACGCTTAGATCCCCCAGTGATATTAGACTATCTCTGTTTATATTATGTCCCATATAATAATAATAATAGTACTTGAAATCTGTCTTGTGCTGCTACCAAAGATTCAGAAAGGGGAGAGGCACAGGTTTGGCTCCACAGTAGACTCGTAACTTCTGCTCTTCTTAATTTTAGCCACCAGATGGCAACAGTTTGCCATTATTGAAAAAACTGATGTGATAAAAAGGAACTTAAACCAAAAAAGAAGATAAAATGATGCTTTGTGATACATTTTTGACTAGTCTATGAAGGCAATATTTTATCATTTTGTTTTCATTGTTTTGCTGTTTTTTGAAAGAACATAAGAATAGCCTTACTGGGTCAGACCAATGGTCCATCAAGCCCAGTAGCTCATCCTCATGGTGGCCAATCCAGTCACTAGTACCTGGCCAAAACCCAAGGAGTACCAACATTCTAAATAGAATCCCCAAAGAGTAACAAGATTCCGGAATCCCCAGAGTAGCAACATTCCAGAATCCCAAAGAGTAACAAGATTCTAGAATTTCAAAAAGTAGCAGCATTCCATGCAACCGATCCAGGGCAAGCGGTGGCTTCCATCATGTCTTTCTCCGAGAATGAAATGAACAAGAGCAGCAAAGCAGTCTAGAAATACATTTCAATTGCGGCATCTCTTTTCTTCTGGAAATGGGTCCCGCCTCAGCCTTGAGGGGCGCACTTAGAGGGCTGTTCCTTAGCCGAGTTTCTTGAACCCTCACATGTGGCCCAGGACTGCAGGCGAGCCGCCCAGACCCATTGCTGCCTCTTGAAAGTCGATCCATTCAATAGATTTGAACCAACTACTGAGTAGCAAAAGCTCCAGTTCCAGTCTGAATTTTAAAAGTGCCCCTCCAGAGATGCTTCTCAGTTTCAGCCTAGGAAATTATTCAGATCTAATAGTTAAGAAACTGTTGATTCAGAGGCAAAACACAGAAACTTATTTCCAATGCACATTCAAGAAGTCATTTTATGGGAAGAGTTCAAAAAGGCGCCATGTTAAGGTCTTTGTAATGCAATGTCTGAGAAGCAGCCCCAGTAATGCATAATCTTACAGAAATTTGCACCTATGTAATTGTGTATGGTTGCTCTCATATGTAATTCACAGGTACAGTACGACTCGTTCTTTGCTCCACTCAAACTATGCCCCAGAAACACCTACACATGGGACGCACATAGGATCCTTCTCT
This sequence comes from Geotrypetes seraphini, assembly GCF_902459505.1. NCBI lineage: Eukaryota > Metazoa > Chordata > Amphibia > Gymnophiona > Dermophiidae > Geotrypetes > Geotrypetes seraphini. The sequence continues at coordinate 1,172,350 of NC_047098.1, forward strand.
TCTACTGCCAATTCCAGACTTTTTCCTTTCATCTTGCTGTCCCATATGTCTGGAGTAGATGACCCAAGTCTGCGCCTCACGCCCTTTCCCGTAGCTTGTTCAAAAGTAGGCTGAAAAGCTACCTTTTCGAGATTGCCTTCAACTCAAAACCCTACTCCCCTCTGCCCATCAACGCTCATCACTCCAGACGGCATTTTAACCATTCCCCCTCCCCTAACTGTAACCCTTGCCCTGGTATCCCATTTGTTTCTCTTGATTGATTAGATTGTGAGCTGTCTCCTTTGTGATTCTGTACAGTGCTGTGTACATTTGGTAGCACTCTTGAAATATGTAGCAGTAGTAGTAATGTGTACTTATATTTGCCCATGTAATTCTTATGAAATTTAAAGAAAGCTTCATAAAATTATCCCTGCAAAGCAAAACAGTGTAGTTACTTACCTGTAATGTAGGTTCTCCGTGGACAGCAAGATAGTCAGCCACATATGGGTTGTGTGGCTGACTCATCCTGCTTATCCTAGGAGAAAGTGTGGTTATTTACCTGTAACGTAGGTTCTCTGTGGACAGTAGGATGAGTCAGCCATATGTGGAGAAACTTCTGCACCAGAGGATGAGGACAAAGACACCACTGATTTTGTCCTCATGGGGGGGGAAGATGCATATATTCTGCAAACACCCAAACATCTGCCTTCTGCTAACTTACAGCTCCAGTAATTGGGTCAATTATACCACAGGCTGGACATTGTGATCTTTTTGGCTTTTTATTTAATTAGTGCATTTTTATGCATATAACACACACATAAAACATATATAAATTACATCTACGTAAGAATAATTTGGCATATGTGCCCATTCATATAACGCTTGATTATAGTTTATTTTTCTAAGATACTCTAATTGTTAAACTAATACATTTGTTTTTAAGGAATTTTCTTATTAGATTTTTGTAGGGTTTATCTCCACCCATCATTACCTGCATAAAAACTAAAAAGAAAAGTCTTAAAAAAAACAAATGCACTAATTTAGCAATTAGTCTGTCTTAGTAAAAAAAAATACAAAAAATACACCAGTATAGTATGCCCGTGCATATAGCACACAGAGGGTGTGCACATATATGAAGCAAAATACGGTACTCACCTTTCCAAATCCACGCTCAAGGTGAGATACAGCTCCACTGGACTTGCTGTACAATCTAACTCTCCACCTGAGGGAATGTTTAGAGATATAACATCCAAAATCACAAGAAGACTTAGTGGTCATCGCTTCTATAGTACTGCTGCAGACTGAGAACCTAGATAGATAGATAGATAACATGTCATTTCGGAATGAAAATGCCAGCTCTGATGCTTCTCAGCAAGCCAAAAGTTCCTGACCAGGGAAGGGAAATGTTCGATTGTATGAATTTTAGCAGGTCATAAGATGAGTAAATCTTTTCATAAACGTGGATCATAAATCCTAATAAGTTAATGAATAGAGTAAGTAAAATAAGAACCAGAGTCTTTGGGAGCAGATTGGGAAACAGAGCCATGGAAAACTGTCAACACATTTTCTAAACATTAAAGTCTGCTGGCTGTAGGATTCCTTCAATGTTTCTCAAGGTGCCACCATTCACCATCCACAAATACACTTTCAACTAGGCGGCACTGTTTACTGGATTAAAAGTCTTTCCATGTTCACGACCCCATGTTTAAGGCCAAATAAAACTGTGTGACACTCCCCTCCCCGTCTTCCTCCTGATGGTACAGAATAATGATGCACCTATGGGGGGTTCGGGGGTTGGAAACCTCCATTATAGCGAAAACTGAACTTTTTCTGATTTTTTTCGGGAAAAGTTCCGTTTTCTCTATAATGTGGGGGGGTTTCACCCCCATACACAACCCCACAACGGCAGCGCAAACACTATGCAATAAAGTGGGGGGGTTGCCACCCCAAACCCCCAGTTGGAGCTCTTTAAAAATTATTTTTTCCCCCGCGAGCTTCTGTCTTCCGCCGAATTGTCGGCATGCTGGCATCTGGCATGCGATTATCCCGTCACCCACCTATGGAGATCCCACCCAGGCCCACTCCACAGTTTGGGAAGCTCCGCCATACGACATCACTCACTAGCTCACATTCACCAGGAACTGAAACTGAAGTTGCACAAATAGTCATGAAACGTTTTTGGGAGTCTAGACTCAGACCTCAGCAGCAAATGCTCTACAAATGTTGGCAAGCAGGTAAGCTAGTGCAGTGGTTCCCAGCCCTGTCCTGGAGGACCACCAGGCCAATCGGGTTTTCAGGCTAGTCCTAATGAATATGCATGAGAGAGATTTGCATATAATGGAAGTGGCAGGCCTGCAAATCTGCTCCATGCATATTCATTAGGGCTATCCTGAAAACCCGATTGGCCTGGTGGTCCTCCAGGACAGGGCTGGGAACCACTGCACTAGCTTACCTGCTTGCCAACATTTGTACAGCATTTGCTGCTGAGGTCTGAGTCTAGACTCCCAAAAACGTTTCATGACTATTTGTGCAACTTCAGTTTCAGTTCCTGGTGAATGTGAATTTTTCACGTCATCCCATGTCCATTAGTATTTCTACGCCTCAATTCAATTTAAAGCAGGTAAAAACCTCAAACATCTCCCATAACCAAACAATTACTCTATAAAATATTATAATCAGAATAAAGAGAAGTTATCAACTATTGTAGCTGAATTTAAGTCACCTCCAGCTGCAACTGAAAAAGGAATAAAACCCCAAAGAAAGCAGAGCTAATCTGCCTTTTAAAGACTGACCCTCTTAGGTGGCTTTCATTGAAATACTTCACTTTACAGTTCTAGAAACTGCTCATTAGAACAAGGTTGTGTTGTGTTGTGTTGTGTTGTGTTGTGTCACATCTATAGGACCCACCCAGTGGCATAGCGAGGGTGAGGCCCCTCCCCCGCCTCCTTCCCAGCAACTTCAACCTGCTCCTCTCTCTCTGACGTCACTTCCTATGCGCGGCACACGGAAGTGACGTCACTTCCTATGCGCGGCACACGGAAGTGACATCATGGGAGCTGACGCGGTTGCGAGGACCATGCGGAAGTTATTACTGGCGGGGCTGAATAAGTAAAGGTGCGGGGAGGAAAGGGGGGAAAGAGGTGAGGGGCAGAGAAGAGGTTAAAAAAAAGGTTTGGCCAAGAGGAAAGCCATCACTTATCCCTGGGGTTGGTACTTGTCACCTGGATTGGCCACTTAGAAGCAGGATATTGGGCTAGTTGTAGAGATGGATGTAGAGTCATGAAACTTACAAGTTATTCCACCCTTCTCAAGATTTTGCTAAACTCAGTAATCATGATCATCACCCCAAAATGCAGGTGTGAGTTTGTGCTGATGGTTCTATTGTTTTGCTCTGACTGCGGTCCCCAAGAAGCTGCTGCCTTAGGCAACCGCCTAGTCTTATCTAATGGTTGGGCCAGTCCTGAGCAAAACTCAGCCAAAATTTGAAGCCTGAATCAGAGCTGATGCGTTTCTGGCATCTGATTCTGTTTAGAGATCTAGGCTGGACTTTGGGGCCAATGGGTTTCTGGTTCTCTGACCATTTAGGAGATAAAGTATCTCTTGTATGAATAGGACTCATTAGGAGCTGAACTGATGCTGTCGTTTCAGGAGGTTGAAGAGTTTATTTCTTTTTGATTTTTTGTTGTATCACATTTCTTTTTATAACATTTTTGCTGTTTAAAAATTGTTCTAGAAATATTTTGGCAAGTAATGGATATCCATCAACACGTGTAATGTGTTTCGGCATCTGTTGAAAATGAATGGCCAACATTGCAAGGTGTCTTGTGATTTCAACCTAATTCACCCCTTCCCTGCTATATTCCTCGCCCAGCTGTCCCTTTATCTCTGCTTTTTTTAATACAGCTTGTTTTCACGCAAAAGTAAGAGGGTCGATTTTCAAGCAAACAAGAGAGAGTATTTTAGGGGCTGGGCAGTAGCAGCACTTTATTTCATTCTGGTATGGTCACAGAATATCTGGGTCTAATTTAGCCTGCAGGGGGCAGTGTTAAAAAAAACAACCCAAAAACACTCACTGACAATGGGCTAAATATTATCCTAGTAGTTTCTTATGTTCATCCAAATCTAAAATTTCCACTGAATCAAGCCAGTTAAACTGACTATTTAGCTAAATCCTCTTCTGCCCATCCCAAGTATGGGAGCATTTCTCCCTCCAAAATACCCCTTCCCTCCCATAAATGGTGTAAATGATGGCAGATGAAACCCAGTTTGGTCCATCCAGTCTGCCCAGATAGATGGCCAAAGATGATTCTGTCACTCCATACGCCCTGTTTATAGGCTAAATTTTGCTTTGATTGTACCCTCTTATGTTTATCCCACATGCTCTTGAATTCTGTCCCACCACCTCCCCCCGGAGGGTGCTCCAGGCATCCACTGCCCTCTCTGTGAAAAACTATTTCCTGATATTACACTTAAGTTTACCTCTTTGCATTTCAATTCATGTCCTAAATAAACGAACCAAAAGAGTAAAATCAGGTTAATCCCGGGCAGTCCAGAGGTGGAGCCAGCTATTTTTCTAAGTTTACCAGATAACTGTGGATTTTGCTATTGAATATCCCAGTGACTGGCTAAGTTCAATTCTTTCAGTATTTAGCTGACTGCTGCTGGCCAGTTATTTACCCCTAAATATGTATCTGAGACAAGGAGGGTTAAGTGACTTGGCCATAATCAAGAGGAACAGTGATGGAATTTGAACCTGGCTTCTCTGGTCCTCAGTCTGTCGCTCAATCTACACGGACTGCTTTTCCCTCCCACTGCTTTCAATTTCCATGAAATCTGGGTTGGGATCTGGCATCATGAATGTCCCGGGGAGCTTTTTCTTTAGTTCATTGTACAGACAGAGTTGAGTAAGGCCCAGTGTAAACATTCTTGAGAGCCCCCCCCCCCCCCTCACCACCACTGCTCCCCTGCTGGATCCCCCCCTCCCACCATTCATGTGTCCTCCTTCTTCCTGCTACTGTCCCCTCCTCCCAAGTGAAATACTTCCTGTTTCCGCATAAGTAGGAGGGACCCAGCAAGAAGAAGAAGAAGGACCTGTAGCCAATGGCAGAACAGAGTTAATGTGCTAACATGCTTCGACCCTGATTCTATAAAAAGCATCTTCCATTAATGTTCTAGGCACCTAACTTAGTTTTTCTAATTGGTCTAGTTGGCGCCATTAATTGAAGAGTGTCATAAAAAAACAATTTAAAAATTAATTTTCAGATAGGGGTCCTCACCGAGGCACCCACCCAAAAAGTGGGCCTGGTTAATGGCAGAGTTTGTGTGCAGAAAGAATTGGGCACTGCCAGGCACCTGCCTTAGGTGATATTTTAAGCCAAGAAGACCCTGACCTAACCCACCAGTGCCTTGAGTTAGGTGTTGCTAGGTATGTGAAGGTGCCATTTTCAATAGATCCCACCAATTTAGACGCCATTTATAGAATCAGGGTCTAGGGCTCAGCAGGAGATCCGCAGTGACCTACTGCTGCTACCATTGCCCCCCCCCCCCCCTTGGAGGCCGAGCCTGGCGAATCTTGTCCACTCATTGGTGGCCTGGTGTTCAGCTGAGGCTAATGCACCAGGACTCCTTGTAGGAAGCAGCATTCATGGCCCCTAAATCTGGCCACTAAAGGTCAGCATTGTACAGTGGCTATAACTAACTCCCTGTGCTTTTGGGGCCGTGAATGCTGCCTCCATGGCATTTCCAACCTCATAGTTCTTTTTCATACAGAGGGTGGTGGATACATGGAACGCGCTACCAGAGGATGTGATAAACAGGAGCACGCTACAGGGGTTCAAAGAAGCTTTGGATAGGTACTTGGAAGACAAAGGGATTGAGGGGTACAGATAAGAGTAGAGGTAGATTATAGGGATGGGATTAGAGGTAAGTTACAAAATTAATCAGGGGCCACTGTTCAGGCACTAGGCCTGATGGGCCACCGCGGGAGCGGACCGCTGAGCAAGATGGACCTCTGGTCTGACGCAGCGGGGGCAACTTCTTATGTTTCTTATATGACCTGGAGAGGCTGAGCTGGGAATCAACCCCTGTCACTGTGCAGGGCAGTATACAGCACCATCGCTGAGCCTCCATGTGAGGTATTCTAATGAAATGGGGTTGATCTTTTGATGCCTACAGTGAAGCAAATGAATAAATTAGGAACTGACTTTGAAAGCTGGTTCGGTTAAGAACATAAGAATAGCCTTACTGGGTCAGACCAGTGGTCCATCTAGCCCAGTTTCCCGTCTTTGCAGAGGCCAATCCAAGTCCTGGCAAAAACCCAAAGAGTAGCAACATCCCAGACTCTCAAAGAATAGAAACATTCTAGAACCCCAGATAGTATCAACATTCCATGTGGAATCCCCAAAGAGTAGCAACATTCCATGCTACCGTTCCACATTGCCTCTATCTCACTCCATCTCAAAACCAGATACTGCAGAATTAGGGAAAAAATGATTATACGAATGACAGCTGATAGGAGATATGATAGTGGTCTATAAAATCATGAGTGGAATGCAATAGGCAAATTCAGAAAGTATAAAGACTAAGGGGCATGCCATGAAATAACACGATAATTCGAGCTGGGAAATTTGATCATGTATCTGATTTCTAGGTAAGGTTATACTGGTTGAAGATTGAATGAATATCTGTACACATACCATCTCGACGTCTACGCTCAGCTCAGTTAAGGGGCTGTTCGTACTTTTAAGCAGGCAAGGTTACATGCAACTGGAGTGGGAGCATTTTCTTGTGCTGGTTCAGACACTCGGCATCTTATTCCCTTTTATATTAGAAAGCAAAAGGATGTAACTTTTGAAGAAGCTTTTGCAGAATGAAAGATGAATGCTGAGCACTTGGCTTGTCTGCTTATTTTGTATGATATGTGGATGAAATTTATGTCTGTATTTATGGTTGTTTTGTAATACTGTAAATGTATTATTGTAACCCACCTTGTTAAAGGGGACCAAATAAACTATAAACACTGTCTTTAAACAAATTAGAGAGAATAAATGTCCTTAATGTAGCTGTATGTTAAAAAAAAACCCAACATTTGGCCAATTCCTGGAGAAAAGTCCATAAACCATTCTAAAGGTAGATCTGGGATTTGGTATCCTGCTGCTTTGGGATTCTGCCAAGTACTTGGGTCCTGGATTGGCCACTGTTGGAAACTGAATACTGGGCTTGATGGACTTCTGCTCGGACCCAGTACGGAATTCTGAAATGTTCTTATGTTCAGTACAAAGAAAGACGCCGTTAATTTGTGACTTATTTGGGATTTTCAAAGCAGCTTCTCGCTAATCGCTTTATTTTCTTAAAAGAAAAAAAAGATGATTTTTGTTATGTATATTTTATTTTTAAAACTCAATAAAAGTTATTGAACATTAAAACAAATCGGACTTACTCGTTTCCAAAACATGATTATTTCCTAAGTGTGAAAACTTGCAGAAAGCAATTTGCACACTAGTGTTTTGTGACCCAGCGAATAGCAAACTTGCCACCAGACGGTGGATTCATCAAACTAGGAAATCGGCTTCGGGTTCAAGCAGTTAAATGGAAATCAAAACTTCTGGAATTTTTGCGAGGTTGCAGAATACAAAACTCCAGTTTTCCGTTTGACGTGATAGAGAAAGTGTGTCCAGCACTGTTGCTTTTCCATTCACAAATCAAAGCTACCCAGATTTGTTGAAGAATTTTCTGGGATCTGCCTTCTTCTCTGCTGCCATGAAGAGAAGTTGCAAGAGGAAGGGATTTCCTTCAGAGATTTCAAATAAAAACTTCAGCATTGAGAGGTCAATGGATCTGGTTTGTGATTATTTGGGGAAATGCTATGGGTCCGAAATGTGACTCGATATCTTTCCCAGAAGATCATGAAAATCCTCCCCCACCAAAAAAAAAACACGCTTTCATTCTTTTCAGCAGTCTAACGATTCAAACGTGCCCCATTTAAGTCTCAAGTTGAAGGGAAACTAAATAATACCTTAAAATTTATCTGCATAACTTAAAAGTATAATTAAGAAGCACGTTTCCCACCCCAAGACCACTAGACTCCATACATTTCAGTGGAGCAAGGTCTACTGAAGTCCAACCACCCCCGCCCCCCAGACTTTCGGTGCCAATAGTACATTTCCAGCGCAGGGTCCATATTGCAAGCCTAACCCCCTAACTGCAACTTGAGCGTCTAGAGGTGCAAGAATGCTAAACGCATTTGGGGTGTTTTAAACCCCATCGGTCTGTGCTCTGAGAGCGAACAAAGCCTCAATGGGAACCACAAGTTGGAGTCACCAGAGGATGAAACAGACCAAATGCAACCCACATTATCTGTCTTTATGGGGGGGAAAGCATTTTTCCGATTGCCCGAGTCTTCTGCTTTGATAAATTAATTGGTGGCGGATCCGGTTTCCACAGATTAATGGGACACTTGGTGGGTCGAATTAAAGGCAGCCGGCCTGGGAGAAGCGAAGAGGACCCCCAGCCCCTTTTGTAAGGGAAAGGGGAAGCTGCCACAGTTGCTTCCATTGTTTCTGGCCGCCGTCCCTAGAGAAAGTCCCTGTGAAAATAAATTAATTCCCATTACACAGACATTAACAAGCTCACTAACCAGGCGCTGGGCAAATTGAGAACCAAAGTGGAACAGCTCGCCTAACTCAATGCATTTTAGGATGAGCTTTGGGAGGGGTAACTCTTCTTCAGATCAGATCAGGTTGGGTTTTGTTTTTTCCTGATCTGAAGAAGGGTTACCTTGGAAAGTTCATCCTAAAATGCATTGAGTTAGTCCAATAAAAAGGTCTTTTGTTTTTTGTTTTCTTCCTATATATTGTCTTGGAAAGTGGACTAACTCAGTGTTCAGTGAATCCGCAAAATGGGTGTTCTCCTCGTTTTTAGGTCACTTTATTAACAGTTTTATGCCAAATCTATTCTTAAAATGGTGGCCCATGGCAAGGAAGCTATGCGCTATGGCCTTGTACTAAAAAAAAAAAAATAGAATATTCTGTTGGCAAAACATTTAAAAATTTGCATTGCGTCTCTGTCTAGAAAAATATCAAGAATTCTCATTATAACAGCTGGAACTCAATCACACCTAGGGAAATATATTAACCAAAAAATACTCGGCAATATTTTAGGCTTTATTTTTCATTTGTTTAATGGAGAAATCAAGGGTCAGGCATTTAAGTGTTTCTAATATGGAAAGTAAAAATGGGGTCTAGTTCAATAGGAGGGGTGCTGAGAAGTCCTCAGCCCAACCAACCAATTCCTAAATTCTTTTGCCTCTGTAGCTGAAAAGCGTGTTATGGTATTTCGTTAAGTAACAATTTGCAGAAACGAAATTCTGTGTTTTTTGACATTGTTTCAGATCATTGATCGAACCATGTCCACTTCATTCTCTTCTTAGTTGGGCTGAGAACTTTGAGCTGAGATTGTGATGTCATAATTCATCATTCCACCAATAAGAGCCAACCTCATCAGTGATGTCACAATGGCTTGATTGTGCTCACTTTTATTACATACCAGGGGGAGCTGAAAAGTTCTCAGCCCAACCAACCAACTTCCTAAATTCTGGGTGTTATTTTTTCTACCAGAGCTAAAGAGAGTGTTATCTTATTTCATTAAGGGCCAATTTGCAGTAACAAAATTCTCTGTTTTGATATTGTTTCAGATCATTGATTGAACCATATCCATGTCATTCTTTTCTCGGTTGGGCTGAGAACTTTTCAGCACTCTCTTGTCTTGCATTGTTGCATTTGATTGGTTCAAAGTTGCCCGTACCGATACTAAAATAAATCCTGACACCTGAGGACACCCATGTCTGCCTTTCCTGTTAAGGGGCATTTGTGCTGTTTCAGGGAACCAAGTCACACACATATTTTTCAAATTATATTTGATATTTCCCTTGAAGCATCAGAAAAGTATGAAAGTAGATTCGAATCCAAACTTGGGGGTTAGAGAAGCAGGAAATGAAAACAGAGACCAGCCCAGAACTGCGAAGGCTTCACTGAAACTCTCCTGTTCTCCTAGAGAAAATCTAGTTACCCCACAAATTGACCCATCCTGCTTCATCCGCTCCCATTCAAGACTTTCTTTACTTTTTTTGTCTAGCCTGAAAATTCGGTGAATTGCCCCCAAATGATAGATTGAACAAAGGAAGGTGCTTTTGTCCACTCGATTTAAAATGTCAGATTAAGGAGGGCATTTCCTTCAAATGGAGGGAGAAACCCCCCTACGTGGAAGTTAGGATGTATTATGCAATCTGCAGGAATGCTTTGGAAATGCCCAATCAAGGCAGGACTGGTCAGTTAATGCTGAAGCCCCTTTAATCTTCCATCGCATCCCAGGTGACCCTACACCAGCATCTGCATGCGCAATTGACATTTCACCCCCTCCACACTCCTTAATTGGTAGAAGAATTATTGGTGAAATTGGTTTCCACCAGGAGAGCATTGCACGCTCATTTTCCGCCTTTTCCTAGGCAGAGTTCCCATGGAGCTGACAAGCGTCTGCCCCACAGTCCAAACCTAAAATTAAAAAATTAAGAGCTCATTAAAATAGCAACACAAGAAGACAGAAACTATATGATTAATGTGGAGAAGAGAGCTGACAGCAAAGACATGGTAATGATGCACCCTCTGGCACAGGGCAAGGGAGAGAGCACGAGGATGGATGATAGACCTAGAACGGGGAGTTCTTTTGAACTTTTGGCCCCATTCCTTTCTCTTTTTCTCTTGCATTCTTTGAAAACGCTTACAGCTAACAATTTCTTGCAGAGGAAACTTTAGGGACAATTTTCTGACCTTTTCTTGTTATAAAATGTGTATTTTGTTTCTTTTTATTCAAAGCTAAATCAGCTCCGGTCCAGTTTCCTCTGTTCACAACAAATGTCATAGGCAGCTGAGCTCAGAGGTTTTTCTCCAACATTTCAACAGATCGTTTCCTTCAAATAACCTCTTTTATAAACATAAACTGAGACATTACTGTGGATTATTTGGAAACATTTATAAAGATTTTTCTTTCTACAGTGTGCTGAGTCTCGCTTTGCATCCTGAACCACCGAAAAACAGCAAAAATCATTTGGCTTAAGATGTAATCTTTTACCTTATTAATTATCGTCAATTTCCCTCCCTGCTCTGGGAATTCAAAAGTGTTTACACTTTTAACAAATCAGTTTAAAAAAAAATCAATATTTAATTTACAGTTCATTTTGGTAGTATATATGAATATAACTTGTGTAAAGAATTCGACAATTAAATACCATAATACAAGTAGGACATGTTTTATATGGAAAGTTTAATCTCATCACCTGAAATTATTCATTTTAAGTTATGACGACAGGACTTTATCATCTGAAAGACAAAAATATATAAGCATTTGATTAAACTGTATAATAATACCCATTTAATGAAATTAAAATAAGTCAAAATGTCACACAAGAAGAAAGATGAACCACCAACTAGGGGGTGCTGAAAAGTTCTCAGCCCAACCAAGAAGAGAATGAGGTGGATATAGTTCAATCAATGATGTGAAAAACAGAGAATTTTGTTTCTGCAGATTGGCCCTTAATGAAATAAGACAACCGAATTTAGGAAGTCGGTTGGTTGGGCTGAGAACTTCCTAAGAGGAGAGGGTGTTACACCAAAGTTAAGATTTAAAATTAATTTATAAATGTTTTTTTCCCCCTGAAGAATCATTTCTCTTAACTGTTTACAACATCGGTAGGTTCTGAGGATTTCTTTTGTCTCATGTAACAATGATTGCTGTTTGGTTAATTTTCTTTAATAACAAAGAAAATCCACAATTATATGGTACCACAAAGAGGAAATTTCTCTTATTTCTAGAGCTACACGAGTTTCTTTTTATGACTAAAAATTACCGATCGCCAATGGTTTAGTCACATGAATGCAAGCTTCAAATCTATAAGAAAATAAGAATTGCCATACTGGGACAGAAGGTGGTCCATCAGGTCCAGTATCCTGTTTCCAATAGAGGTTACCCAGGTCTCAAATAAAACAGCTTTTATACTGTTTGCTCTTGTCCTAGGAATAATCAGTGGATTTCCCCACTCTTTTAGGAAATTAGCCAAACCTTTTTTAAACCCTGCTAAGCTAATTGGTTTTCACTAGATTCTCGGCAACGAATTCCCGAATTTACACATTGCGTGAAGAAATATTTTCTCCAGTTTATTTTAAATCTGCTACTTAGTAGCTTCATCACATGTCCCCTAGTTCTGCCCAGTTTTATTGATGTTTATAAATTGTAATTATATTACCATACTCCTTGTTAGCTAAACAGACTAGGTCAAAACTATTAAAAGCAGCATAAAAACATATGTCAGTCTTTCCAGGTCTCACACATTAAGTTTGCATTTCATCTGGTCTTGGCAAGCAGCCTGGAGTCTCCTAACATGTCCCAGTAACAATAATTCACAAGGAAAAGTCAAGTTACAAGTAGGAAATGCAGCTTATTCGCTTCAGAGTTTGATCTTGTCTCTAGAAGTGAATGATTAAAAAAACGCCAGTAGATCTTGTTAAAATTGCGCTCGTTGTATGGACTTTGGTAGCTATACTCACGTTGGTTGCTCCCAAAATGAGTTGAGAGGAGCTCCATACACCATAAAAAGTGTTCATTGATTTTTCAAGAGAGAAAAAAAAGTCCTTTTCCATGTGAAAACAATAGTTCGGGGGTCCTGGCGTCATTCCCTGCTGAGAAGGAGTTTTCCTGCAAGCCTGGGGCAGGCTCTGTGCTGAAGCTGCCCACCAGAAGGAGGGTCAGGCCCCGAGGAGATGGGACCACCTCGCACCACTGGTCACCTGAAGGAGGGCAAATGAAATGATAGGAAAAAAAGCACAGGCTGACCTTAACCTAAGGCTCTTCTTGCCACTGATGCCTTTCCCCTCTTATTAAATCCATTTGCAAAAAGTGAATCCAAATAATGGATTTTCTTCTTGAAATTGTTGGAGAGGTTGGGTTGGGGGGAGTAGTAAGATTCATGGGAGTGAGGCACATTTTGACCATACGAGAGAAGGAAAGCAGAAACTAGGGCAAAGACTGGCCATTCCCGTGTTTTGTGAGTCCTCCGGAGGAGTCCGGCCATTCCAACCCAAGGTGAGCAAAGGTCTACCTAAGGGCCTAGGAAGCGCTGGAGGTGCTTTAAAGAGCTGAAGGACTTAAACCTAAATATTCGTTTTCGTCCCAAAACGAGGCTTGTGCGGTGGCGAATTCTTTCTGCGATTGGTTCCTTCACCCAAAGCAATGCCCCTTCCGTCCTCCTGAATAAAAGAAAGATGCGCGTCCATCAGAGCATCCCAGTGCGTCTAAGTTGGGCACTTTAACAACTTCTAAACCGTTCCACTGGCATAATTCCCCCTCCTTCCCCCAAAGAAAAATTAAGTCAGCACTCTGTAAAGTGGAGAAAAAGACCCCCCCCCCATCACAATTCATCTCCTGCCCAGTCTGGCTGAGTCTCTGCTCCTCCTGCCCAGCGCACACATCACTGCAGTGGCTGCTCTCAACACTGACCCCCTTCCTTTAACTTTTGGGGGGGAAACTTTGAGTGAGACTTCTTGAACAGCTGCAACGAAAGGGAGACGGCTCTGCTCGCCAGCAAAAGACTTCTTCTTTGGGCTCTGCTAGGCAGCCCCCCAGCCGGGAAGGTGACTTCTTTCGTACGGTTGTGAATGGCAGCTTTACCCGGGGCCATTCCCAGGATGATGCGACCAGCGCCAGGCCAGAACTATCCCCGCACGGGCTTCCCACTGGAAGGTACGTCTCCAACCCTTAGAACCAGGTCCACTAGGTTGCATGGGCTCTTTTTCCCTTTTCCCCCTGTCATGCATGCCCCTCTGTCCCCAGCCTTTGCATGCACTGTCAATTCCGCTCGGTGTTTGCGACAGATTTTCATCAAGTGAGGCTAGATTTCAAATGTATGAACTGCTCAAGATCTTTAAACCCTGCCATTCCGCTTGCAAAATCACTCCTGGCTTTGCAGCAATGTTTGGAAACTTTTCTTGTCCTCTCCGCACAAGGGAAAGTCAGTTCTGGAAGCTTTTCGGGGCTAATGGGTAGACATGAATGTACTAAAGAGCTCCTGTGGCTCTTATTGCGCTCAGTGGACTTTTTAGCCGAGGAAATGGTACTAAAGCTGCCAGAATTTGCTGCGGCACAAGGTAAACAGTTGCTCCATCCAAGTTTGGAGGCAATCAGATCTTTCTACCATGTGTGCAAAGTGCTTTTCTGAACGTTAAGCACTTGCCTGCTTGAATTGCAGAAAGGCGAGGGAGCCGTGTGCATGTATTAATCCAGCCTCAGATGCAATTCGTGATCAAGTGGTGGAAATAAAGCCGTGAAAAGCCACGAAGCCACAAAAACACACAAGCTGGGGGGATTTGTTGAAGTGCTTCTTTGTAGCAATGAAGGGAAAACAGGCAGCAAAGGAATGGCTCAAAGGATTAGAACAATATTTGCACAACATGACTGCGAATAATGAGAAGGAAGGGTCCCTGGCTTTGGGGGGCTTCTTGAATGTAAAATGGGACACTTCAGGGGGGTTTTGCCGCCGGTGGAGTGGCGGCCGAGTGACTCGGAATTAGCGGTGCCTGATTGAAATTAAAGCAGCCCCACACTTCCACAATCTCCATTCCCTGCTGGACTGCGAGGGGGCTGATGGACAGCTTGGGTCCCCCCACCCCCCACCCCGCTTTTTTAAAGTTAACATTCAAATTATGCACCGCAAATCTTCACTTTCCAAAACTGAGAAACTCTCTTAATCTCCAAGATATACTGTAGAAAATAGAAAACAAATTGGAGATCTGGAGCTGGATTAGAATTCCAATTCCTGCACCAGAAAATTATGCAGACATTACATTAATGGGATCTTATATCCTAAGAACTTTGAGCAATGAAGGCTGCCTGGCTAAAAGGCATCTCACATGTAGGCTGAGGTCTGTGTACATTTTTACATTTGTGCTCTCCTCCCCTCTACCTTTCTCTGCAATAAAAACTTTTGCATGGCTACAAATAGTTTAAAATGTAGTGATTGATAGAGGCCCCCGGACGCATCTGCTCTGTTCTTGTGGGTTCACTTCATTGCAAACTGTTCTTCACATGTGTAGTTCGTTAGACAGACCAGAGCAAAGAGTGTCTCACCAGAATGTCTCTCTCCCCCCCTTCTTGTTGCAAACTCCAGTATCTACTCCTCTGGGCCAGGGGAGAGTCAACCAGCTCGGAGGGGTCTTCATCAATGGCAGACCTCTGCCAAACCACATCCGTCACAAAATCGTGGAGATGGCCCATCACGGCATTCGGCCCTGCGTGATCTCCCGGCAGCTGAGGGTGTCCCATGGCTGTGTGTCCAAAATCCTCTGCAGGTACCAGGAGACGGGCTCCATCCGGCCTGGGGCGATCGGAGGCAGCAAGCCCAGGGTGAGTGTCACCGAGAGCGCCATGGTGGGGAGGGGGGGGTCTGCATTTCCGTAAATTCAATCTGAAGAGGTCAGAGTGAGTTAATATTGTGACAGATGCGAAAAGTGAAGAAACAACCCAAACCACACTCAGCCCCTCATTAATGGTTGGTTGGCATTTGCAAGTCAGCCGATCTGCCAGATACGATCAC
Organism: Geotrypetes seraphini; assembly: GCF_902459505.1. Taxonomy (NCBI): domain Eukaryota; kingdom Metazoa; phylum Chordata; class Amphibia; order Gymnophiona; family Dermophiidae; genus Geotrypetes; species Geotrypetes seraphini. The sequence continues at coordinate 1,187,966 of NC_047098.1, forward strand.
TCGAGCAGCTCCTGAAATGTGGCTTTTGCAATTGCTGGAGTAAATCAAAGGAAAATCAAGAATGGAGGGAGTCACACTTAAATATGGTCAAATTACAAACTAAAGTTATAGAAGAAAAGGGCTCAGCTAATATCTACATTCTTAATACATAACCAACTAATTCTATTATGCACTTTGATTTTAATCACATATTATCTGCTACTTCCAGCACTTAAACTATGTCTGGAATTTGCTAACCTCATCCTATTTGAAAATATCTGTGCTTGATGAACTTTGTTTGTAATGTATTAATGTTCAATTGGATTTTAAATTAAAACTGTTTTTTTTTTTAAACATGTTTTCTGCCAACTTGAACTCAAAAGCAGGTAGCAACTCCCGATGTAGAGAAGAAAATTGAGGAATACAAGAGAGAAAATCCCGGAATGTTTAGCTGGGAAATTCGAGATAGACTTCTGAAAGATGGACATTGTGACCGCAGCACAGTTCCCTCAGGTGAGTAGCTCATGGAGCAACCTGTGTGCACAACCGGATGAAACCGTGAAAATCATGCCATGAAGGTGTTAGGAGGTCATTCTGTAGATGAGGGAGGACGTGGTAAGACTTCATTTCGTACCTCTGCATTTGGATTTAGTCTAATCAATGAAAAGCAGAGAAATACTTTCACCTTTATTGCCAAAGTTGAGAAGCGGTGCCAGGGGTCAATCTACTGTAGGGTCATTAGATCCCAAGAAACCCCCGTTTGTGGGGGGAACGCGTTCACCTATCTGCTGCAGTAGATTAATGACCCCTTCCAAACGAAAAAAGAGATGGGCCACCTCATCACACTTTATAACATACACAGCTGAAAAGGCAGTTCCAGCCATAAAATTGTTATGGCAAAAAAACCCCAAAAAGGCAGAGGAAACTATCCGGTAATTGAACTTGATACAGTTAAACTCACCAGGTTTCAAACAGGCAGCAAAGTCTGATCTTTCACCTGAGTCATTAATAAAGACTGAAAACCCTCTGTTTAAATAAGCCAAAGACTCTCTTGAAGTTTTGTTTTTTTATTCTTCTCTCTATTCCCAAAATCTATGAAGGATAGAGTGAGCCTTAATAGTGCAAAAGTGATACATTTCACGGCCACCTGAAGTATCAAACAAAAGAGCAGGGAAGAGTTTTAAAAAATTGTAAATCAAATTTCCATAACTAAAACTTCAAATAAATCATAATAATATGATCTGCCGAAAGCTACTTAGAAAGAATTTCCAAGGGATAGACCTGTTTGTTCCTTGCAAAGTTAACTGGGAGATTCTGCAGGAGTTGGAAGGATTTATGCGTATTTCTGTTAGGGAAACATTTTGCACTAAGAAAACATCATTTTCCCCATACGGGTTCGTGTGTTGGGAGCTGGGGGAATGTTGCCTCTGTGACACAAGTGGTTTCTGTCCAAACCATCTTATATTCTCCCTTTTCTTTCTTTTAATTTCTGAGGTTTAGTGAGTTCGATTAGCCGCGTCCTACGAATCAAGTTCGGGAAGAAAGAGGAAGAGGATGAGCAACAAGACTGTGAGAAAAAGGAAGAAGAAGGAGAGAAGAAAGCCAAGCACAGCATAGACGGAATACTGGGCGACAAAGGTAAAGAGGGCGCGTTGGGGGTTCAATTGAATCTTTTAATTTCAAAGAGGTTTGCTAATTAGCAGCTAATCCTCAACACCCCTCCCTTCTCCATCACTTGGTAAAAGAAGTGGGCCGCAGTTCCACACTACGATATGAATTTGTGAAACCGATTTTTCTCTTGCTTTCAAACATTGGCTGACAGTTGATTGATCTGCTCCATCGGTATGAATTACAGTCCATGGGGTCTGTCTTGCTTCTGGGCACCCGCAAAACTGACTTGGCCCAGGGTTGCGCTGGGGTGTAGTGAGAAGTTCCACTTAAAATCCAATCCGTTCTTGAAAGAACAAAACTATTTTTATTGAGGTGGGGGTGGAAGGGGGGGCTGTTTACCAAGCGCAGCCTTCCCGATCTTGAGGTCGGCTCAAATGTGTTTCAATGCAGGTCCACCACAAATAAGAAATAGAAACCTCTGGACATATTAGTTCTGGTAGCAGACAAAGGGGGGGGGGGGAGATGAACCACTTTGCTGAGGATGAATAGAAAGGAAATAAAAAGATTTAGCCTACATAAAAGGGTAGGCGAGGAAAAGAGCAATGCCAAGGAAGGACACGTCAGGAAGTTTACTGCAAAAATATATTCCCAGTGGGATTCACGCCAGGAGAAAGCTAATTCCCAAAAGAAGGAACTAAAAATGTCTTTTATAAAATGGATCCATATAGTTTGTTCTGTGAAAAATTTCAGATTTCACTTTAGATTCTAGCGCTCAAAGACTGTTTTGTTTTCAAGAAAAAAATCTTTCTTTTGTTAAATTGGGGAACCAAAGCTGTATTTTCATTTTGTTCTAGCATTTATACGGCTTTTGATTAGATTTTAATTATATTGTTGGGGTTCTTTTGTTATAATATTTTGAAATCTAATATTGAGACATTAAAAGCCACAGGGCTTTAAAACAGACACTGTGTAACAAATAAGTGGACTTTAGATATTCAAATTATTGTTGTTCTAGTTTTAAATAAAAAGACTAAAGTCCGCTTTCCAATGACCTGATCAAACATTTGTCTAAGTTTGAAGTGAGGGTACACAAAAGGGCTTTCTCACGTCTCGACCCCTTTTCATTGGAAACTTGAGGATGAAGTTCAGTTACAAAGACCCCGGAGTCTATTGAAGCTTTTTAAGCAAAGATTCTCCACCACAAAAGCAAACAGTTAAAAAAAAGCGACTGTCTAAAAAAAAAAAAAGGGAGAAGAAGGCAGGGATGGAGGAGGGTCTGTCCATTTTCATTCAAAAACCGGCAAGGAGGAGAAAAGTTTGAACAAAGAGCCGAAGCAGGGAATAAAAGGAGATAAATTATTCAAAGTTCCCCGCTGTTAGATAGGTTTGTAATATCATAAGCCCGTCTGTTGAGAAAGAATAACGTTGGAGGACTGCTAAATGTTTGGAAATGCCTGCGCTCATTTGGAAATCAGAGCTTTTGTCTTGCTCACTTTTTCCTTTCACTACAATCAATTTTAAGTTATTTTCCCCTTCACCGACTAATAGACATCTCTTTAAGAAACGTTACAGAAAAAAAATGAAACAGATTTAATTGGTTTCAGCCTTTCCAAGAGAAAGCAGAACATTTTTATGACAAAATTTGAAATATTTTAACCAAAATGTACAGATAGAACAACTTCTGGGTTTTTTGCCATTGTCTGATTTTAATGCAATATTAATGTAGACCATTGATACAAATGATTTTATTTTAAAACAAACACATATATTTACACCGCGTGAACGGCTTTAGTCCTGGTCAAATAAACACAAGAAAGGGTTTACTTTTAGCCGTAATTTCTGTGAGCGCATAAAACAATTTCGATCAATTCACACATGATAACTGAAAACTGCCAGGGGCTCAGAGAAGTTACCTCCTGAAACTGCAAATAACCACTTACAAGGGACCGCTGAAAAGTTCTCAGCCCAACCAAGAAGAAAATAATGTGGAAAGAGGAAACTTACAAGTTATTCCACACTTTTTTTGCCACTTTTCGTTTCAATGATATGAAATGAAACGAAAAGTGTGGAATAACTTGTAAGTTTCATCTTTCCACATCATTTTCTTCTTGGTTGGGCTCAGAGCTTTTCAGCGGCTCTTTGTACCTACAAAAGGAGATGATTTTGCTCCAATCTGAACTTTGCCTATCACCCACCTTCAAGGCTTCTACTTTCCACATTCAATCAGATTTCACTTATCTCTTTTTTTAAGTGGAGACTATATCTCATGTATTTAACCCATCCTTGGATCTGTGAGGACTGAGCGTTTGAAATGCAGTGCAAACTCTTCAGGATTTGGGGGGGGGGGGGAGGCCGGAGCTGTCAAATGGGTAATTTCTTCCGCAGCATAATTTATGAAGGATTTTGAGGAGGAATTTTTTTTAACCCCTAAAAACTAAATCAAAATCAGTCTTGTAAATGCACGTATTTTATGCACATATCAGGGAAGAGAATGTTTTATTCAATATTTCTGTTCGCTGGCAAAGAAAGTTTCCCCACTGTTTCCCCTTTTCTTGTTTTGAGAATCATTTATGGCAAATGTCTGGTTTTCTTTGTGGGAAGCCACAGGACAGCATTCTTTATGGCTGTCTTTGTAAAACCTACTGTCTTAATAATCTTAAGATTATTAGAGCTGGTAATGAAAACTGTGTCTCTTCAATAGGGAGCTGTGTTGGCCAGGGGTGTAATAGCTCCAGGGCATGGTGAGAAATGTATTTATCCCCAATCAGTGCTCACTCTCTGAGTTTCAAGCACAAACGTTAAATTGAAGGGTTTTAAGGCAGATTCGATTGAGCCTTTCTTCCTTGGCACTTTCATCTTTAAATGGCTCACTCCAGTTAGCCCTGGGCAAAGACTCTTCAGGGTTCGGGTCTTCTTTCATCTTAGTTGTTATTACTGTTGCTCTGTTTTTGGGGTTCAGTCCTATAAACTTACATCTCAGCTGACCTCAAACTCCTTCCTTTAGACTGAAGTGGGCATCAGAAAGGACAGTAAGGATTGGATCGGAATCTAGAAGGATTCGGTTCAACTTCTTAAGGCCTGAGAGGTCTGGGGGCTGCTCCATCATAACCCACCAGATGGGGAAGGGCTGCTTTAGAAAACTCATTAGAAAGAAAGACACCATTCAAAGGCAGGGTGGCTCTTCTGGACTCTGGAACTCAAGGTGGTAATGACTCCTTATTGCTCGGAAGGAAGTTGTTTTGATTCTCCAGACAAGCCCTTGCCAAATTTAATTAGGCTCTGGGGTGGATAAGGAGATGTGTAGTCTCTTTACAAAACATGCTTCACTTTCACACCTGCAGGCAGTGTTTACTGAAGAGAGGAAAGTGGAGTATCAGTCAATGGATCAGCTGCAATCTGCATTGGAGAAAACCAACAAGCCTCCCTCCCTCTCTCTAAATGTATGTTTAGAAGGCAATAGGCAGCTCATCAAATCAGGGGATTACCTAAAGTTGGCAGAGTAATCAAACAGAGACCAGGCGGGATTTGCAAGTGTTGTGAGTGGGATCAGCTGAAATAATGGGGGCAGGAAGGAGAAGCAAAAGTGTCAGGCGATGGATAGATGCTGAGAGAGAGAGACCCAGAATGAGTTACAATAATAAATAGACATCACAGTTGCAGACAAGTAGCCGAAGACCTGGGCAAACTCTCTTCCAGGAAAAAGGAAGAGGAGAGAGGTGGGGAATGAGTTTAAACTAATCCCAAAATTAGGAGAAAAAGAACAAAACTTCAATTGTTTTATCAGGGAGAAGGCAAAGAAGAGTCAGGAGCAACCTAAGGCACAGGCAGAGCAATGGGGATGGGGCACAGTCCCACCAATATTTTGCCCCCAAACCTCCTCAAAAACTAGAGAGGTTGGGGTGGGGTTGGAAAAGGGTTCTTTGGCCCCTCCATCCCCAAAAGCTGCTCAGAAAAGTCTTACCTAACATAAGAAAATAGCAGAGACTTGTCTGTCAGAGGCTTGAATTTCACTTATTTACCATGTAGAAATAGACTTGGTTTAAAAAAAGAAAAAGAAAAAAATAGGAAAGCAGTTGAAGAAATGAGACAGCGAGGACTTCAAACGAATTCATCAGGAATAGTGAAGGGAGATTTAGAGACAGGATTGGGAAGTTATTTAGATATTAATAAGACATTTTCCTGAGGCGTTAGGACTGCCTCCATCTCTGCGTTTTCTTCCAGCTATTTGCCTGGATGAAATATGGGATACCCAAATGTTGGGGAGAGATAACGCAATCAGCCTTGCCCGGGTCCTGTGACGGCATCGCTGCATTAAACAAGGATTAACCTCCCCTTTCCCCTCACAGCTTTCCAAATTTTCAGAGGAATTTACATGGCAGGATTTTAAAGCCTATAACTGCAGCCTTAAAGCTGTAAGATACTTATGCATTAACGGAAAAAAGCTCTCTCTGGGAATAGTTAGTCTTCTTAACACTTAAGCATCTTACCACTATTTTTTTTTTTAAAGCAATTTTCAGACCAAGTGCCAAGTTTCAGATAGTAAAACATCCTGCTATGATACCTCTAGTTTGGAAAATTGTTTGTACGTCCAGGAGGGGAAGTAATTGACACATGGTCTGGGCTCAGTGTATGTGAGGTAATTTTCAGTAAAATAATATTTGATTACAATTTTAAGGTAATCTCTACTGCTTGGATGCCAACATGAATTACAAATTGCAAATTTAAGGAGGAAAACCTTTGATACCTTAAGACAGGCCAATTAGGTCTTTTTTTGATGAGCATCATTCTGCATTGTTAGTTCCGATGCTGGGTTTGTCACAGATAGATTACTGCAATTCTCTGTAGGTGAGCTTGAGTTCTTGGATGTTAAATAAACTTCAATTTATTCAAAACACAGCAGTGAGATGGATTTTTGGCCTAAGGAGATATGATAGTATTTCAGACCCTTTTTGCTAGACTTCCTTGGTTGCCAGTAAAAAAAAAAAAAAGAGTTGATTTTGAAGTTGCTTTATCGTATGTGGTTGAGCAGATTCTTCAGAATACTTAGTCCAGTTGTTCTCTCAACTGCTTTTCTATTCTTCTAGAATTACTGGCAGTATTTTTTTTTTTACTGAAGTTTCCTTCTTCAAAAGATGTCCCATTTAAATGATTATTTATTTATTCAATTTTTTTCTACTGTTCTCCCAAGGAAGCTCAGAATGGTTTACATGAATTTATTCAGGTACGTGAGCATTTTTCCCTGTCTGTGCTGTTGGGCTCACAATCAATCTAACGTACCTGCAGCAATGGGGGTCACAAGGAACAGTGTGGGATTGAACCCATAACCTCAGGGTGCTAAGGCTGTGGCTCTAACCACTGCGCCACACACTCCCCGCACTATGTTTATCTCTGCTGCAACTTCTGTCTGGAATAGTTTATCTTGGCAAATTAGAGTTGAACCTAGTTTATGGATTTTCTATATGATAAAAATCAGTATATTGTGTGTTTTTATATACTTTTATTATTATTGACATTAGTTTTTGTAAACTCCCCTTTGTGTAAAGTTGTTTTTTCTCATATTATAAATTGCCTTGAACTATTTTAATATTGATAAATTGCAGATTAGATTAGATTAAATAAATCTTCATTCCAAATCCAGTTCAACTCTTGATCTCAGTTTATTCAGAGTGTGAATTAAAGTTGCACAGGCCCAGATTCAATAAATGGTGCTAGCTGCATGTCAGTCACGCTTAGAATCCATTTACTGAATTGCGGCTAGCGGCGTCTATGTAAAAACACAGAAATGTAGGCCAGGGTTTTAAAGGCCTCCATGTCAGCTACCAACGTTTTTTGGGGAGAATCGTGATTAGCAGCACCTAAGTCACGCTCTGCCCATAGAAATGCCATCTTAGGCATTAGGGGCCTGATTCTAAAAGCGGCATCCCAATTAGAGGCAACAGTAGGTGTCCTACTGCCATCTAATAGACCAATCAGGATGCACATTTAAAAAAAAATCGATGGAGCGAAGGACAGCTAGTCAGATACCTTAAATGTAAAATGCTGGTCTATATTTAAGGCGTCTGTAGAAGAAAATAGACCAGATTCTGGACATAGCTCCTATCGGTGATTGACACGTGAAAGGTGCCCACCGTGGCAGGTGCTGTTTCCAGAATCGGGTAGGTGCCTATCACCCAAATACATTTTTTTATTTCTATTTTTTGTCAATTGAAGCTATATAGGGGATTTGGCACTCTTTAGAAAATCTGGCCCACACAGATTGCTTTGATTAACGGTAGGGAAAAGTTGAGGGGCCTGAATACCTTCCCCACCCTAAGATTCATCTTCTCTACGTGTCTGTCTTGCACATTTTTCCAGTAAATATTCCAGAATCGTGTGAGACTTCCAGTAGAAGAACTGAAATGTTGTGGGTAAAATTTCTTTCTTGGTACATTTTTCCAATAAATGACCCCCCCCCCCCCAAGGGCAAAGCAAACCCATCATCATTTTGTTCTAGTCTTTTTCCAAGCCATCAAAGTGGAATGCCCATTTTCTTTAAAAGTCCATGGTCCTAGTACAGTATTTTAACATCTAAATTTGCATTTTACACACCTTTACATCATGCAAAAAGAATGCAGAAACCAGTTAATTCCAGCATGTGAGACATTGGTCATTTTTGGGAAGTGATTTCAATATGTTAATTATTCCTGAGAAATAGGAGATATTCCCTGGTACCCAAGGACTACACGAGAGGCACCAAAGGGAACGAGAGAGGGGTGAATGGTACAGTGTGTGCCAGATGGCTCTACAGTTCTGCTATGTGGCCCAGTTGAAATATTGCATCCTGTTCTTGAACAGCCCTGAGTTCGCCTTTCAGCACTATAGAAATGCTAAGTGGTAGTATTACTTTGACATTCTTAGTAGAGAATGACATGGGGAAAAAGTTGTCCCCATCCCCACCCCATTCCTGTAAGCTCTGCTTTAACCACAGAAGCCTCAAACACTTATGATTTGAAAGCGTTTGAGGCTTGTGCAGATGAGGACGGAACGTGCAGGAATGGGGCAGGGATGGGAAAATTTGTCCCTGTGTCATTCTCTAATTCAAAGCGTTAGGCAAAGAGATGTCTGCAAGATCGACACTGGGTGGGACACCCCCTCCCCTAGGTATTTGTAAATAAAGACCCTTAGTGTCAGATTCCAGACATGGTTCTGATTGGACTGGAATTCAGATCAGGAGGGAGAAACCACTGGGCCCAAATAACATAAACCTAGCAAAGAGAAGGAGAGTCAGCTGAAGGAAACTGAGAAGCTTCAAATCTTTCATCTTTGATTACGTTTCCTGATCAGGAACATTTGTGGTGGCAGCAGTGGAAAAGCAGGAGCTGCCGTGCTCACTGTTAATTCAGAAGTCGGTCCTTGTGAATCGCTTGAGATCTTCCGATGGGGACCATTTCTGTTTCTAGGTCCCTTTATAGCCGTTAAGAGACGTCTCCTCATAGCCCTGGATTGTCTAATCTTCATACAGCACATTTCCACGCGTGTGTTCACATGCTCTGGGACATCCTTCCTCCTGCATACAGTGCTCTCTTTCCCAAAAAACCAAGAGGAATAAAAGAGAACTGAACCTCTCTCAGCCTAAACCTATGAAAGCAATTTGCCAGCAGAAAGAGGGGTTTTCAGGCAACATCTTTGAAATTGTGCAGTGGTTCCAGTTTCTGTCCAATCTTTTTCTCTCTTACCTCTCCCCCTCCATCATTATTATCTCATTACTATAATTATTCCAAATATTACTGTGATTAAGCTTTGTGTATATACAAATTGGCTCCTGAAATGAATGATCTTAGCAGCCCTGGAGCTTGCAATTCGGGATTCAGTAAAGAATATTCACAGATCTGCTGCCTCTCTGGAGAGAGATTGTGTCAGATGCTTAAAGTATGTCCACATCCGAGTGGTCAGAGGAAAACGGTTATGATAAGAGGCGATTTGGGGTCTCTTTTTCTTCAGGTTTACTATACTGTGTGCTCCCTGACCCTTCTTCCTCCCCCCCCCCATCTCTTTCTCGATTTCTGTCTCTCTGTCTCATCTACTTCTGTCTGTTTCTCTTGTCCTTTCTCTCTATCTCTTTTTGTCTATCTGTCCCCTCTCCCTCTCTTGTCCCTTCTCTCTATCTCTTTTTGTCTATCTGTCCCCTCTCCCTCTCTTTTTGTCTATCTGTCCCCTCTCCCTCTCTTATTTTGGCTAGTTGAATTGGAAAGAAGCACTTCGCCTGACCCCAGGAGATGTCCGTTTGTAAGGGTTAGGTACAGAAGGGTGGAGAAGAAAGAGGGGCAATTTATAAGTCTTTCAGTCTTCACTGGGACCTTTGTCTAAAGCCCCTAAAGACGGCAGATCAAAGTGACCGAGCCTTCTCTGTCAAGGGTCAGAGTATCATGAAATGCTCTCTTCTCAAATCTATGATGTTCTCTGTCTTACAGAGCTGGAGAGAGGGTAAACCAGAACGGGCTGAAATCACACAAGTCCGAAATATGTCAACAGTAATACCAAATCAGAGAACTGTACAAAAGCTGGGACAGGAAGCATCGCTTACATAGCACGATCAATAATCCTAATTCTGCCCATCGAAACAAAAAGTCGTGACTCACAAAATGGCTATTGCAGGTGAGGTAGAAGTGAGGCCAACTGAGTTTCTTCTGTGCTATGCAAAACATCTATCAAATAGGGTCCAGAAACCATGGGAAATGGATCTTGACAAAGATCTTGAGCTATTTTCAGGCATTTTTCAACAATGTGAAGAGAGAAACTGCCTGGATGAGGAGAAACTAATGCCAGACTGAATGTGACTTCAACTCAATCAGGTAGACCTCTCGGCAGAGAAATAGAGAAAACAGTCACAGTGCTCGATCACAGAAAAAGATAGTTTCACACAGGCAGAATGGCGACCTGAGGAACCGTTCTGAAAAGATGTCATTGCAAGAGATTTGAGGAGCCTAGATTATTTTGCTAGAGAAGTCCGGAAGAATTTTATCAGCCTGTTCTTTGCATTTAGATCACATCATAGGTCAGTGGTCTCAAACCCCGCATGCAGCCCACCAGGTATTATTTTGAGGCCCTCGGTATTATAAAGAATGATTCTTTATGGAAAACTTGTGACTTAAGCATCCGGCAGTCGCTGTAACCTCATGCAAGTGATTTCCTGCATCTGTATGCGATTGTGAGGCGGAGTCCAATTGCGTGCAGACACAGGAAAGCGCTTGTGTGAGGTTACAGCAGTGAGGCGGGCAACGTTCCAGATCGTAAGGTAGTACAGCTTATGCGTGTATCCAGTGCTGGAGGAGGTGACAGCTGAAGGCGGTTGCGGACGTGACCGCCGGACTCTTAAGGCACAAGTTTTCCATAAAGAATCCTTCTTTATAATAGCGAGGGCCTCAAAATAGTTGATCCAAAATCTTGTCTGTTGCAGTTGATACTTTGATAGTTTTTCACTTTCTGCATGTTGCACTGCTTTCCGCTGTGTATAGAGGAAATGATCAGAAGCAGTTAAGGAAAGATTTATAAAGAGTTTCACCTCATGCAAAGTTGTCATTTCTTTAATAAGACAATAACTATTTTTTCTGCGGCCCTCCAAGTACCAACAAATCCAAAATGTGGCCCTGCAAAGGGTTTGCGTTGGACACCGCTGTCCTAAATGCTAGCTCTGTGGGTGCTTCAGCACCCCCAATCATTTTGAAAAGTTGGCTCCCTTGTATCATGTAACCTGAACTTTCTAACACTATGTGAGAAAGGTCCTGGGCTTACCACAAACCCCCTTTTAAACAAATTACTGGAACAAACTTGCCACAAATTAAGCCATGTTTACATTCTGCATTTCAGCTTCTCTCTCAGTCTGTATTTCCAACATGCATGCACTGTGATCTAACAGCAGCTGCTAACTTTTATTGTCCTGAATGATGCAACTTTTTCTGCCGCTCCCAGGCGGGCCACAAATTCCCTTATCTTCCTTTTCTAATTTTTTCATATTTTTCTTTTTTTATCATTTCATATGCAGTTAAAATAACAACAGATTAGCGTCCTGTGAAGTGTCTGACAATTAACTTGTCCACGATGAGATGAGAAAGTGGAAATCCTTCAGCTGCTGACTTGGCTTCAGCTCGGCCAGTGGCCACTGTTTCCCAGTTGTAATTATGTCTAAAGACCAAATAGGCTCCTCTTTGGTTGGCTCATTTCACTAAAGTGGGTTAAGCCAGTAACACCCAGCGCATGGCAACAGACTGTCACACGATGTAAATTCTGTAAATGATTCCCATATTTGGGCACCGATAAAAGTTAGCGCTAAGGGCTATGGCATCAAAGGCGCTCAGCATTGGGCGCAGTTTATAGAATGCTGTTTAGAAACATAGAAACATAGAAGTAGACGGCAGATAAGGGCCACGGCCCATCTAGTCTGCCCACCCCAATGACCCTCCCTACCTGACTCTGTGAATAGATCCCACATGTCTATCCCATTTGGCCTTAAAATCTGGCACGCTGCTGGCCTCAATGACCTGAAGTGGAAGACTGTTCCAGCGATCAACCACCCTTTCAGTGAAGAAGAACTTCCTAGTGTCACCGTGCAGTTTCCCGCCCCTGATTTTCCATGGATGCCCCCTTGTTGCTGCGGGAGGGCATGAGGATTTATACCAACTGGAACCTGGTGTAAATACCCACATCTAAATCCCCCCTCCCTTTTTTTTTTTTTTTACAAAACCGCACAAGCAGTTGGTGCGCTGAATGCTCCGATAGTCATATCACTCAGTGCACCAGCCAGTGCTAAAAACTTATTGCGCGATTTTTTTAAAGGGGGGGTTATTTATTTATTTGGTTTATATCCTGTCCTTACATGAATAATAAAGCATATTTATACAAAGTGAGGGCAAAAGATAGTTAACAAAGGACAGTAAAACCTAATATGACAAATCATAGCGAGCAAAGTATTACAAAGCAGGGCTAACCTAGTATGACACGACATGGCGAAAATAGGACGGCAAGCGTAGCATGACAAAAGCTAGCATGGTAGACATTGAGCTTCAAACATTGTGTGGCAGACATAGCATGAAAAATTGTAGCGAGGACGACACAATATGGCAAATATAGTATGACAGAGTGTGGCAAAACATGGCATGGTCAGACATAGGACATCGTATGGCGAGATCAGGCGTAGCAGTGTCGAGCTCCCTAATTCTGCACGCAAATTCCAAGACTGTCCCTCCCATGAGCACACCTGCTTTTCTATTCCATGCATCCTGGCGCATAAATTTAACTGTTGCCTATCGGTGACAATAATTAAGCCAACGGAGTCGCAAGGAGCACATTGTTGACTAGAGGTACAAGGGACCATTCGAACTCTCCTCCGCCCCAAGAGTCTTCGCAAAATGTGTCACTATGGCAACCGCCCACCTCCGCAAGAGCGCGATATATATATTTCTCTACCTCGATGACTGGCTGTTGGTGGGACCAGCAATCCAGGAGACCATAAAAGCAGTCAACAAGACAATATCTCTCCTATAATCCTTAGGCTTCCTCATGAATATCAAAAATTCAACCTGCAGCCAATCCAATCACTGGAATTAATTGGGTCAAGGATATGCACATCGCTCAACACAGCCTTTCTATCCCCAGCAAGGGAGAAGCAATATCGGCTCTAATAATCTAATCTGTAATTTGTGCATCGCACTATACAGCACAGATCAGTGGTACACACAGTCACGGCAAGGATGCTACTCCATCTCCTTGGCCATCAGGCAGCCTCCATCCATGTCGTCCTACTAGGCAAGCTCCACATGTCACCCCTCCAATGGTACCTCTGAAAAAAATGGAACCAACACACCCAACCCCTGTCTCACAAGATCACCATCGAGCAGCGCATCAGCAATGGGCATATCAACAGAACCTCTACAAAGGCAAACCCTTCCAACAACCCCAACACCAGCTTACCCTTACTTACAAACAGGGATGGGTAGCCCACCTCCTCCATTTGAGGATCAAGGGCCCCTGGTCATTATATGAAGCCAAACAACACATCAACTTCCTGGAACTCAGGGCAATCAGGAATGCTCTTCAAGCCTTCGTCCCCTGGAACTCCAACAAGATCATCTTAATCCAAACAGACAACCATGTGGCAATGTTCTATGTCAACAAACAGGGAGGCACAGGCTCATTCAACTCTGCAGAGAGGCCTACAAGATCTGATCCTTTTTCCTTATCAATCAACATTATCCTCAAGCAACCTACCTTCTGGACCTCAACATCACCCTTGAGGACAGCCTCAGATGAAAACTGGACCCTCACAAATGGTTCCTCCATCTAGAGGTAGCCCAGGATATCTTCTGAAAGTGGGGCCACCCAACAATGGATATCTTTGCCACCAAGGACAACAAGAAGTGCACCCTATTCTGCTCCAAGAGACCAGCATGGCTTTACAAAGGGAAGGTCTTGTCAATCCAATTTGATAAACTTCTTTGACTGGGTAACAAAAAACTGGATAAGGGATAGTCCCTGGACATCATGTATTTAGACTTCAGTAAGGCTTTTGATAGTGTCTAACACCGGAGGTTACTGAACAAGATGAACACGATGGGCCTTGGAGAAACACTAACTGCATGGGTGAAAGATTGGCATAGCGGCAGACTTCAAAGGGTGATGGTAAATGGTACTCCTTCAAAAACGTCGGAAGTAACCAGTGGAGTGCCGCAGGGCTCGGTCTTGGGCCCAATACTATTCAATATCTTTGTAAGGGATCTGCCTCAGGGACTTCGGGGCAAAATTACATTATTCGCTGATGATGCTAAACTATGCAACATTGTGAGAGGTGCGGCAGAACCTGATGGCGCAAACATGCCCAACACTATGGAACAGGACCTACTTTTACTGGAACAGTGGTCCAGTACTTGGCAGCTGAATTTTAATGCCAAAAAATGTAAGGTAATGCACCTTGGTAGAGGAAATCCATGCAGGATGTATACCCTGAGTGGTGAGAACCTGACAAGAACTGCAGCAGAACGGGACTTGGGAGTAATCATCTGTGAAGATATGAAGGTTGCCAATCAGGTAGAGAAAGCTTCAGCAAAGGCGAGACAAATGCTGGGATGCATTAGAAGAAGCTTTATCAGCCAAAAGCCTGAAGTTATACTGCCGTTATACAGATCCATGGTGAGACCACACCTTGAATACTGTGTTCAGTTCTGGAGACCACATTATCAAAAGGATATGAAGAGAATGGAGTCAATTCAGCGAATGGCCACTAGGATGGTCTCAGGACTCAAAGATCTCTCATATGAAGAGCGTCTGAACAGGCTACGCTTATATTCTCTCGAAGAGCGCAAAGAAAGGGGGGACATGATAGAAACATTCAAATACATCACGGGCCGCATTGAGGTGGAGGAAGAAATCTTTCATCTTACTGGTCCCACGGCAACAAGAGGGTACACATTAAAACTCAAGGGGGGAAGATTTCATGGGGACACCAGGAAATTCTTCTTCACCGAAAGGGTGATTGATAGATGGAATGGTCTTCCACGTCAGGTAGTTGAAGCGACCACAACGCTCGACTTCAAAGGACGATGGGACCGTCAGGTGGGGTCGTTCCAGAGGAATACTTAGAAGACGGATTCTCAAAGGAGGGAGAGTTCGTGAGCGGGCAGACTTGATGGGCCGTCGGCCCGTTTCTGCCGTCATACTCTATGTTTGTATGTTTCTAACCAAGCATAGGATGCCTTCGTCATACATTGGGGCCAGCACCTATACTATGCATCCCCCCCCCATACCCCTCATTCACAGAACACTGCAGAAGATCAGACAGCATGCTGCCACACTGATCCTCATTGCACCCTACTTGCCAAGGCAGATGTGGCTTCCCTTCCTGCAATGCCTATCAACAGAACCACCAATCAGGCTGCCACAATGCCCAGACCTTATCACTCATGACTAGTGACACACTCTCGACCCCAAGTTGGGAACCCTGACTTTAGCAGCCTGGATGTTGAAAGGTTGATCCTGGGATCCCTACACATATCCAATAGAAGTGACCAAAGTCCTACTAGCAGCCAGATGCCTATCAACCAAAAAATCCTACACACTCAAGTTGAAGAGATTCCACATCTGGTGCACCTCAGAGGGAAAGGACTCATTCACCTGCCCAGTCTTGGCAATCCTTCAATACTTACTCAGCTTGTCTGTGATGGGTCTTAGGACAGCATCCATAAAAGTCCACTTGAGCGCCAACTCAACCTTCCACAACCAAATTGAAAGCAGAACCCTCACAACATATCTGCTCGTGGTCAAGTTTATGAAAGGGCTGGTAAACCTGAACCTGAGGTGCACCAGCCAAATCTACTGCCCTCCGCCAGCATGGGACCTTAGTATTTTCCTTCTCAGACTAATAGAACACCCCTTTGAGCCCTTGGAGGAGGTACCAAACAAGTTCCTTAGCTAGAAGATGGTTTTCCTCATTGCCATAACATCAGCAAGATGCGTTAGCAAGTTACAGGCCCTGGTGACATACCCACCGTACATGCAAATCCTCTGTGACCACACAGTGCTAAGAACACACCCAAAGTTCCCACCAATGGTAGTCTCACCTTTCCACATAAACCAAGCAATAGTGCTCCCCTCCTTCTTCCCAGAACCACATGCCAACAGTTCGGAACAACTCCTACATTTGACCTTCACCAGGTGGGTAGGGGATTAGAAGACAGTGGAATATCTTCCGTGCCCACCTGGTGAAGCACCATCTGAAGATAAGTGCGATATATATACACAACCTTTTGAAAATGACTACGCTACTGTTTTTGGGTGGCAGTTGGGTGCTATGATGTTGAATATAATACCATCATAAGACACCGCTGCCGGTGTAGATGAAGTTAATTGACTGAGCATTATTATCACTTTTATAATAGATGAATGTTGGTTTAGGATTTCATTGTGGGTTTGATTAGTCAATTTTGAACACAGAAATCATTTATCCATGCAAAGTCAGGCTTGCAGATTCAGCCTCCAGACTTGAACACGTGACTCCTATACAGATAAATTATTGATGCATCTTTATTTGGACCTTGTTCCGCTGAGTGTGATCCCAGGACACTTAGCCTGGTCAGTATTTAAATTTGCTCAGCCACATCAATGAGCCGCTTCATACATCCATTCACTGCTGGTAGGACTTTGATGTGAAGGAACTCATACGCTGCTAAAAAGCCAAGTTCAAATTTCTTTTCCATCTTATCTGTCTATTAAACTCTTCTCTCTGCTCTTCTCTTAACTTTCCAGGGTGATTTTCCTCATTGGCGTGATTTCTTTTATTCTAAGGAGTTTGCTTCATTCTCTGAAGCCACCTGTAGCCTATTTAGAATTACAAACATCTTTAAAGAAAAGTTACCAAGCCAGAATAGGAGTTTAAATGGGGGAATAGCTCTCGTCCTTTGCCATGGAGAGTGCAACCACTTCAGCCTAATCCTGCTTTCATTCTCACCGACAACTACCAAGAATCTATGTCTCCCAGCTCATCAGGAGCCTGATTACACAAAAAAAAGATTCCCATTATCCTAGCAGAAAATAGGAGGGGGGAGGGGGGCTGTGGTCTGCGATCAGGAGAGCAGCTTTTGACCACTGAGTCAAGAACAAACATGCTGGAAACTAAGGAGGTCACAGCTTCAAACAGTACGCAGTCGAAGGCCAAGACCTGAGGGGGGGGGCCTGGGGAGCTCTGTAAATCACAACTAAGAGTGCTATTTTGATAATTTTGCCATTAATTAATTTTATCTGAAGAAAGGAATATTTGCTGGATTATACTTACGATATGATTATTATGAATGCTTATTGTATGATTTATATGTAATTGGCTTTGCTTCACTTGTTGATAAAGAGTGCAATACCAGAGTAACTGACAGCCAAAATTTATAGCTGGTTAGATGCAGAGAAATGAAGGTCTCAGTGGAGAAATGGAAGGGAATTCATTGCCGGAGAATGTGGTGAAATCAGTTAACTTAGCAGGGTTTAAAAGAGGTTTGGACAATTTTCTAAAAGAGAAGTCCATAGGCCATTATCGAGATGAACTTGGAGAAAATCCACTGCATATTCCTAGAATAAGTAGCATAAAATCAGTTTTACTACTTGCGATCTAGCTAGGTACTTGGGACCTGGGTTAGCCACTGTTGGAAACAGGATACTGGGCTTGATGAACCTTTGGTCTGTCCCAGTAGGGCAGCTCTTATGTTCTTATGTGAGCCAAGTATAGGACAATCAAGCCATTGTGACATCACTGCTGAAGTTGGCTCTTAGGCATTGGTGGAATGAGGCATTATGACATCACAATCTCAGCTCTGGAATGTTGCTACTCTTTGGGTTTCTGCCAGGTACTTGGGACCAGGGTTGGCCACTGTTGGAAACAGGATGCTGGACTTGATGGACCTTCGGTCTGTCCCAGTATGGCAATAATGATGTTCTTACCACCACAGAGGGCATTAAATGCTATAATGCTCTAGCAGCAGTCCTCCCTCACTGTTTCGGCAGAAAAATGATGCCAAACTCTGCACTACAGTAGACACCCCTAATGGTATAAATAACATGAGGAAAGACCTAGTGAAGCTTAAGGAATGGTCTGGAATTTGGCAGCTAAGAATTTTAATAGTAAGAAATTCAAGGTCATGCATTTGAGCTGCAAAAGCCCAAGCGAAAATTACAATTTAGAAGGTGAAGAATTTTGTGCACGAAGAGGAGAAGGACTTGGGTGTGATAGTATGTAATAATCTTAGCGTGGCAAAAACAGGTTGAAAATGCAACGGCAAAAGCTAGAAGGGTTATAGGGTGCAAAGGGAGAGGTATGGCCAATAGGAAAAATGAGGTATTGATACCCCTGCTTAAAACTTTGGTGAGACCTCATTTAGAATATTGTGTACAATTCTGGAGGCCGCACCTTCAAAAAGATATAAACAGAATGAAGTCAGTCCAGAGGAAGGTTACGTTATAAGATGTACGGGGACAGACTTAAAGATCTCAATATATACAGTATATTTTGGAGGAAAGGTGGGAGAGGGGAGATATGATAGAGACATTTAAATATTGACATGGCATAAATACACATGAAAGGAAACTCCAGAGGAGAGGGCATGGAATAAAGGCTCAGGAGTAATCTAAGGAAATACCATTTTACAGAAAGAGTGGTAGATGCATGGAAGAGTCTCCCAGTAGATGTGATGGAGACAAAGACAGTATCTGAATTCATTAAAGCATAGGACAGGCAAGTGGGATCTCTTCAGGAAAGGAGGAGATAGTGGATGGGCCATTTGGCCTTTATCTGCCTTCATGTTTCTGTGTTACTATGGGCCATTGGTTTGATTCAGTATGACCGTTCTTATGTTCTACGAAGGAAAAGTATTCCTTATAGAACAGATTGAATCAGCTTGAACAGTAAATTCATAAGAACATAATATAAGAAAATCAAAATAGCCATCCTGGGTCAGACCAATGGACCATCTAGCCCAGAATCCTGTTTCCACAGTGGCCAATTCAGATCACAAGTACCTGGCAAGAACCCAAAGAGTAGCAACATTCCGGAATCTCAAAGAGTAGCAACATTCCATGCTACCGATCCCATATCTGTCTCAAAAACCTTCAGGAACTTGTCCAACCCTTTCTTAAACCCAACTATGCAAACTGCTGTTCCCACATCTTCTGGGAACGAGTTCCAGAGCTTAACTATTTGTTGAGTGGATAAATATTTCTCTCCTGTTTGGCTCATATATCATTTATCCTATTATATAAAGTGCTCAGATGCCTTCCCCTTTAGCACACCCCTTCGGTATGACATCTAAGGCGCAACGCCTCAAAGTCCAGCACCGTTTATTTATAAGTGGCTGATGTCACTCAAACGCATTAGTCTATTGGTTTTGGTACAGTAAGAGAAACCCTCTACTACCGGAGGAGTTGTCAGGAGCTCTGCAGCAGGGTCTACGCTGCCTAGGGTCTTGCAGATAGCTTCTTCACATGGAGGAACAATTCAGAATTGCCAGTGGTGAAGTGATTTCAGGTTACTTCAACAAGCTGAAAGTCTAAATTTCACTGCTTTCAACTCTCAAGCTGATTTCAGTAAGTTCCTGCTGAACCAGAACGTACGCAGGTAAGGCTAGTCTCAGTTAGGGCACTGGTCTTTGACCTAAGGGCCATCACGTGAGTGGACTGCTGAGCATGATGGACCACTGGTCTGACCCAACAGTGGCAATTCTTATGGTCTACCACTGCTGACTAAACCATTTCAGATAATATGGATAGTTTTTGGGACAGTTTGGTGAAGTTCAAACATCCTTGGCACAGAAATTTCTTGTTTTGTCTCCTTAGTAGTCTCTTTTGGTTGAATTTTCTTGTAAATATGTAATTGAGTTGAATTCTGTTAAGTATATTTTTTATGATCCTAAACACTTGAATTCTAGGCCTGTGAGCCATTCAATGTGCTCGATTAAGTTCCAGCTACTTCTACATAAGAACATAAGAATAGCCTTACTGGGTCAGACCAGTGGTCCATCTGGACCAGTAGCCCATCTTCACAGTGGCCAATCCAGGTCTCAAGTACCTGGCAAAAATCCAAAGAGTAGCAACATTCCATGCTACCGATCCAGGGCAAGCAGTGGTTCCCCCATGTCTGTCTCAATAACAGGAAATGGGCCACAACCTCTGGCAATGCGTTACAGAGCTTAACTATTCTTTGAATGAAAAAATATTTGCTCCTATTGGTTTTAAAAGTATTCCCCCTAGTATCCTCCTAGTCTTTGTAATTTTTGACGGAGTAAAAAATTGATCCATTTGTACCTGTTCAAACCACTCAAGATTTGCCCTCTTGTTCTCCCTACCTTGAAGAGGGTGAACAACCTGTCCTTATCTACTAAGTCTATCCCCTTCAGTACCTTGAATGTTTCGATCATGTCCCCTCTCAATCTCCTCTGTTCGAGAGAGAAGAGGCCCAGTTTCTCCAAAGTGTAGTAACATTCCATGTGGAATCCCCAAAGAGTATCAAGATTCCATGCTACTGATCCAGGGCAAGCATATCTTTCTCAATAACAGACTATGGACTTTTCCTCCAGGGAACGCCTTCGTGCTTTAGTGAGTAACTGCGCAGGGGCAAATATATGGGCAGATCGTGAGTGGCACATGGTCGTGTCTTCCAGATATGAAAAAAAACATACAGAATACTATAAGTTCTGAGCATTACATCTCACCAGCATATGGGGACAGACTTAAAGATCTCAATCTGTAGACTTTGAAGGAAAGGCGGGAGAGGGGAGATATATGATAGAGACATTTAAATACCTACATGGCATAAATGCGCATGAGTCAAGTCTCTTTCATTTGAAAGGAAGCTCTGGAATAAGAGGGCATAGGATGAAGTGATGAGGTGACAGGCTCCGGAGTAATCTAAGGAAATACGTTTTCACGGAATGCTTGGAATGGCCTCTTGGTGGAGGTGGTAGAGACAAACTAAACGTATCTGAAGTCAAGAAAGCTTGGGACAAGTATGTTGCTTCTCCAAAGGAGAGAAAGGGGTAGTAGATGACTTGGATAGGCCAGATGGACTTTTATCTGCCTAAGTGGTGTTCTGCACATACTGGACTGATGTGAAGCTCAAAGCTGTGGTTATGTCAACAGAGATGATCTTGTAGCGCCTTAGGGGCTGGCGAATAAAACTGAGAGAAACCAGTAACTTAGTGGTTGGAGTGGGTTGACAACCAGCAAAGCCAGGGTTCAAATCCCTTCTGCCTCTTGTGTCTTAACTCTGTTTTGGGGACAGGGAAACACCCCCTCTACCTGAAAGTAACTCACCTTGAACTATTAGCAAAGTGCATGAGCCATATCCAAGTCTGCTGGTGGGAAATGACTGAAATGCAAGTGTGGGTGACAGCAATGGGGTGGGGCTGGGAGCGGAGGGAAGGAGGGATCGAGGGAGTGAGAGGAAATACACTTTCTAATTATGTACATGAAAATAGTGAGAAAGGCTCTGTTCAAACTCCTTGTACCACATGCAACCAAAGAGACCCACATTCCACCCACGCAGGTGTTCTTTACCTGTCTTGAGAAGGGTAACCAGGGTCTGACCATCTGGACACAGAAAAATTAAGCTGGGATTATTTAACTGGAAATGCTTCAATTATATGTAATAGCTTTCTCGAGAGAGAGACACTGGTGAAATGAAACTAGGGAGAAAGGAGAAAAGGGAAGTGGCATTTCAAAGTGATAATTAGATGTAAACAAGAACAGAGAGAGGGGGCTGTTCAGACAACTTGATTATTAAGGGATTACCACGTAAGGACCAGGAAGAAAGGCTTGTATTAGTGACAAGAGAGCAGTTTAATAAGGGCATTCTCCGGCCATGCTGAATCAGCTTTTCCAACACACTAAAGGAAAGACCAAGGGAAGGGGGGAGGGACCCCAACATTTATAATCCATATTTTTAACACGGATAACTAAATCACTGTATGGAAATGTGACTGGCACACAGCGAAGGAGCTCATGAATGTCAGTTCTATCATTTTCATAACTTTTGTACCTCTCGGTTGGTTCACTTCACTCTTCACCTTTTTCCTTCGCTTCCACGTTTAAGCTTTTAAAGAAGACCCAGCCAAGCAGTCTGACTCTGATGGTCCTGTAAACTTTTCTCTCTGATTTCCATAGCTTTATGCCTGGGAGGATTTGGGCCGACAATCTCAGAGTCCAACTGAGTTCAATAACTCGCCTTCTGGTTTTGCATAGCCTATGCTCAGTGGTCACTTTATCCCCCTGGCAGGACTAATATCGAACACTCTAGGGTGCGGGAATTTCTTCCTTCGGACTGCAAATAACCCACAGATTAGCAGCAGCAGAAGTTTGGACTTGGAACAATAGAGACCTAGGAAGTAAAGAAATTGAAAAAGGAGAACCCTAATCACCCCAGCTCAAAGTTCAGGGAGTCAGACTTCGTGACCTCCTGCCCCGCTTCAGCTGTTTTCTTATATGAAAAACAGATCGTTTCATAAAACCATCGAGAGAGCAAAACCACCTTTCAATCTCCTCTTAGTCTTTGCAATGCTGCCCTTTCCAGGAGGCTGTAAGCCCTCCTCCAGAAATACTTAGTACCTTTCACTCAAGCAGGCTCTACCTTAGGAAAGGGTGGACAGCCATTTCTGGGCTGAAAATTCAAAAACAGCTGAGATCCTCTATTTATACCTACAAGCTACAAAAAGTTTAGGCTGCCATCCCTTTGCCTCGATGTACAAGCCTAGTGATTAAATTGAGTGCCGAGCTCCTGCTTTTGGAAATCAAAAATACATGGAACAGAGTTCTCATGGTTTCATTGTTAAAGTATAATCTATAATCTAATCTACAGTTTGTGAGTCGCTCTATGCCCAAATAGGTGTTAAGCAAATAGATAAAGGAAAAAGGAGAAAGGGGACATTGAGCAGGAAGGAGAGGCGAAGAGATCTCTACGGGGAAGCAAAGAGGAGGTGTTTGAAGTATGGCTTACACTGGATATTGGAAATACAGTTTACATTGGAGCAAGGAAGAGATCTTTGAGTTCAAACAAGCTATTGTTGGTCAATGGAGTATATCGTCTCGAAGAGAAGAGTCTTTAGTTTCTTTCGAAATCCAAGATAGGGTTCCATTTTGATGATTGTTGGAAGGCTGTTCCAGGTCTTTGCGCCGATGTAGGTGATGAGTGAGTTGAATGTGTGCATGTACTTTATTCCTTTAGGGGATGGGAGGGTCAAAAGAGGTTTCTTGGAAAGAGTAAACAAATCAACAGGTTTAACAATCAAGGTTTAAAACAGAATCATAGGTGTCGGAATGGGCAAGGCCACAGGGACCATGGCCTCCCCACAGATTGGCGGTCAGAAGAGTTGGTTATGGCTGTACTCCCCCCTCCCCCATCCACCTCCTCCCGGCCACTGTCATTTTAAATCTGTGGACAGCCGCCGTGCAGCATCGCTGCAGAATGAAGACTTCGGGGGCCTGCCTACTCGTTGACCCTGCATGGTGGCTTCCGGAAGATTTAAAATTACAGTGACCGAGGAAAGTAGATGCGGGAGTCAGGAACTGGAGAGAGAATCATGCCACAGGATCCTGCTGGGGCTAGGGTGGAGCAAAAAAAAAACAAACAACCAACCTCTAAAAAGTGTTCCACTACCTATGAACAGAATCAAAGAGGGACAGTCAGGGCTGCCTGTAGGCTAATAGAGTTATTTTAGCAGAATTTAATTTAAGAAGATGTTGAGAAAGCCATGATTGTGAGCAATTGCAAGATGAACATCCAAATGGCACGAGAACTTTAAGATAAACAAGTGGAAACCGTCATATGAAGAGAAGAACGCAAACGATATCTGTGTGATGCAGGTTCCTCATTAGGAATCACCACCCAGGAAAAGGATCTAGGTGTCCTAGATCAGTGTTTTTCAACCTTTTTACACCTATAGACCGGCAGAAATAAAAGAATTATTCTATGGACCGGCGGCTGAAGAACACTGGGCTAAGTCGTGGGTCAGACCCCGCCCATCTCTACCCAATCTCCGCCCCAGACTCCGCCCCCATAATAGTACTAATTGTAACACTATTTTTTCCATTCATTTTTCATAGATACACACAATATAATCTTATTAACAACACATAATGGTTAACCACAAAATTAAACTACACAAAGCACACTGACAGCAGATGTAAATTCTCAAAATGGACATAATTCAATCACGAAATTCAAAAATAAAATCATTCCCCCCTACCTTTGTTGTCTCCCTCCCTCCATGCTATGCCTTACCTTCTGGCCTGCTCCCGCCTGGCCATTTTATCATCAAGCCAGCTCCCTCTTCCTCACTGATGCAGTGCATAAAGCTGTGGGCAGCAGCTCCTTGTGCGTCCCGTGCCTCATCTGGAAGCCTTCCCTCTGACGTTGCAACGTCAGAGAGAAGGCTTCCTGTTCAGGCACATGACACACGTAGGAGCCCGTGGCTTTATGCACTGAATCAGTGAGGAAGAGGGAGCTGGCTCGAAGATAACGCCGCATCGATCGCACCGTGGACCGACAGTTGAAGAACACTGTTTTGGGCCTGATGCACATGCTGGTCCTGTGGACCGGCAGGAAATTTCTGTGGACCGGCACCGGTTCATGGACTAGTGGTTGAAGAACACTATCCTAGATGATAATATTGAAATCCTCTACTCAGGATGCAGCAACAGCTCAGAAAGCAAATAGAAATATATCGCCTTTGAAACACTCCACGTCTCAAATACTGTGGGCACTGCATCTCACAAAGGACATAGGGGAATTAGAAAAGCTACAGAGAGAAGGGACCAAAATGATAAATTCCCTCTGAGAATAGGTAAGTTCGGGCTCTTCAGCTTAGAGAAGAGATGGCTTAGGGGAGATATGATAGGGGTCTCTAAACTAAGGTCTGGGGTGGATCATTTGTTTACTCTTTCCAAAAGTACAAGGATTAGGAGATAGGCCATGAAATCATTTAGGGCTCCTTTTACTAAACTGTGCTAGCGTTTTTAGTTGGCGCTAAACCTGCCCTACACAGCCAGAACCAACGCCAGTTCAATGCTGGCATTCGTGGGGCATTCGAGTGCGTGCTATTCTGTGCATTAATGCCCTAAGTTTAATTAAGCTTTGGAATTCACTGACAGAGATTGTGTTGATAATACAAATCCTCAAGAAATTGAGCCAAAACTTGAACTGATTACAAACCATCTTTCCTTGACCTCCCCAAAAATCTAAAGTCACTTTCTTCTTCATTGACACTTTCCAATACTCCAGTTCAACTTTCAACAACATCGAAAATTCTAGGTGTTACTTTTGATTCCAAATTAACTTTCCAAACACAAGTCTCTGCTGTCATACAAATTAGTTATTAGAAACTACGTCTTATTCCTTCAATTTCTCATCTTTTATTTCTTTCCGCCATCAATTCCTTAGTAATAAGTACATTGGATTATTCATTATATTATGGTATCAGACAAAATGATTTACGCTGTCTTCAATTAGTGTACGAGAAGGTAAATAAGGTATTAGATAATTGTCCAGATAGGGTGGAAACCAATTAGAACGTATCTTGAAAACCAGAAGTACAACCTTCTCTGTTAAATGATGTTTTATTGGTAATCAGTGTGCTGACTTCAATAATGGAGTGACGTGATCAGATTTCTTTTTTCCTGTAATCAGTTTTATTGAAGTATTTTGAACTATGTTCCCTCTAGCAAAATCTTCTCGTGGTTCCATCTACAAGACAAATTATATATGCATCCAACAGAGATCGTATTTTCTCAGTTAATGGTCCTCAACTTTGGAATGCTCTTCCGAAATATATCCAATTAGAATCTAATTTTGAGCATTTTAATACATTATTAAAACCTTTTCTGTTTATGGATGCATTTGGCTAACACTTTACAAAATCATAGTTTGCTATACAGGGCTTTGCAATGATCATTCTGAAGTTAAGAGCACAAAATCAGATTTTTCATTTACTTTACTATTAATTTTATATTTCTATCTTTTTATACCATTTTATTTTAATTTTTTTAGAATTAAATGTAAACCACACAGATGTTTTGCCAATGCGGCATATCAAATGCTACATAAACTTGGAAACTTAAAAGTCATTAGCATTAGCATAGCAGGGTTTAAAAATGTTTTGGCCAAGTTCCTGGAAGAAATGTCCATAAACCGCTATTAAGTAAAACTTTGGGGGAAAATAGTCCAAATGGAGTATGTCAAGAAACTTATACACTATAGGGCTCATTTTCAAAAGAAAATCATCCAAAAGATGGCATAAACCAGCACTTGGATGGTTTAATCACCAAACATCCAAGTGGTGATTTTCAAAACTGACTTTTTAGATATCATGCAGGTCATTCTCCCTCCAGTATCTTAAATCTTAAAGGGGTGTGTTAGAGGTGTGTTTTGGGTGGCGATAGGACATGGAAGTCATGCAGGAATAATCAAACCTTTTTGAAGACATCTAGGATGTCATTTAGATGTTGAGTGTTAGACCTGTTTAAAAAGCATATGCCCCTCTCACCCCCAACGATGTGAAACACTTTAAAATCACAAGTGTTCCAGGCTTGTGCAGTTAAGGCAGGGATTACAGGAATTGAGTTCCTGCGTGTCATTCTCTAGTGTCAATTTTACAACCAGTGTCAGATTCCTCAAAACCTGATGACTAGAAGGAATTAAAAATTGAATTTTTATAGCTGGCATTCAGTGTGTGCTTTTAAACACCAGCTGCAGAGTTTAGAAAAACAGCAGTGTTGACATAGCCAGTGGCACTGAACATAGATATTCACCACTAACCACTGGCCATTGCACAAATACTCGATATACTGCCTTGAAACAAAATACCAGAGCAATTAAAAAAAACAAAAAACAACAAATAAACCCAGGCTAAACAAGCCCACAACATAAACAGCCAGAGAGATCAGGACCCCAGTACAGCACACAATCCTTCTGGCCTGCTTTAAAAAGAGACATTAAAAGCAGGCCTTAATGAGAAAGAGTTTTTATAGTTTCTTTCAAAAGCTTCCAGGTATAAAACGCTGTTGCCTGACATGGCCACGTTTGCCGGTCAGCTGCGTAAGGGTCAATAAATACGACAACAAATGCCAGAAAAACATCTTCTTAATATCCAAATTACAACATAAATAAACAGTAAAATAATGACATTCATAAAAGAGTGCAAAAAAACAAACAACCAAACCGTTCAAAGGATATAACCCAAAACATATATAGTGCTATCTCCAGCATAGAAGACATAAAAGCAGCTTTAAAAGATCATATGCAAACTTCTGTTAGTATTTTTTAGTCATGAGTTTGTATGTTTATTTTATTATGTTTTAAAACTATGGGCTCCTTTTACTAAGGGCTTTAACGTGCGGAATAGTGCACGCGACATTGCCACGCGCACTAGACCTTAACGCCAGCATTGAGCTGGAGGATGACAAATGTTGGAGAACTTTCAGAAATATCAAGCTAAAGAGATAAAAACGTAAAAGAAAAGAAAAGTGTACCTTAAAATGAAAATGCAACTACCTGAGGCTGCAAGTCCTAATGAGCCTTTAGCTACGCAGTGCCGCCATCTACTGGTTATAAATAAAACCAAACAACGTGAAAGCCTTTGAAATGCGGCAAAACGAAAGACATAATTGCATCATCACAGAAATACTAAATAATCAAATGGAGTCATCAGAGGAACACTCAGCAGCCTATTTCCTGATTTAGTCCATGTGCTACCAAAGTATTCCGTTTAAATCTATTCCAAAACTGTGGGGCTAGGGGGAAAAATTGCAAACTTTCTAGTTGAACCATAATGTGCGTTTTAGGTCGAGGAAGATCCAGATAATCTGGAGGACAAAGAACACAATTCAGAGTATAGGGAATAAAATAGATGGTAAGGATGATCTGAAGAGGGAGAGAGAGCAAAACTTGAAGAATGGTTACAATTTGGCAGCCAAGTTTGAATGCTAAAACTTGCAAGATAATGCTATTGGGGTGGTCAAGTCTGATAATCTTAAGGTGACCAAACCAGTCAAAAAGTTGGCGGCAAAAACCAGACAGATGCTTTGGTGCTTTGAGAGACGTATGACCAGCAGGGACAGGGAGGTGATGATGCCTCTGTAACAAGCATTTGATGTGTACAGTTCTGGAGACCACAACTTTAAAGGGACATGAACAGGATAGAGTCAGCCCAGAAGGTAGCTCAATGAAGTTACAAAGAAATACTTTTAAAACCAATAGGTGGAAACATTTTTTCATTTAGAGAATAGTTAAGCTCTGGAATGCGTTGCCAGAAGTTGTGGTAAGAGCAGTTAATGTAGCTGGTTTTAAAAAAGATGTGGAGAAGTTCCTGGAGGAAAAGTCCATTATTGAGACTGCTTGCCCTGGATCGGTAGTATGGAATGTTGCTACTCTTTGGGTTTTGGTCAGGTATCCGGATTGGCCACCTTGAGGACGGGCTACTGGGCTTGATGGACCATTGGTCTGACCCAGTAAGGCTATTCTTATTGTTCTTATGACATAAACAGCACCATTTGAGATAAGCCATAGAAGTAGGAATTGAGACGTGTGTGACAGAATCTGTCAATGTGGAGCTTCTTCTAAAACATGGAGAAATGGATGTTTATGGATGGGGTGAATGCACATAACTGGCTATCTTTGACTTCCCAGAAACATAACTGCCTTTTATCCCAACCAGTGTGAATTTGGGGATTAAATGTCTATGAACTTGCCACATCTTTGTCCTGCCCAAAACACTGCCAAACCACAGCTCACTTGCCATTACCCCATACTTTTGAGTTGAGGCATCCATATCCTGTCTTTTTAAAATGGGGGCTTGGACTTTTAAAAGCTGGTTTGTGCACGTATCAAGTGCAAAGGGAGCTTGAGCACGAGGACCAAAGGGTCACATTCTGTTAATGGTGCCCCACATTTATAGGCACCTACAATTTAAGCATCTAGTGAACAGAATCTCTATTGTAGGATTTGTAGATGCACATCTCCTTAAGAACGGCATAGAGTGATACGGGTAAGGGTAAATTAGATGCACATCTCCCTTGAGAAGCATACAGTGATATGGGGACTAAAACTATGCCAGGGTACACCTGGCAGGGCCTCCGCGTGTGCGGATCACCAGACTCGATGGACCCAGGGTCTGATCCGGAGATGGCAATTCTTATGTTCTTATGTATCAAGATTCCGTGCAGAATCTCAAAGTGTAGCAAGATTCCAAAACCCCAAATAATAGCAGCATTCCGGAACCTCCAAAGAGTATCAAGATTCCGTGCAGAATCTCAAAGTGTAGCAAGATTCCAAATCCCAGATAGTAGCAGCATTTCGGAACCCCAAAGAGTGGGGGGACAGGTCCAGGACGAATATCAGGAAGTTCTGTTTCACGCAGTGAGTGGTGGATACCTGGAATGCTCTCCCAGAGGAAGTAATTGCAGAATCCACCCTTCTAGGATTTAAGGGTAAACTAGATGTACATCTCCTTAAGAGTGGCATAGAGTGATACGGGTAAGGGTAAATTAGATGCACATCTCCCTTGAGAAGCATACAGTGATATGGGGACTAAAACTATGCCAGGGTACACCTGGCGGGGCCTCCGTATGTGCGGATCACTGGACTTGATGGACCAGGGTCTGATCCGGAGATGGCAATTCATATGTTCTTATGTTTACCACACTTATAATTTAAGCATGATTCCGTTAGAGATGCCACCAATGACTAACTTTGAAAAATGCCCCTACATGGGTGTAGGTTCTTACCACGCAATTAACTTTTAGTTTTGTCATTATGAGCTTAATGCTCATTAACCACATTTTTATTGCTATAAGCCCCACTTATAGAATTTCCCCCCAAGTGTGTGGAGACAGAGTTAAAGATCTCAATTTGGAAGAGCCTTTCAAATCCAAGTAAATGCACAGGAGGAAGAAGCTCTGAAACGAGAGGGCATAAGATGAAGGTGAAAGAGGACAGTCTCAGGAGTATTCTAAGGAAAGGATGGTGGATGCACGGATTGGCCTCTCAATGGAGGTGCTCTCAATATCCATTCCGTTTTATCTTAGGTCTGAACAGGGTGTTTGCACTTTGTCTATTTGGGAAGTGTGTGTTTGAAAATTGAAAAGCAGGCTTCCCTAGTGCAATCATCAATGATGGTGTTGCAAATGTTCTCAAGAAGATGAACATTCTCTGTACTACTATTAGAGCAGGCATATCTTGTCTAGTGTTGATTTTGAAGTCTTTTGAGTACTGAAAAATGGAATTAGGGTGATGACACAGAAGATGCAGCTATTTTGTGACACTTTCTGACGTTCCAAAATATCTTCTTGAGAACTTTCTCTTGACAGTTAGTTCTTTTGGCTAATCACTTAGGGGTTCCTTTTATTAAGGTGCACTAAATGCTAAGCCCTTAGAATATAATGGATGCCTTAGCATTTAGCCTGCGATAATCTTTAGCACAACCTACATTGGTTAGCGGACCTTAATAAAAGGATATTTCTATGTTTCCATGATGGTGCAACCATGAATCTCGGAACAGGCTAGACAACATCCCTCTTCTGGATGTCCTTTCCAAAACGCTGTTTCATGTCTCAGGGTAAAGCTATAGTTTCAAGGCTGCAATTCCATTCCGTGAGTCAAACCAGTGTTCAGCGACCTTCTCGACTTCTAAATCAGGATTGCACATTAATAGTAGACGTACTAATGAGGTTGAGGTGTTTTTATGTATATGATATGTGAGTGCAGTTTGTCTTGGGTTTTTGTTTGTGCACGTTTCTCGATTTGAGTGGGGGGTTCCGTTTGGTTTTAAGTGTATGATATGTAAATGCAATTTGTCTGCTTGAGTTTTTGATGTGTTCAATGAATGATACATAAACCGGCCTTTTTACAAATCTGTAGCACGGTTTTTAGCACCAGTCGTGGTGGTATCAGCTTCAACGCTCATAAAATTCCTATGAGCGTCAGAACTGTTACCCCTGCGGCAGCACTAAAAACTGTGCTATGGTTTTGGAAAGGGGGGGGGGGGGAGAAATGTGCTGCACCTATTTGGACATTTATGTTTTTAGATGTATGATATGTAGATGCAATTTGGGTTTTAAATTTGTTTTTAGGTGTATGATATATATAGATAGATGCATTTTATTAGGGATTTGCTATGTTTTTACGGGTCTGATACAGCTGTCCATTTGCTTTTTTTAAATGTGATTTTCTGGACAAGACAGATAGTTTGTCTAGTTGGATATTTATGCATTTTTAGCTCTGATATGTAGGTGCAGTTTGGGGTTTTAGATCTACTTTTTCTTTTTTTTTTTTTTTGGATAAATGGATGCAGTTTGTTCATTTGGCTTGTGATGTGTTTTTACATGTATCTGAAGCTACATTTGCCTCTTTGGGGGGATTTTATGATCTCAATACGGTTTCCATGAGAGATAGAGTACTGAAATTTTATTATCTGATAGGGAGAGGGATTGGGACTTGTATATTGCCTTTATGTAGTTTTAAAATCACACTCAAAGTGGTGTCATACAGGTACTTCAAACATTTACCCTATCTGTCCCGGTTGGTTCACAATCTATTTAATGAACTGGGGTAGTAGAGGATTAAGTGACTTGCCAGGGTCACAAGAAGCAGTACGGGTTTTTAACCCACAACCTTAGGTAACCACTGTGCCACACTATCCTCACGTGATATGTTAGAGAAAGTGCTCCAAGGTCTAGATCAACATTCTAGCTACCTGGTTGTTTTCTTAGACATATCTGCTGCATTCAACAATATTGATCAGTTGTTGTAGCAGTTGAAAGAATGTGGTCTTGGGGGGACTGTATTGAGATGGTTCGAATCGCATTTGACTGGTAGGAAACAGGAAGTTTTGTTAGATGGGAAGTTATCTACTTCACATAATTTTGTCACTGAGGTCCCATATGGCTCGTTAGGCTTTCAGCAATTTTGTTCAATATCAATGTTACTGTTGTATTGGTCATTGCCATGATATCTTGATTCAATATAGGATTTCTTACATTACGCTCTTATGTGGTCAACTTTGTAGGTAAGACTTCTGCGGCATGAACACCAGATTGTGGTGTCCCGCAGGGCTCTTCGTTGTCTCTAGTTCTTTTCAATATTTATATGACCACATTAAAACACTATAAATTAAGTTCCATCAAGATGACGTTCACTTATGCTGGTGATATCTTCATTCTGCTAGAAGTTGATCCTAATTTGAGCAGCTTTACAGCTGATTTAAACTTTTATATATCTAAATTGCAATCGTGGCCACTTCAGGCTCACATGAAGCTTAACACAACAAAGCCAAAATTATTATGGTTAGGCCCAGAAATTGGTAATTTGCCATTTTCAGTTATCCTTAATTCTGATGATATTTTGCATCTAGAATCATCTTCTAGACAGTATTGGGTGTTGTTTTGGATTCCTCTCTCTCTTTTTAATGCCAGGTAAATAATCTTACCAAAAAATGTTCCTTTAGTCTTGCACACTGAGAAAAGTTAATCTGTTCCATCAAGATCATTTTGCAGTATTGGTTCAAGCTATTATCTTGGCACAGCTGGATTACTGTAATTCCATTTATGTGGGATTAAGCAAAGGAAACGAGAAACGGCTGCAATTGATTCAAAATGCTGCAGCCAGACTGATTTTTGGAAAGAAAAAATTTGATAACTTGTCACCTCTGTTAAGGAAATTACATTGGCTTCCATTTCAATCGAGAGTTTAATTTAAATGTGCCAGTATAGTCTTTAAAATTATACATGGACTGTTTTTTCCTTTGATGTCTTTATCTCTAAACATCATGAGATCTTCGGGCACGAGAACAACTCATACGAATAAGCTCTCTTTTCCATCATTAAGAGGAATCAAGTCCATTAGTAAAATTTCACACTCCTTTCCATACTTACTAACAGCAATATGGAATGGACAACCTCCTCAAGTTAGATCGTGTTAATCTCTTCAGATCTTTCGCATAACCTTAAAAATCACTATGTTTCATCGCTTTTTAGGCTATAGCTTCAATGAATGTTAATGGATCTTTCTTTGTGATCTAATTATGTAAACCGAATCAAGCACCTACTTTTAGGAGATGATTCGGTATATAAGACTAAGAATTAGATTAGATTGCGTTCTTTGGATGTTTCATCCAATTTTTTCATCCCATTACTGATGTTGTGCCACAATTGTTATCATGTTTACAGGTTGTGTTTGGAGAAATACAAACATGGTTAGATGCAAATCGTTTATGAATGAATGTTGCAAAAACAGAACTGCTTCTATTAACATTGGAAGAACATTTTAATTTTCCAGAGGTTGTGATAGTATCAGGATATACAGTAAAAGTATCTATAAATGTGAAAAGTTTAGGAGACTGGTAGGTTGGATTCTGGATTGACCTTAAAACCATAACTGCAGTATATTTCTAGGATAAGCATCATAAAATCTGTTTTACTACTTGGGACTTGGGTTGGCCACTGTTGCAAACAGGATACTGGGCTTGATGGACCTTCGGTCTGTTCCAGTAGGGCAATTCTTATGTTCTTATGTTCTAGTGGTCAATGGAGATCTCTCTGAGGAAAAGATGTTACCAGTGATGTGTCTCAAGGTTCAGTTCTTGGGCCTATTCTTTTAACATTTTTGTAAGCAAAATTACTGAAGGGCTGTCTGGTAAAATTTGCCTCATTGCAGATGACACAAAATCTGTAATAGAGTAGACAAGAAGGACCTAGTAAAGCTTGAAGAATGAGTTGAAAATTGGCAGCTAAGATTTAATACTAAGAAATGCAAGATCATGCATTTCGGCTGTAAAACCTAAGGGAATGGTACAGTTTAGGGAGTGATGAACTTATTTGCATGACAGAAGAGCGGGACTTGGGTGGGATTGTATGTGATGATCTTAAGGTGGCCAAATAGGTTGAAAAGGTGACGGTGAAAGCTAGAAGGATGCAAGGGTGCATAGGGAGAAATATGGCCAGTAGGAAAAAGGAGATATTGATGCCCCTGTATAAGACTGTGGTGAGACCTCATTTAGAATATTGGGTACAATTCTGGAGACCAAATTTCCAAAAAGATATAAAAAGGATGGAGTTTATCCAGAGGAAGGCTGCTAAAATGGTATGTGGTCTTCATCATAAGGCGTATGGGGACAGACTTAAAGATCTCAATCTGTATACTTTGGAGGAAAAGTAGGAGAGGGGTGATACAAGTATGATAGAAACATTTAAATACCTACGTGGCATAAATGCACATGAGGCGAGTCTCTTTCATTTGAAAAGAAGCTCTGGAATGAAAGGACATAGGATGAAGTTAAGAGGTGATAGGCTCAAAAGTAATCTAAGGATATACTTTTTTACAGAAAGGTTGGTAGATGCTTGGAATAGTCTCCCGGAAGAAGTGGTGGAGACAAATACTGTGTCTGAGTTCAAGAAAGCCTGGGATAGGCATGTAGGATCTGTTAGGGAGAGGAGGAGATAATGGATGCTGCGGATAGGCAGACTGGATGGGCCATTTGGCCTTTATCTGCCATCATGTTTCTATGTCACATAAAGCGCTATGACCTCACAATGCAGGTGTGAAGAGCCTTAGCCTATAGGAAGAGGAGATGCAAATGATAAGAGCCTTACCCAATAGGGAGAGGAGGAGATAGTGGATGTTGCAGATGGACAGACTGGATGGGCCATTTGGCCTTTATCGGCCGTCATGTTTCTAGAACCATAAAGCTCTATGACTTCACAATGCAGGTGTAAAGAGCCTTAGCCTATAGGAAGAGGAGATGCAAATGTTAAGAGCCTTAGCCAATAGGGAGAGGAGGAGATAGAGGATGCTGCAGATGGGCCACTTGGCCTTTACCTGCCATCATGTTTCTATGTCACATTGGGGTTTCCCAATTCTCATCCTGCTGCTCTAACCATTAGGCTCCTCCTCCAATTGCAATATCACACCTGCCTTCTGTTTAATGAGGCTGAGGTCATTTCCTCTTTGGAAGAGCTGGTGTTCATTTTTAATGTGGGCAACTATCTGCTCATCTACCTGCAGCTGGTAAAAAGCCAGAAGTGAAGACAATGGAATAGACTAACCCTTCTCTACCCTCATCTACCTGACAAGTCTTCAGTCCAGACAACTAAAGTCCACAAGTGTGAAGGAGATTGAGTTCTTCTAAGTAATGTTTTTGTCTCAATTAAATGTAAGATTTATTTTTAATAAAACCCAACCCTTGCACCTTTCCTCTGCCTCCCCCAGGAGCAGCCTATTTGGATGAAGAGGCAGAACAAACCAATCAACAGTCTCGTTCCCAAAGTCTCCAGTTACTGAGGTTGTGCTGGACAAAGTAGTGGTCGGGCCTTGGTTAGTCAAACAATATTTCTTCTGTTAGCTTTCTTCACTTGCTTTGACTATATGATGCAAAATGGAAGAAATATCTAGAGGACACATTTCTGGCCTTGAACAGACGGTCGAGCCCTAGCTGGTGTCTCAGGAAGTCAGACTGTGCAGTGCCTGCTGAAACCCTGTATCTCTGGAAGGCTTTTCTTAATGGATTTGACTCAGAAACTTCAAGCTGACCAATTTTTTCCTCTTTCAAACAAACTCATTAAACTTGTCAACACTCATTAGGACTTTAAAGTATTACGTGGGAGCCACTGGGGAGAGTGCTGGTGGCCCGTCTGCCCTTGAAACTCCCATGGGAAATGCACAGCATGCAGCCTGAAGTTGGTTTCCTAAACACCGGATACAGAAAGAGAATTCTTTCATATAATACATCCAAAGAACTCTCTGTGGCGAGTTGACCAACTTCTCTTGGAAAACTGGCTTAGCCTTCACATGGGCAAAAAGAAATGCCAGCAGAATTTTGCACCTGTCATAGACACGGAAGAGCAGAGCAAACCTGCAGAGATACACTTGAAATTAAAATGTATCTGAAAGCTCCTCAAAAATCATCAAGAGAAATGACTACTTTATGGCAACACTGGGCACCTACCAAATAGTTCTCTACAGAAATCTACACCTGCTCTGAGGATGGCCTATGCATTTTATGAGAAGGTGCTTTGCCCAGGAATGCACCTAAAAGTGGGCATTGCCATCTGGTGTACCTCCATTTCAGTCTGTGCAATTTATAAGTCATTTCCATAAGAACATAAGAATGGCCTTACTGGGTCCATCTTCTAGACCACTATCCCATCTTCACTGTGACCAATCCAGGTCACAAATACCTGGTAGAAACCCAAATAGTAGCAACATTCCAGAATCTCAAAGAGTAACAACATTCCATGCTACTGATCCAGGGCAAGTAGTGGCTTCCTCCATGTTGCAGACTATGGACTTTTCCTCCAGGAACATATCCACAACTTTTTTTTAAACCAGCTACTTTAACTACTGTTACCACATCCTTTGGCAATGAGTTCAGAGCTTAACTATTGTCTTAGTGAAAAAAATATTTCCTCCTATTGGTTTTAAATGGTTCATGACATGAGCTATGAGTTTCACTCCAGGAAATGCAGCCAGTTAGCCTAGCAAATTCCCTTAAAAACAACCTATGCTATCTTTCCTTTGTAAATAGAGCTAATCTTTTGGCAGGGAAAGGTGACGTGTGACTGGTGATTTCTTTATGCCATTTTAATACCCAACAAACCACAAAATATTTTAAAGCCTGTCATCTTTGCTTGCCATAAACCTCACTGTCATACTGAATATCTTTGGAATATGCGACAGAGACGCAGTATGAGTGAGACGCACAGGAAGCGTAAGGAGAAGGTCCAACTTCAGCAACCCTGTAAAATCTGGTTTTGCTCAGGCTTGGTTTTTTTTAGGGGTCTCTGAGGTATCCAGGCCCTCTCTTCTCCTCCAATAATTAAAGATCTCCGCCCCCATTTAAAGAGAGAAAGAAGCTGAGACCTTCTGTTTTTCCTCCCCTTTGAGAAGGAGAACATTGCTATTCAAGCGGATTGATGAACTCCCCCAAAAGTTTATTAAGAGAGGGCGAAAACAAAGGAGCCAAAGGCTGCAGGCAACTGGAGAGCCAGTCTATAAAGGGAGACCCATTGTGCCCTATAAGGCAGATGCATGAATACCTCTCAATAGGTTGCTTTAAAGTGACAAGATCAGGCAGACAACAGCCTGTTAAAAGGAAAAGCACATGATTCTCTCTCCGTCCAAGCTCAGATCTGCTGCCTCTTTTGCATGAGGAATAATAGGGCCCTGGGATTTGTAAGTCTTTCTCTCTCCCTCCCCTTCACCCCCATGCCAATATTTCTTACACCATATGCTACAAATCAGACCCAACCTTTGCAGCGTGATCTGAACAAAGAAGGAAAACATTTGCTGTTAACCCCCCAAAGGAAAAGTTTACCTAAGGTTTTCAGGCCTCTTATGTGCCTTCCGTGAAATACGAGCGAGGGGAAAGGCTCTCTTTTGAATCACATTCTTTATAGG
The DNA here is from genome assembly GCF_902459505.1 of Geotrypetes seraphini. NCBI lineage: Eukaryota > Metazoa > Chordata > Amphibia > Gymnophiona > Dermophiidae > Geotrypetes > Geotrypetes seraphini. The sequence goes on from NC_047098.1 coordinate 1,225,494, forward strand.
CCAAACAGCTCTCCAGACTTATGCAGTGAAGAAAGACCAGTCTCTATCAGACCTAGGAGTTACACATTCCTCCATGAACTTTCTGAAACCCTCCAACTTTGTTCGACTTTTGAATGAGCTGCACAGTGTTTAGGACTCTGACTCTCTTTCCAGTTCTGAAAGATGCTTTTTATGTAAAGCACATCGATGTGAGAATTAATAAGACAAATTGCTACAGTTACATCAAGCAGATTTAAAGTCCGGCTGCCTGTTTACACAGGCCTAATGAGAGACAGTTTAAGGGCCCTGGGTTGGAAGGTCAAGAGACAGTAAAAAGGAAACCTGCCCCACCCCCTTCTCAGTGGAACACTTGCTAGCTCAACCTTCCTCAAGGGGCTTCTGTGACTTGTGACCTCACTAACCTGTACTTAGCACTTTCAAAAGGAACAAGCACCCCTAGAGAGGCAGCTTGGAATGAATGAGAAAAGAGAGAGCACTTTAAATCCAGAGTGGAAGCAATGCAAAAACCATATCTCCAGGTATAAATGGATCAACAAAGCTACGATTTTCATATCATTTACCGATTGGAAGGGGCATATGGTGTGGCGATGGATAGGGTGGGATGAACATCTACACATGTATTTCTCATTATACAAGGGGGAAGGCACAAGGGAAAACCCCAAACGCTCTATGTTGGCCTTTACACTGCCCCAAGACACAAAGAAGTGATGGATTGACGGTGCAGGTGCATAGCCTAATGAAAGCGGGCCTTTCCAAACTGCACCCAAAACATTTCCCCAACCTCCCAGCAAAGGCACAGTACCATTCTCCACCCCCCCAAAGAAACATACCTCTGATAAAGAATGGCCCTATTCAGCAGCTTTATCCCCTCGTGCTAGTTCATCAAGATATAGCAAGAAGTCAGCCTCTGTCACTTTGAACCCAGCACCAAGAGGGTCGGAAGCAACCAGGAATCATTCCTTCCTGCCTCTGCACCCCTCCCCCCCCCCCCACACACACACACACACTGTGCATCAGGGTCAGGGCAATGCAATGGAGATGTTACTATGCCTTTGTCAGGGGTGTGAAGGGGGCTTCAGGGAAGGTACGACAAGTGAGGTGATTAAGTTTGCAGACGATACAAACTTATTCAGAGTAGTGAAGACACAGGGGGATTGCGAAGATCTACAAAGTGACATAATCAAGCTCGAGAAATGGGCATCGACATGGCAAATGAGGTTCAACGTGGATAAGTGAAAAGTGATCCATGTAGGTAACAAAAATCTCATGCACGAATACAGGATGTCCGGGGCGGTACTTGGAGAGACCTCCCAGGAAAGGGACTTGGGAGTTCTGATCGACAAGTCGATGAAGCTGTCCGCACAATGCGCTGCAGCGGCAAAAAGGGTGAACAGAATGCTAAGAATGATAAAGAAGGGGATCCCGAACAGATCGGAGAAGGTTATCATGCTGCTGTACCGGGCCATGGTGCACCCTCACCTGGAGTACAACTCCATTTTTGAACTTGGCATACCAATCACGAGCAATTCTTTCAGCTATAGCACCCACTATATACACAGCACAAATGTTGTGAGCAGCTTCTGTGGCCTTAGAACCTTGATTAAAAGCAAAAAGAAGGTGGTGTCGAAAATGCTCATTTCTCTCAACTTGACATTCCATTTTAACGATCTGAAAATTAACCAGTGCTATGGAGTCGGAGTCAGAGGAAATTTCGGGTACTGGAGTCGGAGTCAGAAGTACAAAAAACTGAGGAGTCGGAGTCGGAACATTTATCTACTGACTCCACAGCCCTGGCACTGCAGATATAGAAGTGTGCGCAGAAACTCTGTAACTGTAGCTGTGGCCATTTAGACGTGGAAACCAGCCTTCTACACATCTCCTGGGGCTTCTCAAATGGCCTCCAGTGTCAGATAACTCCAGTCACACAATAATTGCTGTAAACTGGTCAGACCTATTTTGTCCATCTGGAATTTGGAGAATCAGATGCAAAAGTATCTGGTGTGGCCCAGTTGATAAATTTGGCATGCAGGAGGTAATTCTATAAGAGCCTCTCCTGTGACGGCATTGGGGTGCCCAAGAATGAAAGATAAATGTGGTAGGGACACCAGGAGCCGACAGTATTCTGGAGCCCCACCTACGTCCCGCCCATCTGTTCGCCCCATTGCATTTAATTGGGCACTGAACCAAGAATGTACCCAAATAAATTGTCTAAAGAGCTCATTAGTGTTATGAATATTCCAAAATCAATTCATCCTCAAGACCTGAACAGTATTGTAAGTTGAATTTTCCCTCTGCTTTATTTGTTTGACATAAACATTTCTTTGAGTCTACTTTTGCCTAAAATTTCCCATTTAAGACAGCTTGAATCATATTAGGAAAGCATCGAAGACCTACAATTATGTCAATACCATCAGTACATAATTCGTGTTGAAATTTGCAGGTTATAAGAAACAATACAAGGGGGTGCTGGAAAGTTCTCAGCCCAACCAACCAACTTCCTACATTCTGAGCTTTATTTTGCCCCTGTAGCTGAAAAGAGTGTGATCTTATTTCGTTAAGAAACAAAATTCTGTGTTTTGACATTGTTTCAGATCATTGATTGAACCATATCCACGTCGGAAGTGACCAGTGGAGTACCGCAGGGCTCGGTCTTGAGCCCAATACTATTCAATATCTTTGTAAGGGATCTGCCACAGGGACTTTGAGGCAAAATTACATTATTCGCCGATGACGCTAAACTATGCAACGTTGTGGGTAGCGCAGCAGAATCTGAGAGCGCACCCATGCTGGGCACTATGGAGCAGGACCTACTTTTACTAGAACAATGGTCCAGTACTTGGCAACTAAATTTTAATGCCAAAAAATGTAAGGCAATGCACCTTGGTAGCAGAAATCCACGCAGAACATACACCCTGAATGGTGAAAACCTAACCAGAACTGTAGCAGAATGGGACTTGGGAGTAATCATCTGGGAAGATAGACAAATGCTGGGCTGCATCAGAAGGAGCTTTATCAGCCGTTGTACAGATCCATGGTGAGACCTCACCTAGAGTACTGTGTTCAGTTTTGGAGGCCACATTATCAAAAGGATGTGAAGAGAATGGAGTCGATTCAGCGAATGGCCTCTAGAATGGTCTCAGGACTTAAAAATCTCCCATATGAAGAACGTCTGAGCAGACTGCGCTTATATTCTCTCGAAGAGCGCAGAGAAAGGGGGGACACGATAGAAACATTCAAATACATCACGGGCCGCATTGAGGTGGAGGAAGAAATCTTTTGTCTTACGGGTCCCACGGCGACAAGAGGGCATCCGCTAAAGCTCAGAGGGGGAAGATTTCATGGGGACACCAGGAAATACTTCTTCACCGAAAGGGTAATTGATCGATGGAATGGTCTTCCACGTCAGGTAGTTGAGGCCAGTACCACGCTCGACTTCAAGGGACGATGGGACCGGCTGGTGGGGTCGCTCCAGAGGAATGCTTAAAAGATGGATTCTCGAGTAGGGAGGGTTCTTGAGTGGGCAGACTTGTTGGGCCGTCAGCTCTTTTCTGCCGTCATACTCTATGTTTCTATGTTATTCTCTTCTTGGTTGGGCTGAGAACTTTCCAACACCCCCTCATATAGTTTAGTATATTAATTGAGCACTAATCAACACCAATTTTAATTTGAGTACGCATCTTGCTAACGCGTGCAATCCAAAAGGAGAATGCGGCCAATGAAGGTACATGGACATTTCTAAAATTTGCATGCAGTGTTATAAAATACTAGGGATCTGTCTGCACCCAAATTGGGCCCAGAAATGACACCTGGTTTCAGCAGGCATAAATCCCGGTGCTCCAATTTGGGTTCTATAATGGATGCTCATCTTTGAGTGCCCATTATAGACCAACATTGTGCGCCAAGATTTTTGGTGTTGACTTTTGAGCACCATTTACTGAATCCAGCCAGCCCCCCTGTATTGGGACAATTCCAGAAGAAGCCACCTAGTGTTGGGCAGCAGAAATACGAGGACACATACCGTATATACTCAAATATAAGATGAGATTTTTAGGCCAAAAATATGTCCCCAAAATAGGGGGCTCATCTTATATTCGGGTTATCACCCACTGGCCCCCTCCCAGACTTGTCGCAGGCCTCTGCCAGGTCTGTCTTATGGCCTGGTGGGGTGGGCCAAGACAGGAGGGATCCCTCCTGTCTCCTGTCACGGCCAACTCTGCCAATTTTTTTTACCTCCCTCCCTCCTACCCCCACTTACTTTTTTGAGTCCAGCAGATACTGATGGCTGCTTTACCCTCTCAGCCCTGGCACTCGGATATACTTCTACACTCCAATTCTTTACATGGTGCCCAAAATTTGGATGCATAATTGAATTGATAAAGAAGCCAATTAGCACTGAAAATTGGGTGGTAATTGGCATTAATTGAATTTGCATGCACATATTTTAGGTGCTGGGATCCACATGTAAATTTTGTGCACAGACATGGCGTAGGCATGGGCAAATCAGGGGATGTTCATGGAATTTGCGCAATAAGGAAGATCTCCACATAATTTAGGCGTGAGAATTTACTCCAGGTTGTAGTTGGTGTAAATCCTTTGTGCAGAAATCGTGGTGCCAATCTATTCTATAAACTTACTTGCCAACTGTGAGTACAGGTGGTATATTAAGTTTTTAAAATAAATAAATAAACTCTGAGAGGCTGATTCTATAAACAGCACTTAACTAAATGGCACCGGCTGCATGTCAATCAGACTTAGGCACCGTTTACAAAATTAAAACAGAGGTGCCTGAAATTGGGTCAGGGTTTTAAAGGCCTACGTTTTCGGAGAATCACGCTAGTCATGTTCCACCCATAGGAACGCCCACGTAGGTGTTAGGTGCGGTTAAGCACTGTGTCTTTTATAGAATCAGATGGGCACCTGTCACCCAATTACAGTAATTGTTTTTCTTTTAAGGGTATTTGCTAATTAACCCCCTCTTTTAGCAGTGGCGTTAACTGCTCCGACGCTCAATGGTATTCTATGAGCGTTGGAGCAGTTACTGCCGCTGCCAGCACTAAAACCCATGCTATGCGTTCGTAAAAGAGGGAGTAAGTTAGGCACCTTAAGAGGTGTTTTTCCAATCGGCAATGACTTTTCAGCACCATCTACAAAATTCAGTCCTTAACCCTCCATGTGGTTTATTAAGAATTGAAAGATTTTCACTTAGCTTTGCAAATATTTGAAATGTTACTTGTCTGTTATTTAAGCGTCAAACGCTAAGCCAGTTTGTTCACTTTTTGGTGGAAAGCTGAATTCATAAAGTGTCTGTGGCTTGTTTCCCTCTCTCTCTCTCTCTCTCAGATGTTGTAAATGAATCTGAGCTTTAAATGGAAAACCCCCCAAAGCTCCTTCTGCCCTTTCATTCCATCAAACAAATAGCCTGAGAGCTCCAGCTGAGATCTCGAAGGGCTAAAGAAAACCCTAACCTCAATATTATTTCAATTAATTGAGTGGTGAGGGAACCGCCCCCTAGAATAAGGTTCTCCTTGAAAGCCATCCAGCACTAATGCAGGGTGAATGTCTGAAACTTCACACCCAGAAGCTGCTACAAGAACTGGTGGAGATCCCCACCGCCGAACTGTGTATCTGGAGTTAATTGGGTTTTGCCCCACAGGTACAGGGGACTGATCCCTCAAGGGCATTTAAGGTGCCAGATAAGGTGCCAGATTCCATTATAGAATACAGTGCAAGTTGGCATTTGTGAGCCAACATTTAGGACTATCATCCATGCCAATGGTCTGCAATGTGCGGCCCCCAAAGTCTAATCTAATCTAATCTTTGGTTTATATACTGATTCGTCCCTACACGAGGGCTTGACTCAGTTAACAAAATGTTAGGTAACAAAACTTTATCTTCTATAGTCATTAGCTTGAAGAAGAGGAGTGAAGAATAAATTTCTGAAATACGTATGTCTTCAGTACTTTACGGAAAGTTGATAAATGAGGGAGAACTCTATAGAAAGAAGTTCATTCCAAATTGTTACAAACAGAAAGGAAAAAGATGGACAGAAATTGGCCATAGTTTTTATTCTCCATTGTGGCCCTCACAGTTGCTGAAATCCTGTAAATGCATTAAATTCAACCTGGCCCTCTTGATAGACTAACCACACAAACTCTTAAGCTTGTTACTCGGGTTTCTCATTTATGGAATTTGCTAGTTTCAATCCATCTATCCTTGAAGTGTTGTGCAATCAATATTAGTGTTAAATTTTCACGTTTAAATACCTAGTCTGAACACGTAATTTATGAAATTAGAAGTATGGGTAAGCTTGAAATCTATTGGTGGCCCTCGGAGCTTTTTGCATTCACTCGGCAACCCTCTACATGAAAAAAGTTGGAGAACGTTAATTTCTGCCCTATAAAAAGCACAAAGAAACATTAACACCTAAACATTGGCACTTTCGCTGACATCGTACGTTTTGCTTGTAAGCTGCGGCTCGCCCATGCGCTGCTCATTCACACCCCCTTGCAATTACCCTCTAGGGTGCTTAAGCCCAGGTGTCCATCCTCAGTTTTCGAGGGGCTACAACCCAGTTGGGTTTTCAGAATATTCATGAGATCTATTTGCATGCACTGCCTTCATTGTATGCAGGTTTAAGCTTATTTTATAAACACATAAAATTGTCCCATGAAGTCAACAAAATTGAGGCATTTGTTGACATAAGCTCGGGGGGCTGCTGTAAAGATTTGCACATATTTTATAAAGAATACGCAGAAATTCTGACTTTCACCCAAAATGCTCCCCTGAACACATCAACACCCAAGGTCTTGTCACCCCTTGTACTATGTACAAGGTGGGGGAGGGGTAATTTAATAGTACCCTTTTAGAGGCATATAAAGGCATAATATGCATAAAAAGTCTTTATTAAATTCTGCCCATAATGGTGATATTCTGGCATCACCCATATACATTTAGCCATTTTGGTGAACTCTCAATAAGTTGGCATCATTGTTGTAAGGATTGTAGCGCCCCCACAATATTAGGTTGTAGGGGTTATGTGAGGCGCCCTTACAAACGCCAGGTCCCGAGTTCAATACCTTCACAGAAGATTCACCAGGAGTAGAATCAAATAAGAAACACAGCCAGAGGTGATGGCATAAAGAATATATTGTAGAAATAGGCTTACAGAAAAGTAATATTCATAAGCATTACAATTAAGGAGAAAGCAAAGCAGTTTCCTGTCTTACAGAGTCCAGAGAGAAGCGTGAAGTTCCAGGGAGAGGCAGAGAGAGAAACGAGGATGGGAGTGATGGTCTAAGCTTCGCGTTCCAGAGATAGGCAAGAGGAAGAAGGGCAAAAGGAGCCAGAGGAGCAAGAGAGGGGGGTGTTGTAGAGAGGAGCCTTTTATAGCTTGGAATCTTGCCACTCTTGAACTTCTTCCTATCACTGACATATCTAAAAATTGTCTTCCCCCTCCCATTTTACCTTATTTGCTATTTTTTTTTCTTCTCTGTATTTTTGCTTTCCTGCCTACTTTCCCAGCTTCTCATAGCTTTTCCAGATATTGTTGCTTGTCATCCTCAAAGGCTGTAGGTTCCAGGCACCAAGCTTTGAATTTCTGCTGTTGAAATAGATGCCAGTGTGTGTAGCACTACTGTATGAATCCTCTAAAACCAAGGGGAGAGTGACCCAGCACTGCTGCAGGGGCTTTGAAGGGGCAACTCTAGCATCTAAAGCATCACCTCATCTAAAACATCACTAGGTTAAGTCTGATTTAAAACACCGCAGTTCAATTGATTAATGGCTTGAAGAAACAAAATCTATCTGGAGTTATATTGGCTCCCCGTGGAAGTTTGTGTTATCTTTAAGTTGGGATGCCTATATTATAAAGTTGCTTTTGGTTTAACCCCTTTATATCTAGCAGACAGATTCTACATAGCATCCCATAAGCATCTATTAAGGGATGCAAAAGTAAACTCGACCTTGAACATACCTTAGCATATCAAGCAGCTTATCATGACAAAGATTTTCGATACCAATTGCCTACAGCTAGCTCTTATGAACAGTTTAGAAAACAGTTGAAAACTTTTCTTTTCTCAAAATTTCTGAACTAATCGTCTCTATTGTACCGTTTTTATAAAGTTTGTAAACTGCATTGAGCTAATGGCTATGTGGTCTAGAAATCTGGTGTTATGTTATGAAAAAATTGGAGGTCCCAGAAATGGAAATGCCCATTTGTTTATCATTTATACCTTAAACCTCATGGACTCAATAAAAATCTTGCAGTGTTTCTTCCCTCAAAAATATTGGCTCAGATCCAGCTCTTTCTCAGGCAAAAAGATGTTGCTTTTCTAGATTTTCAATGACTGCCCTTTTTGTTTTCAGTCCCCTTTTGGGTCACTAACAAAGTTACACAACATAACAGTTCTTTCATTTGTGCAGACAGGGCCGGGGAATGCTCCGTTTCATGTGACTATAATGCTCCAGGGGGATGAGGGTTTGCTGGTGTTTGCTTTGAAATAATGAGCTTTCCATTACAATAGGACTCCTAGACACAAGTTTGCTATAAAACAATTAAACAACAGAAAACACATAATAATGTTACCTTTCATTTTGGAATGGTCACTTTCATACTCTTGTCAAAGCCTTTTATTATACAATGGTCATTTTGCATCTGATAACGGTCACTTTTTCACTGATGTGAATATCTTGCTTGGTCCAACAGTCACACAGGGATAAACTGTAAAATCCAAAGACGGAAGCGATCACCTCAATCTGAGGGTCGTGACATTCACTGCGCAGAGTTTGGTTATTGGAAGGTCCATGGAACTCCAGGCCTTTCTCAGGCCCCTGCTATTAATTTAAGCTTATTGAAAAACATTAAAATCCAGTAGCATTGCTCCTGTCATTCTCTTTCCATTCCTTGTTTTCTTCAGAATTATACTCCCTTTATAAAACATCTTTTCAAAGTCAAGAGAAACCTTTCTACCAACCCTGGATGGGCCATTTTGCCCTTTATCTGCCATCATGTTTCTAAATCCAAATCACAGTTTGTACTTTTAAAAACTTTTAAAAATTAATTTATAGTGCTCAGCCCTACGACCTATTCAATTTTTCAAACGTGAAGTGAACTAAACATAGGCTGCCCTCAGACCATCATTGCAACTATAATGTCTGTTCACAAAGCAGAAAATAAATGTTCACTTATCTGTTTGTAGTGGTGTAAATAGTGGGTCACGGAACAGGCAGCTAGTGCTTGATTAAAATGATCCTAACGCTGTGAAACACGAGTCTTCCCCCTAAGTGCTTCCTCAGAAGGGGAAATCCTAAAATACAAAACAAAACCCCCTTAAACATCAATGTTACCCACTTCACTACATAAATATCATTCCTCCTAACTTACATTCAGTTGTAACAATTCATTAAATTATGCTTAATCAATAGCTTATCACGGATTCAAATCGCTAGGGTTTCCTAGCCGAGCCAACTCAGCGGTTAAAATCAAAAAGACGCTGACTCCCTCAAAGGTTTACAAAGAGGGCAGAATGACATCACTTCCTTATGAGAGACGACCTATGTCAGGAGACCGAAGAACATAACCCATTAAACTGAAAACCAGTCTATATCATTATTAAGACCGGTAGGACGTAACATGTGCCAAGTAAAAATAAAACGGTGTTCTTTTTCTAACAAAAATTGAGAAACATCGCCCTTGTAAGAGGTGGCATGTATTAACAGAGTATATCTTAACTCATCTGTCTCATGTCCAATGGGAAACCAGCAGGGCGGAGACTCTGCCTATCAGATGTTCAGGTCTTTTAGTGAGGCCAACATAAAATTTCCAGCATGGACAAACCACACAGTAAACTACTGCAGATGAAGTGCAATCAGTGTTAGAACATAATCTGAACTTTCTCTTATTTATATTTGTTGAGCCGGAAATCACAAATTCTTTATCAGGCAACAGGTATCGGCAGTACATGCACCGTCCGCATTCATGATGGCCACTCCCCTGCTGGTTCCCACGGGATGATCCCGATGATGTAACAACTCCCCAAAGTTGCATCCTCTGTAGATCGCAAATTTGGAACTGTCTGTCAAATCAGGGCATACTGGATAAAGCAACCACTCTCCATTGCTATTATGAGCTCTTTTCCAAGCCGTTTTAACCACTTGGTGAGGATATCTTCAACCTCAAATTGCTATTCCTATATCCATATAGCTCTATGACCTCACAATGCAGGTGTAAAGCCTTAGCCTATAGGAAGAGGAGATGCAAATGTTAAGAGCCTTAGCCAATAGGGAGAGGAGGAGATAGTGGATGCTGCGGATGGGCCATTTGGCCTTTATCTGCCATCATGTTTCTCTAACCATAAAGCTCTATGACCTCACAATGCAGGTGTAAAGAGCCTTAGCCTATAGGAAGAGGAGATGCAAATGTTAAGAGCCTTAGCCAATAGGGAGAGGAAGAGATAGTGGATGCTACGGATGGGCAGACTGGATGGGCCATTTGGCCTTTATCTGCCGTCATGTTTCTATGTTTGTAAGACTAAAACCGATTTTGCCCAAGGCTAGATTATAAATGTAGTTTCTTGTATTGCTAGTGTCTGGGTTGATGGGAACGGGGGAGTTAACTGGAGCCTTCCTGCTTGTGAACTCTGCAGGTCCCACATACAGAAAAGCAAGCCCTGGTCATTTTGAGTTACTTTTATCACTGCCAGAGTCTGCCTCCGAGTGTCAGCCTGACAGAATATGCAGCAGTAATTAAGAAATAAGCCTGTTGGCCAGTTTCACAGTAATCATTTAGCTAAGTAACTACCATGGTCCAGTGCCTCAAAAATCACCATTAGCCCACGCCACTTAAGGCCATAAAATTTCTTGTTTTCTGCTTTTCATTGGCCTCACCCTGGATTCTTCATCTTGCTTTCTTTATACATTAGCACTCAAACAATGACAATCACCTCATTCCTAGAGTGTTGCAAATCAGAAATTTGTCCACATTTTTCCAGCACTTTCCTGGGTGCCTTGTTTTTGCCTGGGAACAACAGTGACCAGAGCCAGCTGGATGGAAGGGTGGGGGGGAAGATAGAGGAGGCGGAGGGAAGGGGGAGCATTCAGCAGCCACATTATTGGGAAGAGAAACCTTTTGTGGAAGGGATGGAGGGTGGGAAGAGGCAAAGAAATTAGGACAGATGAGGGCTAAAGCCGGACCCTAACTTGCCTTAAAGCCTAATTCCGAGCATCATCTTCTTTGTCAGAATTTGGATGAATTTATTTGAGAACCTTCAACATGAAAGTAAACTCACAATGCCAACAGCTAGTTCATCTGAAGCCGCTTTCTTTTCAGATTTTGAAACTGAGACGTCCCTAAAATATCCGAATTTCCAAGTCTCAGAGGAGCCATCCTAGGTCTTCTCAGCTTCTCTCTGCAGTGTGGAATATTGCATGCACTTTTCAATTTCTTTTGTAAATTTTTCCCTGTATGAGAAGTAGTTTACTCGTTTGTGGGAAGAAATTTACTTTTTTTTGTTTTTTTTCTGCAGTCCCAAAGCAGCTTAGAAGACTGCGGCTGCTTTGTACTTGGGAATCTATGAGATTAATTTTAGGGGTGTAAAACTCACAAACGTGCAAGTTGTGTCTTCTCCCATGTTGTTTATGGAAATATTTGTTATAATCGGGGGGGGGGGGGGGGGAGTTGTCATTATATCATTACAGAAGCAATGGTTCTGAGCAAGCTATTTTGGAAACAGTGTGTACTGACATGAGACAGTGCTCACCCTTTCCACATGTACACACTATCAGAAGGTTGTGACACTATTAACACCATGAAAAGCGTGAAATTGCTTCTTTTTGCCTTAGTCATGTGAAAATGACATGCGACCACACCCCTGGGAATGTCTATGTGCAACATGTGAATAGTCTTGTAGACATATCATAAGGTCTTTTCCACATGTAAAATTGGTTTCATTTGGGGGGGTGACCATTAAAAAATTACTCCCATAGAGTGTACGTCCCTTCTGCACCTTGTTTGGAAGCAGACATAAGTTTCTATTAATATTACAACTATTAATTATTTCTATAGTGCTACCAGATGCACGCAGCACTGTACAGAGTCACAAAGAAGACAGTCCCTGCCCCAAAGAGCTTACAATCTAAACAGACAAACAGGATGTCATGGATCCAGTTCTTATTGGTGAAATGAGGCATTATGGCATCACAATCTCAACTCTGGTTACTATTGTAGCTAAAAAGAGTGTTATCTTATTTTGTTAAGAAACAAAATTCTGTGTTTTGACATTGTTTCAGATCATTATTGAACCATTTCCACGTCATTTTCTTCTTGGTTGAGATGAGAACTTTTCATCACCCCCCCCCCCCCCAATAGCAACATTCCAGAGCTGAGATTATGATGTCATAATGCCTCATTCCACCAATAAGAGCCAACCACATCAGTGATGTCACAAAGGCTTGATTGTCCTATACTTGGCTCACTTTTATTACTTGTAAGGAGCTGCTGAAAAGTTCTCAGCCCAACCAACCAACTTCCTAAATTATGAGCATTATTTTGCTACTGTAGCTGAAAAGTGTTATCTCAGTTAAGTGCCAACTTGCAGGAGCGAAATTCTATGTTTTGACATTGTTTCAGATCATTATTAAACCATTTCCACGTCATTCTCTTCTTGCTTGGGCTGAGAACTTTTCAGCACTGTCCACAGCCTTGATCAGCAGAAGTGCTCCAGACTGGGGTTGAGATGGGGTTTGTATTGGCACACATGCTTTTGAAAATGTACGTACATGAACCCCAAGGGCACAGAGTTCCTGGGGTAATTTTTAAGATGTAATTTGCTTTGAAACTCCAGCCAAGACCAGACGTGCAAAACTATTGGTGCACTTTTTCTGTGTTCATGCGGTTAGAAAATTACCCCTGGCTGGGAAATTGTAAGATAGCCATGGACACAGCTTTGAAAATATCCCTCACCCACAGTTTATCTACCCGAGAATGATGGAGTTCTGTTCTACGCATGTGGCAAGCCTTTTGGCAACTACGATCCAGAATTTTCAAGTTTCCATTGGATGCTGTTTGACTGAGTGATGCACCTGCTCGAGACGTGCCCTGTTGGAGTTCTGCAGGACTGTTGCATTTTTATCAAGATTTCTCCATTTAATCACCTCACTGCGTTTGTGTCACAGCTAGAAGAACAGAAGCAAAAGGCCAACTAAACTTCCCTACCTCCCTTCCTTCCACCCTCTGCCAAGGGTTTTAATATTCAAGTGGTGGCTTCCACATGACTTACACTGCAGAGTTTGCATGTCAAGTTTTATTGATATCAGGTTGGGCCAGTGCAATGCTGTCAGTTGGACATTCAGGCTTTAATGACCCCCTAAGGTGCAAATTCTGGCAGCTCTAAAGGCTTCTTTACAAAACGCTTTTCAGTTTTGTCTAAGGTGAGACAATGGAAACCAGGCCTACAGCAGATGACATGGCTCAGAAAAGCTCTGATGACGCAAAGATATCTTTCACTCTCTGTTCTTCTTAATTCAATCCTTCTTTCTTGTCACTTTCATTCTCTCTTGTTACACTTTCTTTATTCTCCCATTTTCATTTTCAGAGAGAGAAACAGAAAGTTCATTAGCAGATATAACAGTGCTGATGAGTAAGTCTAACAGCTGAAGGCCGTTCAGTAGCTTATGATCTATTGACTTGTAATAAAAATTGGATTTTTTAAAAATTATTTTCACAAGCTGGAGGGACTCCAAGGACTGAAACACAAATGCCTGTCAGAGCGGCAACCAATTTGGAATCACAAAAAGTGTTAAGCTACGGTTTTCTCAAACGCAGTGCATATAACACCCCCTCCCCCCCAACAAGGCTTGGGAAGTACCACTTGAGGTGGCAGAACTGTGGTTCAGTAGGGAATGTGATATTGATATCCATAAAGCTTGAGAGAGACCTTGGAGTGATTGTATTGAGGGAGTGAAACAGTTGGCAAGCGCTATGGCACATGTATTTATCTATTTATTAGAGAGAAGGCGCTGATTACGAAAGTGGGAAGACGTTATCATGAGTACTTTATCTCCGCAAAGCCTCAGTTCTATAAATGTCATCCAAATTTAGGGAAAAAAATTGCACACTGAGCATCGTTCTATAAATGGTGGACAAAGCGATGAGGTCGGACAGTATACATCCAAGGATACTGAAGGAACGTACAGAGGATATGGCAGCTCCATTGGCTATCAATTTCAATGCTTCTCTACAATCGGGAGTGGTACCGGAGGACTGGAAAAGGGCAGATGTGGTCCCTCTCCACAAAAGTGGAACTAAGGAAGAAGTAGGGAATTACAGGCTGGCAAGTCTTATTTCTGTGGTAAGCAAATTAATGGAAACACTTTTAAAACAGAAAATGGTCAAGTTTCTGGAATCTTGTGGATTCCCTAGAGGTAGGTCTTGTCACACAAATCTGATCAATTTCTTTGACTGGGTGACCAGAGAATTGGAGAGAGGATGTGCGGTAGGTGACAGTGTTTCTCACAGACGTCTAATAAACAAGCTGAGTGCTCTTGGGATGGACTCCAAAGAGATGGACTGGGGCAAGAACTGGTTGAGTGGAAGGAGACAGAAGGTAGTGGTCAATGGAGATCGCTTTGAGGAAAGGGATGTTATTAGTGGTCTGCCTCAAGGTTCTGTTCTTGGGCCTGGTCTTAACATTTTTGTAAGTGAAGTTGCTGAAGGGCTGTCAGGTAAAATTTGCCTCTTTACGGATTATACCAAAATCTGCAATAGAGTAGACACCCATGATAGTGTGAAGAACATGAAGAAGGATCTAGTGAAGCTTGAAGAATGAAATTTGGCAGCTAAGATTTAATGCTAAGAAATGCAAAGTCATGCATTTGGGCTGCAGAAACCTGAGGGAATGGTACAATATACGGGATGAAGAACTTTTGTGCACAAAAGAGGAGCGGGACTTGGGTGTGATAGAATGTGATGATCAAAATGCGATGGCGAAAGCTAGAAAGATACTAGGGTGCATAGGGAGAAGTATGGCCAGTAGGAAACAGGAGGCATTGATGCTATTATATCAATGGGCAGCAGAGGGCACTGGTTCATTGAGCTGGCAGTTAAGCTATCTTCCAGGGGGTGGCGCTAACTGGCCAGAACAGGTCCTGCCTGACTCAGAGGGGTGGGACTCAGACAGAGAGCAGTATATCTGTCTCAGTTTGGAATTCATTCAGAGACTTCCCTGAGCAGAGAAAGCTCAGAAGAACTGCCTATGTGAAAAGGTTAGTGTTTGGCTGAGGTATAGGGTAAGCCAGTTATATTACTTGAATGCGGGGAATTGATAAAAAGCTGAAGTTGTTGAACTGAATGTAAAATGCGAAAGTTAAGGGTGTATCTTTGCCTTCACTGAGCCTATGAAGGAATAGGTTCAGGTAGATACTCAACAGAAGCGTTTGTATGCTGTTTGGGGTGAATGAACAGGATTCCTGGAAAACCTAGCCAGGAATGCATCACAGTGAGATATTTTTGCTGTTAATCCAGCTTCCTTTCAATTTTCCTTTCTCATTCTCTCCTGTTTGTGGACTTCTTACAAAGCATCTTAGGGTTGATTTTTGTTATTAGTAATCTTATCATTTTCTATCTATTAGACGTGATGTATCGTTTCTTTTTCAAAGTATGTAGTAATTGTTGAAATTTCAATTTTATAAAAAGGTCTAAAGTACATACAAAAAATTATTAAATCAATGCAGGAAAAAAAAGTGAGGGAAAAAGACCTGATTTTTTGAAAAAAGGCTTATGAAGTACAAATGAACATCACCCATGCACATTGCTGGCACTTATATAATGATTGAACTTTTGATAAGTGTGTAAAGCCCCAAAGCAAGGTCATAAGCATCGGTTCTACACACACAAATTACTTCTGAAATTGCTTCCTAAATGCATTCACAGCCTGGGCAAAATCTCTCAGAAACGAGTAAAGGCATGTGCCCTCTGTGAAGTTCTTGCCCTCATGAATGGCTCTTTCCCCTTATTTGGCAACAGCAAATCCGAGTAAGACTATTTACAGATTTAGGTGGGTAACAGCTTTGGAAAATTGCCCTCTGCATACCTTGGGTAGTACACAAAGGCTTAAGTACACCACATCTAGCTCACTCCCTTGATCCGACTCTCTGGTTACCCAATCAAAGAAATAAGTCAGATTCACCTGCCTCTAGTGAAGCCATGCTACCTGGGGTCCTGCCATCTTAGATGGGGAAAACACATGAAGCTCCCTTTTGAACAGACATTGAGTTAGGAATTGGCACATCTAGGTTACAAAAAGCTCTGCCAGATTTGGAGCCTTTTGCAGGAATCCATGTAGCTGTAGCTCAAGCACCTAATCTTAATCTCCCCTCCCCTCCCCTCCCCTACCCTATTCTTCATTACCCTCTGGACGTTTTTGCCTTAAATGTTTCTTTATCTTCTTTAAAAGATTGTAGTTCACCCCTCTTTCCTTTTATATTGATAATTATTTGTATAAAATTGTTTTATTTTTGTCTCCCAATTTTAAATTGTCATACGCATTGAAGAACTTGACATTTCGTGTACGACAAACTTTTAATAAACTGGAAACTTGAAACTAAAGGCAATTTACAATCTAACAGTACCAATAAATAAAAGGAAAGAGTAGAGGAAA
Organism: Geotrypetes seraphini; assembly: GCF_902459505.1. Lineage (NCBI taxonomy): Eukaryota > Metazoa > Chordata > Amphibia > Gymnophiona > Dermophiidae > Geotrypetes > Geotrypetes seraphini. Next base: position 1,242,146 of record NC_047098.1, read on the forward strand.
CGGAGACAATTCTTAAGCTAAACAAGAATGACTAGGAACGCAAAAAGCTCACCAGTCTACTCAGAACATAGCATAATAACAAAAGAGTTTCCAACTGGAACAGACCAAAGGTCCGTCAAGTCCCATATCCTGTTTCCAACAATGGCCAACTCAGGTCACAAGTACCTGGCAAGATCCCATCTGTCCTCTTCCACTCAATGCTTGTGGCAATAAAAAGCTTTGAGGGTTGCCTTGAACTCTTATAGTAGATGCTCTCTATGAAGAGAAAGAGGCAAATGTATTTCACAAGGATGTGATTCCAAAATGATAAAGGGTGTGGATGGAACTCTTCTCGTATGAGGAAAGACTAAAGAGGTTAGTGCTCCTCAACTTCAAAAAGAGACAGCTGAGGGGGAAAATGATACAGGATAGAACGGGTAAAAGTGAATCAATTTTTTACTCTTTCAAAAAGTACAAAGACTAGGGGACACTCAAGGATGTTACATAGTAATAATAATAGGACGAATAGGAGGAAGTTTTTTTTCACTCAACGTGGAGTTATGTTATGCTATTTTCACTCTTATATCCTGCCAAATCCTCACTAAATGGAGTTCTAGGCAGGTTACAATAGAAATTAACATACATAGTTGTCTTTGTTTCACCAAATTCTACAAGTTAACTTAAGTTTATACATTCTGTGTCATATAAGGCATCTAAGATGACAAGTGGAGGGATGCCCGAAGATGACTGCAGCAGTGTCAGAGAAGAGTGAGAGGTGCCAGTGTGCCAGCGTGCCAGCTGCACCCCCTTGGTACGCCACTGCTCTATTGTGCAGTCCTCTTTCCCTTCAAAGGTCTCCTGGAGCTTATGACTAGCTCTTCCATGTTGGGCTGCTACATTTTCTTTTCTGTCAGTGTTGACTTATTGTACAAAACTAGTGAGTGGTCAATGGGTTTCTAGACCTAGGCTTGAATCCTGGTGCGTTAATCATATGGTTTTGTCATTTACATAAGAACATAAGAATAGCCTTACTGGGTCAGGCCAATGGTCCATCAAGCCCAGTAGCCTGTTCTCACGGTGGCATATCCAGGTCACTAGTACCTGGCCAAAACCCAAGGAGTAACAATATTCTAGAACCCCATAGAGTATCAAAGATTCCATGCAGAATCTCAACGAATAGCAAGATTCCGGAACCCCAAAGAGTAGCAACATTCCATGCTACCAATCCAGGGCAAGCAGTGGCTTCCCCCATGTCTTCCTCAATAACATACTATGGACTTTTCCTCCAGGAATTTGTCCAAACCTTTTTTAAAACCAGCTATGTTAACCGCTCTTACCACAACCTCTGGCAATGCATTCCAGAGCTTAACTATTCTCTGAGTGAAAAAAATTTCCTCCTATTGGTTTTAAAAGTATTTCCTTGTAACTTTATCGAGTGTCTCCTATATGCACAAAGTCCCCATTTTGATAGGAATTGAAATGTCAGATGAGGACTTGTTCAGTTCCTATAGTATTTTACAAAAGACTCTGCTGAACGCTGAGGCTCTTAGAAATTACACAAAAAGTCACTGGCAACATCACCTATAGTTTCCAACACAATCGACAGTAGCAATGATTTTACAAAGCTGGGCATGTGGAAAGAGAGCCACATGAATCTGGCAGCTTCTATGTGGACATGCCAACACTTACAAGTAGATGTGGCAATTTTGCAACATCCATGTATAGGTGATGACATCAGTGGGGTCATTTTGTGTTCATGTAAATATCCCAACCAGGACATTCCATGTCCCGTGTTGGAGAGTTCTGCCAATCTCACCTTTAGTCACCTCATACTTGATCATAGATAGCCGAGCCTGAAGGAAGTGTTAAATAGAAGAAAGATGTCTCAAGGTGCGTGTCATTATTCAAGGAGGGAAGACAGGAAGAGGAATGATTTTGGGATGATTTCTTCCTTCTCTCTCCTCTGCGGTTCAAGTGTTATAAGAGGCATAAAGTCATTGAGATAAGAAGAAGTTGGAACAGTCAGCTCATGGACCATTCAGCGTTCAAAGTCTGCTACTCGCCTGCCAGAGAGCTGATGCACGGCTAGGAATACTGAAATGCCGCGGTTTTATAGACTTCCCAGATGTGCAGAGCACGACTGGAGGCCCCATTAGCTCAGGCCAAACAAAAGTCAGAAGAAAGCAGAGGGGCAAGAGAAGAATTAAAAGAAAGAGGCTGGTTTGATGGATATCCCATCTGTGCTCCAGCTAAGGGAAAGAATTAACAAAGGATGTCAGAAGTAGAAGTTCTCATCTCTCCGTCTTGATTTCTTCACTGTCTGCTCGAAGCTCCCTTTCTAGACCTTTCCATTCAGTGTTTTTATATGTTAAGTGAGAAGAGGGAACGTGAAGGTTTCATGCAGAAACTAATTTCCACGTGGGACTCAACCTGGACAATTGCAACAATCACGATGCCAGTCACAGAAGTCTTAAGAGAAAAAATGGTTTAATTAGATGCTAATAGTCTCTAACCACCAATAAATGCCAATTATATGTGTTGCAAGGTGGTAATTGGTAGTGAGGTGCGTAAGTGACCTTAGTCAAGTTCCAAGGGGTTCTAGAGCTGGGAGGGGCATGGACGGGTGAAGGGTGAGCCTAGGACTGAAACATAGAATCATTCCTTTATGGTTTTAGAATGGTTCTGGAACTTTATTTTTTAATGTAATTTAGGCTGTTTGTTTTGATTTGATTTGTAAACCATCTTGAATGGCTTTGCCAAGAAAAGGGTAGAGAAAGTTTAATAAAACTTAATAAATGCCTACAGTTAGCTGCAAATATTTACATCAGACATTTCGCCCATATTACTGTTCATGCATAAACTTTGGTGCAAAAGTGCACACTTACACTACTGTTATAGAATTCACACTTCACGAGCATCATCCCAGCACCTAAACTTTTGGTGACCTTTTTTTAATTTACCCCGTGTGCATTCTTAGATTCTTATTTATTGGTTTTCATTAACTGTGTTTATGAAGAGATTGGCCCAGGGGTGTGTACAGCAGGCATAGCTTAAAAGCTTTGGTGATATGATAGAGTCTATAAAATGCTGAGTAGAGTGCAGCAGGTACATGTGAATCACTTGTTCACTCTTTTCCAAAATACTAGGACTAGAGGGCATGCGATAACACTACTAAGTAGGACATTTAAAAGAAGCCAGAGAAAATATTTCTTCACACAATGTGTAATTAAACTCTGGAATTTGTTGCTGAAGAATGTGATGTAATCAGTTAGCTTAGCGGGGTTTAAAAAAGGTTTGGATAATTTCCTAAAAGAGAACTCCATAGGCCATTATTGAGCTGGCTTGGGGAAATCCACTGCTTATTCCTAGGTTAAGCAGCATAAAATCGGTTGTACTTGGGTACTGGTTTGGCCACTGTTGGAAACAGGATACTGGGCTTGATTATCTTTCGGTCTGTCCCAGTATGGCAGTTCTTATATTCTTATGTGAGCCAGTATAGGACAATCCAGCCATTGTGACATCACTGATGAGGTTGGCTCTGAGGCATTGGTGGAATGAGGCATTATGACATCACAATCTCAGCTCTGGAATGTTGCTACTCTTAGGGTTTCTACCAGGTACTTGGGACCTGGGTTGACCACTGTTGGAAACAGGATACTGGGCTTGATGGACCTTTGGCTTGTCCCAGTACGGCAATTCTTATGTGAGCCAAGACTAGGACAATCCAGCCATTGTGACATCACTGATGAGGTTGGCTCTGAGGCACTGGTGGAATGAGGCATTATGACATCACAATCTCAGCTCTGGAATGTTGCTACTCTTAGGGTTTCTACCAGGTACTTGGGACCTGGATCGGCCACTGTTGGAAACAGGATGCTGGACTTGATGGACCTTCAGTCTGTCCCAGTATGGCATCTCTTATGTTCTCATGAAGTTATTCTCTATCCCACTAAAGTCACCTTCTGTCTACAGACTTTCAGGCCCTGACACAAACCCCACCTCACTTTGGATGAAAATGTATACAATCAAAAGTTTTCCATGTAAGTGCACAAGATAATTAAAGAAAGCCCCATTGGTCAGTGACTATGTAAATGCTTCTGAATATTGGCCCAGGTTTCAGTTATCTGCTTTCTCTGAGCTACTCGTATCCTTTTCCTCCTCCCTTGAGGAATAATCAGATGCCAGTTGAGAAAGCTGAGCAGAATTATTCATCTTCTCTCTTTTCCAAGTACCAAACTCCATAAAGTATATTACCTGAACCTGCGCTTTGGCTACACTTCAGCAGTTCACTCCCCAGCCCCCCCTCCAATAATGCTGTGTGGAGAGGGCAGTCTCCAGCTGGGCTGAAAATGGCTTTTTCATTCCGTCAGTCTCGCTCCCTCGTCTGTTTGGTATTCAAGGGCACCTCAGTAATGCAGACTGTCATTTAGCTGGAGCTGGATTTCTTGATTAAAACGCATATTATCTATTATGTGATTCATTTTCCTTCTACAGCTTCACACCATGGCTTCTAAACTATGTTAAATTGTAATAGAAGTGTTGGGGGGGGGAGTTGGAAAGAGTTTTACAGGTTGGTAAAATCCAGATTTTACTGAAGATGTTATGGGGGAGGGGTGGTGAGCATTTGTGGAGGATGAGGGGGGATAACGAGTTTTGCCTGCTTTCTCTTGGTCCACCAGTAAATTTGCTGCTCTCTAGAAATGTGACGTACTAAAATCCAGCTTCTCTTATGTCTCACATTCTTCCCTAAAGCTCTTATGGCTCCTGTACAGAAGAAACGCTGATTTTTTTTGCACCTTAAGAACATAAGAATTGCCGCTGCTGGGTCAGACCAGTGATCCATCGTGTCCAGCAGTCTCCTCACGCGGCGGCCCCTAGGTCAAACACCAATTCCCTGAGTCTAGCCTTACCTGTGTACGTTCTGGTTCAGCAGGAACTTGTCTAACTTTGTCTTGAATCCCTGGAGGGTGTTTTCCCCTATGACAGACTCCAGAAGAGCGTTCCAATTTTCTACCACTCTCTGGATGAAGAAGAACTTCCTTACGTTTGTACGGAATCTATCCCCTTTTAACTTCAGAGAGTTCCCTCTCATTCTCTCTATCTTGGAGAGGGTGAACAACCTGTCTTTATCTACTAAGTCTATTCCCTTCATTATCTTAAATATTTCGATCATGTCCCCTCTCAGTCGCCTTTTTTCAAGGGAGAAGAGGCCCAGTTTCTCTAATCTCTCACTGTACAGCCCCGTAACCATTTTAGTCGCTCTTCTCTGGACCCTCTCGAGTAGTACCGTGTCCTTCTTCATGTACGGCGACCAGTGTTGGACGCAGTATTCCAGATGAGGGTCATACCATGACCCGGTACAGCGGCATGATAACCTTCTCCAATCTGTTTGTGATCCCCTTCTTAATCATTCCTAGCATTCTGTTCGCCCTTTTCGCCACATTGCGCGAACATCTTCATTGACTTATCGACCAGTACTCCCAAGTCTCTTTCCTGGGGGTTTCTCCAAGTACTGCACCGGACATCCTGTATTCGTGGATAAGATTTTTGTTACTGATAACATGCATCACCGGGAGAGTCTCCAATCTAAGAGGGCAAATCTCTAACTGAGCCCCTCCAGATAAATATGGCAATGCTACAGGCTGAACACCACATGCCATGATAGGATACGCTTGGGGGAAGGGGCTCACACTTAGGCAGGTAAGTGAGAGCTTATAAATTCCTCACACATCTGTAGCTCTCAGGCAACACTTAAAGCAGACCCATTCCTGGCATTATAGCTTTCAGATCATGATTTCAGCTCTTCTTGCAGTTCACGCCAGCTGTGATGCTCACATCTGTAAAAGCAGCAAAGTGAAGGAAGGGGCAGATGAAGCGCCTGCAAAAGAGAGAGGGAGGCAGAAGTGCAAGACAAGAGACCTCGCCAAGCGATCTGGCATTTACTCTAATAAGGGAAGCTCCAAGTCCTCACCCATCTCCCCTAATCCTGTTTATTCATTTACCTCTAGGGCTCAGGGGCTCCAAGAGCTACCCGGAGGCTTGTAGGCTTTTCTCTTGCACTCCTGACATCACTTTTCCTTTCTGTTTCTTCTCCAGCACCAGGCTGTGCCCTCTAATTACCAGCTCCCCCTGATTCTTCTTCAGACCCTAGGAATGCAGTCTTCCTGTTTGGGGCCCTTAATTTACACATTTGCTCATGCTCCAGTGGTTTTAAAAAGTTTCACGTCACTTGCCCTCAGGCTCTCATCCACTCCCCCATCACCTGGGCTGCCCCTGTCCTGCCATTTGCACAAATAATGTTTCACCAAACTTCACTCAAGTGAGTGCTACTCAGGCCCAGGATGGTTCATGGTTCATGCCCTGATGTATTAAGGCCTGAACAGGAGATATTTCTACAATGCCAGACAAGCTGAAAAGTCAAAATGCATCAGGACGGCAATATTTGATGTGGGAGAGGAGGGAGGCAAAACACAAAAGCGCTTTAAAAAAAAAAAATCTGGCCACTTTGGTAAAAAGTTTTGGAGGTACAAGAGAGATGTGTGGGTGCAACACATGAAACAAACATAACCAAAGCAAAGAACAAAAACCAAAACAACAAAATTGGCTGCTATTTGGTGATTTAGAAGCCAAAGATGAAACCAATTGACTGATCACATCAAACCTGACATGGCTCAAAATACAAAACATTTTGTAAAAAAAAATATATATATATTTCCAACTATTTACACATACATCTATTTATACGTCTCCTGTACATAGATAGAAATAAAACACTGACTGAAGATTATATAATCGTATCTTCAAATGATAGAATGAAATCATTTTATTGAGGAATCCAACAGGCAAATAAAATTCACACCGAGCCCCGGTGCAAAGATTGTGAACAGCTGCACTTGAAGAACAAAATAATGTTGCAATAAATTTCAGACAAGAAGATCCTAATCTTTGAAGGATCGATATAGAATAACTGCCCCTTTCAAACCAACTTATAAAAACGGCTTATAACATTCTTTTATCAGTGGTAAATATTTCACTCCCTGAGCTTGTGAGAGCCGACTTTGGAACAAGAAGCTCCCCAGTCAAAAGAACTTGGGTAGAAATCCAAATGGACTGTTCACACTTCAGCAATCTGGGTTAACCAAGAAAGAGTGAGTGTGTGAGTGTGACGGAGTGTCTCACACTGTCTCATACCCACACACACTCTCTGTGTCTCTCTTTCTCTCCTCTGTGTGTGTGAGAGAGAGTGTTGTATATGTCTGGGTACCCCAAGGGTCAGCTTTTTCGGCTGTCCTATTTAATACTAGTATCTACGTACTACCACTATGTCAAATATTGAAATCCCTAGGAGTAACTTTCCGTCTCTTTGCTGATGATATTCAGTGAGAGATCCAATATCTGATTCCCAAGTGCAGATCGAGAATTGTTTTTGTGTGATCAAAGATTAGTTGATGGAGAGAAAGTTGAAATTGAACATTGGAAAGACTGAAATTATGTGTATTGGTCGTGAAAGGCATCTACATATATTTCCATCAGAGATTGTGCTGTCAAGTCTGTGTAAATATCTTGGAGTTATATTGGATTTGATGCTGTCTTTTAAGCCGCAAGTCAAGATAGGAATTTTCAAGGTCTTTTTTAGACTTTGTTTGCTAAGAAGGTTAAGAGATTATCTGTTGGTGGAGAATTTTTGAACGGTTATTGGGGCAATGTTGACACCTATGTTTGATTACTGTAATTCTCTTTATATGGGCCTGTCAAAGTTCATGATTCAAGCATTACAGCTGGCTCACGTGAGTGTGGGAGTATCCAAGTTTGACCACATTACACCTATCTTGCGTGATCTTCATTGGCTTTAAAACGGTTTGTGTAATCTTTAAGCTGTTGAAGGACAAATGTCCAACTCTACTTAGCTCTCTTCTACAGATCTATCATCCTCATCGCGCTTTACGATCTGAAGATAAAATCAGTCTTGAGGTTATAGTTGGTTGGCATCCGGCATGCTTTATTAACTGTGAAGGGTGTAATATTGTGGAACGCTTTACCATTGGATCTAAAGAATGCCACCAGTTTACCTCAGTTCAGGAAATTGGTTAAAACTTTGCTTTTCCAGAAATGTGTTGATAAATGATTGAATAGGAATTTTTAAGTGAATCTTTTTTATTGGGTTGTGTATGTTTGTTCTGGTAAATGACTGCGTTATGAAGAATATTATTGTTTTGATTTGTTTTTATGTCTTTCTGTAGTTTGTGACATTGTTTTAATGATGTGTGTTGGATTGTAACTGGCTCAGAATTGTTGGATGGTTGCAAGTAACACATTTTAAAAATCAATCTCAATAAATAAAGTCCATTATATTCATTGCATGCAAAGTTGTCTTTCTGTGACTATTTCTGGGAAAGGGGGACCATCGCTTTCATTGGATTCTTAAAGGGGTTACTGTTCTAATTTACATTCAGGATAGTGATATTCAGCAGCTAAACTTAGATAAATTAGGGAGCAGTGTTATAGCAAGGGTGAGCGCACCTGGGGCAGAGGCGCCCCTCTCCCGCCCCCCTTCCCTCCCCCTGCACCGCCGTAAGTAACAGCTTCAACATGCTCCTTACAACCCCGGCAACTCTCCCTATGCGCGGCACCCAGAAGTGATGTCAGCGGGAGAGCTGACGCAGTCGCAAGGAACATGCTGAAGTTGTTGCTTGTGTCAGTGACCAACGAGAGGTACAGGGAAAGTACTTTTGTGGTGAGGGGAGGAGTGGGATGAGGCGGAGGGGGCAGAGAGACACCCCCATCCAACATGGCGCCGGGGCAGATGGCCCCCTTGCCACCCCTTACTACACCACTGTTAGGGAGTACAACTGGCCAAAATCCATCCTTAGGTGTCGCCCTTAAACAATGATTCCCCATAGGCCACACCCCAGGAAGAGAAGGCTGGAAACAGGGCTCGAGGCCAGACTTAGTGCGTCTTCCTCTCACATCTCTTGCTCGGATCACATGGATCTCTTCGATTCAAGCCGTTCACCTCACCCTCCAGACACAGCATAAAGGAATATTTAGATGTTTACAAATCCAGGTGGCAAAGATGCTTAAATATCTGGTGTGTTAGGAGGGGATCATTTTCAGGTTTATGCTCCTGTTCTCACCCTTCCTGAGTGTCCCATATGCTGAAATATCCATCTCTTTGGTCATTCACAGGAAATCGGTTGGATGAAGGATCGGATGTTGAGTCGGAGCCAGATCTGCCCCTAAAGCGCAAACAGCGCCGCAGTCGGACCACCTTCACAGCTGAGCAGCTAGAGGAACTGGAAAAGGCATTTGAGAGGACTCACTACCCAGACATCTACACTCGGGAAGAGCTGGCCCAGAGAACCAAGCTCACAGAGGCCCGTGTCCAGGTAAGGAACAGCCTCACCCAATGCCCTTACCAAAGGTGATCGGCTGGATTGGTTCCAGTGTTTCTTTGGAAAACAGAACATTCTGCGGGACGAGGGTAGGTTTAAAGTCCACTGATACACTCGGCCTTCCTAATCCTTTAAATACCACAGGTTTTCAAAGTTGAGAAGAGCTCATAGATTGAAGGAGCTATTTCCTATCTCTCTTTTTCATTACAGTAGTTCAAATCATTTCTCATTTTGATTACTATAATTGATTGATTGATTTAAAAAGCTTATATTCCGCTTAGACTTAGGCGGGTTTGCAAAAAAAATGCATACAAATTTATTCATGGAATTACCAAAATATATTGTGAAGGTCTTCCAAGTAACCCAAAATTCAGTTTGGGTTGCGTGTGTTATAATCACATATCACCTGGTACAACGTATTATTATTGCTGTATACGGGTATCGCCCTGTTCAGAATCTATAAACCAAGAGGGAATTTACGAGCTTTCTCTCCGACTTTGTTGGAAATTTTCTTTGGGAGAAGCAAGACTGAAGGAATATTGCAGAAGACCTTAAGAGCAGCTCAGAGCTTAGCTTTTTTTAAGTAACGATTTAAGACTTGTGAATTGCAGGAGGACTATAGTGTACAATCAGAAGCCTTTGTGTTAATTCATGCTGCGTCTATATCTAATTAAGGACTTAAAACCCCTTAAGAAAGATTTAATAAAACATGGAAAAAAGGGATGGCGATAGTGAGGTCTTATGTTATCATAATGTATGTTATTTTTGAAGCTTAGCAGGAGTGCTGGAAGCTTTCTCGGGGGTTTTAGCAAAGGTGGCAGAGAATCACATTTCAGAGTAGATGTGAGTTAGAAGAGAAAACTGTGGACATATTACCAAATTACTAGCCCTAGTGGGAGATGCTCACAGTCTTTTATGGCTGGGTGTGTGGGTGGAAACTGGAGGATTGTCTGAACTGGTCAGTGAGTGGTCCATATGCTAGTCAGCTGTTGTTAGATTTGAGAGTGGGCTCTGGGGACCAGCACTGGCACTGGAAGAGGAGGGGATAGCAATGCAGAATGCTGTCAGCATGGTAGAAGCCCATCTTTAAAGGAAAGTGATCATGAGGCTTCAGTGGTCAGTGCATGCAATGGTCACTTTATAAACATTTTCAAAACGAAAACTCAAAACATCACTTATCCATAAGAACATAAGAACATAAGCAGTGCCTCCGCTGGGTCAGACCATAGGTCCATCATGCCCAGCAGTCCGCTCCCGCGGCGGCCCAAACAGGTCACCTGTCTGAATCACCAGAAGGGGCCCCCTTGCCACCCTGGTTTCCCATCGAAGTCCTAACCCTCCGGTTTTGCACATGCACGACAGACGGAGGTATTTCTGCTGTTTCTGAGTTTGCACTTGAATATGATTTTCAAATGGGTTTAACCACTTAAACTATGCTGAGCGAGCAGGGAGGGGACACTCAGTGGTAACTTAACCAGGCATGGCCATTGAATAGCTCCTCAGACCCCCACTCATTGCCTGGGCTGTAGCAGGACAGTCCAGGAGCGAGGCCAGGGCAGAGTCGAGAGTTAACCGGTTAGCAGTGATAGTCAATCAGTAAATTGGGTGAGTAACCGGAAAAAGTTAGGATAACAGAGGGCTGAGCTACTACTCCGTATTGCTTTGAGTATTGACTGGTACCTGGGTAACTTTTGGGTAGCCACACTGACCTGGATATTTAATGCTGGCCTAGCATTGACTATCTGGGCTTAATTCAGCCCACGGGTGAAAGCGGCATGGTAAAGGGGGGTGGACCACCCCAAGCGCCATCTTGGTGGAGGCGCCAGCACCTCTCCACGCTCATGCCCCCACCATACCTCTTTAAATCTTTGCCAGCACGAGCAACTTCTCCGGCCTGCTGCTCATGCCGGCCTGGCTCCTCTCTGAAATCACTTCTGGGTCACGGGGTCAGGAAGTGACATCAGAGGGTCCAAACAGCAGACTGGAGAAACTGCTTGCGCTGGCAAAAATTTAAAGAGGTAGGGGTGGGAAGCAAGGGCGTGAGTGTGGTGTGGAGCGCCTCCTACTGACTGGCCGAAATTGCAGCTAGAATTAAGCCTTGGACCCTTATGGCAGTTCAGGAGCTGGTGAAGATGCACATTTGTACAATCAGTGTGACCACACACATTTTGTAAGAAATTCCTGTACTTTTCGACTCCACCTGTGTCCCACCTTCACTATTTTATCACCCCACATACCCCATGAGTGGATTTATAAGAACTGGGGTTTAGAATTATCCCATTGGGGAAAATTCTAGAACTGGGAGTCTCCAGTTAGGCATGAACCTATCCCAGAACAGAGCCCAGGCCTAAACGTTATGGACAGAAATGTATCAATCCTGATATTCTAAACATTTCCACTCCTAAGGGTAGATTCAATACATCGTGCCCACAGTTAGGCACTGGGATAATCCGCGCTAAGCTAGAAGATGGCACCCTATGAGGAACGAACCTTGAGAGATACTAGAGCAGGCTGGTAGTTGGGTGCACCTTGACCCCCCCAACCCTTCCTATGGCCACGCCCACTATGAAATTTAGGTACACTTGTTATAGAACAAGGTGTGTAATTGCGTGTTAACTCCCATTATGGATTGTTGTTGTGAATGAAGCCAATTACTTTGCAAGCCACACCCAAAATGGAGTTCCTGACTTTGGGCAACCCAGGGAGGATCTGGGGGTAACCCAGACATAAAGATGAGCACCTAGGTTATAGTGATTGACACGGCTAAAATGAGTTAGTTAAAGATTTTCCTTTGTGTGATGGTCTCCTATTGCTGACCCCGTCACTGAACATTCGCCCTCCGCAGTTCCATTATTCTACCAAACAAATTTTTCCTGAAAGATACTTTTTTTACAAAGTACCGTAGATGGGTAAATATCAGTCGGTTTAACACAGTCTCTGCATTATCCAAAAATCTTTCTGCCACTATCATATTCGACATCGGTGGTTAGTCAGGTTCAGGCAAACGCAGGAGTTGAGCTGAAACTGACCTTAATCTGCCCCATATATCTACTGTCACTACTATTTATCATTTCTATAGCGCTGAAAGGCGTACGCAGTGCTGTACATTTAACGAGCTTAACATCTCTCTCCTCCAGCCCCTGCTGTCCAGGTAGATGTGGGGGCAAATTTATAAAGGTTTTCCCCTAGATAAACTACCCCTCCACACACACCTCTTTTCCAAAAACATGCTAGCGGCTGCCACACAGCAAAAGCTCTGAAGCCCTTTGAATCCTTAGGGGCTTTGGGTATGTTAGAAAGGTAAAGACCATACGGCTTTTCCATTCTGCACATGCTCAGTCTTATCATCCCTCTCCCCCCCCCCCCTCTCAGATAACTTCTGTACTTGTCCCAGGCCTTCTTCTATTCACCTATAATCCTTTCTTCCACTAACTCCCTCGGGAGGCCATTCCCTGCACCCACCACTGTTTGTGTGAGGAGATATTTCTTCAGATTCCTCCTGAGTCTTCCCCCTTCCGCCCTAATCCCATAACTCCTCGTTTTAGCGCTTTCTTTCCACTGAAAGAGGCCTGACTCTTCTGCATTTATTTCTTGGAGACATCTGAATGTCTCTCTCATTTCTCTGTTTTTTCTTCTTTCCACCGGAAACCTTTGTGCAGGTCACTGAATGGGTTGGATCTCCCGTATCGCATTTATGCAGGTGATGATCACTTTATCTGGCAGGTGGAAACTTCAATCAATAAGAGTTTTGATTTGTTGCGCTTACATCTTAGAACAATTATTTTGTTAGGTGTTCAAATCATTTCCAATTAAAGGTTAAAAAGACACCGGTTATATTTCGTGCTGTGCGTCTTCCTGCCGATGTTGCAAGTTCATTTTCTTTTCATGGACATAACAATAGAATTATCCAAAATGATACGATCTTGAGGAATTATGTTTGATTCAGCATTAACTATGAAAACTCAGACTAAAAAAATGGTGGGTAGTGTTTTTATGAAGCTGAAACTGTTGGTTCGGTTTAAAAAAAAGGATCATGAGGATCAGAATTTCAGACTATTGGTACAAAGTATTGCGGTTCCTGTTTTTGATTATTGTATATAAGAACATAAGAATTGCCATCGTGCCCAGCAGTCCGCTCAGGTGGCAGCCCCCAGGTCAAAGACCAGTGGTCTAAATGAGTCCAGCCTCACCTGCGTACGTCCCAGTTTAGCAGGAACTTGTCCAACTATGTCTTGAATCCCTGGAGGGGATCGCTCAGATCTGAGTCCAGGAATTTCTTGGATGCGTCTTCTTTTCGAACTGGGTTTCTGGATGAATATAGGTCCTCCATTATGGAATACGTGAAATTAAAAGATTGGACAATTTAAAAAAAAACATGAAGACATTTTTATTTTGAAAATCTTTTGTGTTGATCTGCTAATGAGTTACAGAGTGTGAGTTATGCTTCTATCAGAGCTTTGAGAAATTTCAGAGATTTTAAAAATGATTAAAAACCTCTCTTGTAAATAGAAGCTTTTAAGTGGTTTAGAAGCAGCAACTGACGGAATGAAGTGATTCATGGAAATGTTATCTGTATATTGTTTTGTTTTATTGTGTTTTAAATGGTTTTTGAGTGTTTTTATCTTATGATTATGTTGGGGGGGGGGGTGTAATCTGGTCCCAGGTATGCTGTTCTTAGAATCTCTGTATTTGTGGAATTGACTTTGTAGGTTAGTAATTTTGTGAGCATTTCATTTGAAATCTAAATAGTACAGAATAAAATTTTTTTTAATAAATTGACCATTCACTCAACTTGAACTTTTGACAGCTGCCGTCCGGATCAGCTCTTTCCATTTGATAATCTTTGATGTGGTCTCCAGTATTCTAAGTGAGATTTCACCAGTAATTTCTACTTTTGCCCGTACCTCGGTAGCATAATCTTGGCTTTTGCTGCTGCCGCTGCTTCAGTGTTTTTGGCTCTCCTAAATTTGTGCAATGTCATCATCCCCATTTCACCTCCCTGTTTCTGTTCTGCTGCCTCAGATTTTTATATCTGAAAGCATAAGAGCCTAAAAATAGCCTTACTGGGTCAGACCAATGGTCCATCAAGCCCAGTAGATTGTCTTCACAGTGGTCAATCCAGGTCACCAGCACCTGTCAAAAACTCAAATAGTAGCAACATTCCAGAATTTGAAAAAGTAACAAGATTCTGGAATCCCCAACGAATAGCAACATTCCGTGTGGAATCCCCAAAGACTAACAAAAGATTCTAGAACCCCAAAGAGTAACAAAAGATTCCAGAACCCTAAATAGTAGCAACATTCCATGGCTTCCCCCACTTCTGCCTCAATAGCAGATCTTGCTGTGGGTTTACACCATGAGCAGTGGCATAGCGAGGATAGGGGCACCCGGGACAGTGGCACCCCAATGCCCTCCCGCTCTTCCACACTACCACCCGCTCCTTCTATGCCGCACTCGCGCCCCTCCCCACCCATGTACCTCTTTAAATCTCCGCCAGTGTGAGCAGCTTCTCTGGCCTGCTTCTCGCGCTGGCATTGCCTTTCCCTATGATGTCACCTCCTGGCCCCGCAACCTGGAAGTGATTTCAGAGGGAACCAGGCCGGCCAGCACAAGCAGCAGGCCACAGTAGTTGCTCACGCTGGCGAAGACTTAAAGAGGTAGGGGAGTGGGGAAGGGAGGCTGTGAGTGTGGAGTGAGGGGACAGAGAGGTGCCGGCACCCGGGGCAGTCTGCCCCTCCCCCAACCCCCCTTTACTATCCCACTGACCTAAATCAGGGGTCTCAACCCAATCCTTGGGCACATTCAGCCAGTCAGGTTTTCAGGAAATCCACAATGAGTATGCGCGAGAGAAATCTGCATCTCAAAGAGGCAGCGCAGGCATTTCTCTAACATGATTCTTGGTTGTGGTTATCCTGAAGACCTGACTGGCTGGGTTGAGAAGCACTAACGTGGCTTAGCAAGGGTGAGAAGCGCCCTGGGCGACTGCGCCTCTCCCTGCAGCGTGCTCCCCTTCCCTTGCTCGCGGTGGTCAGCAACACGCTCCTCTGATGTCACGTCCTACGCACGGCACCCGCGAAGAGCACGCTGTTGACCGCAGTGAACAACGGCTTCAACTAGAGCAGGGGTCTCAAAGTACCTCCTTGAGGGCCGCAATCCAGTCGGGTTTTCAGGATTTCCCCAATGAATATGCACGAGATCTATGTGTATGCACTGCTTTCAGTGCATATTCATTGGGGAAATCCTGAAAGCCCGACTGGATTGCAGCCTTCAAGGAGGGACTTTGAGATCCCTGAACTAGAGGTATGGGGGAATGGAAGGGAGCCCCCTCCCCCCTTTACTATGCCCCTGCATCCATATCTCTTCTCTGATGGGTGTTGAAAAGCAGTGCACATGCCCCACTGAAGGACCCTAAAAAAACAAAACAGGAAAGTATATTGTGTGGGAAGGAACGTGGATTAAAGGGTTGAAGGGGTCAGAGAGGGAGCTGAATCCCTTAAATCCACAGCACCCACACAGCTGGAAGGTTTACAGAGGAACCAGCTCTCCCGGAGATGCTTCAGATTGAGGCCAGGGAAAGAAGCGCTTTGCGGCTGAAAGTGTCATCGGAATCCCAGCTGCTCTCTCAGGCACATTCCAGACCCATTTCTCATTCCAACATGCTGGCAGGCTCCAGCGCTTCCCACCACTTTTAAGCCTGCCACTCTGGGTAAAATGTTCTGGCTGTGACAGAGATCCTTGTGGAAAAAAAAGCAAACAGCGTCTCAGCAGCAGGAAATATCTCACCCGAAGTCTTGTCTGTGTCTCTTACTAGAACCTTTTCTTTGCTAAAATCCTTCCATCTCCTCTATTTAGCAAAGTTGACAAAAACAGGACTTATAAGTCTAGATCCACGGTAACAACTGGATTTGCTAAATGATGCCCAAATTTAGGCGATGAAAAAAAATGCATGCTGAGCGCTATTTTCAGAGTTGGGCACCATTTATAGAAGAGCGTGTACGAGGAGATGCAGCCGATTTCCTAAATTCTGAGCGTTATTTTGCCCCTGTCATTAAGAAACAAAATTCAGTGTTTTGACCTTGTTTCAGATCATTGATTGAACCGTATCCATGTCATTCTGAACTTTTCATAGCACCAACCCTTTTGGATCCCCCGAACGCTGTGCACATGCTTCGTGACTGCCCTGACCCGCCCAGGCCCCCTTTTCAGTTGTGCACTTAAAAATTTTATGTGCTCATCTTTATAGAATATCTGAAGCTGTCACAGAGCTTGGTACGTACTGTCACTGTCACATCTTTGGGGGATGGGAGGGGCAGTCATCACTGGGGGATCAGAGTAGGGTGACGACTTCCCTATGAGGAGAGGCTAAAGCGGCCAGGGCTCTTCAGCTTGGAGAAGAAACGGCTCAGGGGGGATATGAGAGAGGTCTATAAAATACGGAGTGGAGTGGAAAGGGTTGATGTGAATCACTTGTTTACTCTTTCCAAAAATATTAGGACTAGGGGATGTGTAATGAAGCTACCAAGCAGTGGCATAGTAAGGGAAGTGCGGGGGAAGGGTGGTTTATCCCTGGCACAGTCTTCCTAAGGACGTGGCACCCTCCACCCCCATACCTTTTTTACTTCTCTGGCATGAGGTTCTGGCCCATGACAGCATCGTCACTCTCTCTGATGTCACCTCCTAGAAAGTGATTTCAAAGGGCAAGCTGACACCGACGAGGGGGTGCCCGTGCGGCAGTGGGGGGCAGGGGAGGGGCCTCACCCCTCACTGCGCCACTGCTACTAAGTAGGAGATTTAAAACAAACCAGAGAGATATTTCTTCACACAACGTGTAATTAAACTCTGGATTTCGTTGCTGGAGAATGTGGTGAAATCAGTTAGCTTAGTGGGCTTTAATAAAGGTTTGGATAATTTCCTCAAAGAGAAATTTTGTGTCTGTCCAAATCCTACACACACCACACACACCCCTTGTGATTTAGTCAAGCTGCAGAGAAAAATGTCTCACTTATGAAAATCGCAACTTGGATGTTTTCCCGTGAAATACGTCCATCCGATGCTCTGTGTCGCTTTGAGACATTTTTCTCTTTGTAAATAAGTGCCAGAGTCTAACTGTGGCAAAAAAAAGCCATAAAACCTTAAGAATTGTCATACTGGGACAGACCGAAAGTCTGTCAAGCCCAGTATCCTGTCTCTAGCAGTGGCCAACCAAGGTCCTGTTACATGAACTCCACTTATGGCTCTGCTCCAAGCTCCACATTGACATCAGTTACAAGGAAATACTTTTAAAACCAATAGGAGGAAATATTTTTTCACTCAGAGAATAGTTAAGCCCTGGAACGCATTGCCAGAGGTTGTGGTAAGAGTGGATAGCGTAGATGGTTTTAAGAAAGGTTTGGATACGTTCCTGGAGGAAAAGTCCATAGTCTGCTATTGAGACAGACGTAGGGGAAGCCACTGCTTGCCCTGGATCGGTAGCATGGAATGTTGCTACTCTCTGAGATTCTAGAATCTTCTTACTCTTTGGGATTCTGGAATGTTGCCACTCTTTGGGGATTCTGCATGGAATGCTCCTACTGTTTGGGTTTTTGCCAGGTACTTGTGACCTGGATTGGCCACCTTGAGAACGGGCTACTAGACTACATGGACCATTGGTCTGACCCAGTAAAGCTATTCATATGTTCTTTTACACCTAATTATTTTCTGTGTTTATTTCAGGCTTTCTTGAATTTTGTTTCTGGTTTGGCCTCCAGTTGTTTAAAAGTGATAGAGTTTGGCAGATTGGATCTACCTTCCAACCACGTGTCGTTTCTTCCCCTTCCATGTACCTGCAGGTATGGTTTAGCAACCGGAGGGCAAGGTGGCGAAAACAAGCAGGAGCCAATCAGCTAGCAGCTTTCAATCACCTGCTGCCTGGAGGCTTCCCACCCACCGGCATGTCGGCACTACCACCGTACCAACTGCCAGATTCAACCTATTCAGCTGCCGCAATCTCGCAAGGTAAGTGAGCGGTTTCCCCTGTGCTCATTTCATTTCTCAGGATATCCTTATTGAATATGATTGAGAGAGATTTGCATATAGTGGAAATAATAGCCATGAAAATCTCTTTCATGCATATTCCTTATGGATATCGTGAATGTTATAGGAGACAAAGGAATAGAGAAAATCATCCAAAAAATGTATTAATGCAGCTGTCTGGGTCTCACCACATCTGGGTGTACTGAAGAAAGCCACAGCATGATGGTTGAAACAGTGGCGAGACCCTACCCAGACGTGGCGAGACCCAGACAACTGCAACAATCATGATGCCAGCCACAGAAGCCTTTATTCATTTAATTAGATTGTAACATAGTAACTGACAGTAAATAAAGACCTGAACTATCCATCCAGTCTGCCTAGTCATCGCACACATTATACATTCATTATTAAATTGGGAGGGGGGGTTTCTTTAATATTTCTGGGCCATGGACCATGCAAGTCTGCCTGGTAGCATCTTTAGGTTCTCACTCCAGCTTATCTAACTATCCTGTCGTTTGTGGGATACAGTCCATAAAGTCTGCCCAATACTGTCCTCAACTTCCAAATCACTGGAACTTCCATCGAAGCCCTCTCCAGCCCATCTTAAACTGAATTCCATATTCGGGACACAGACCATGCAATACTGTCCAGCATCAGCCTGTTTCTTCTATACCATTCATTTTCTAATTAGAGATCCTCTCTGTTTATCCCATGCTTTTTTGAATTATGTCATCATTTTCATCTCCACCACTTCCCTCGGGATGATATTCCAGGCATTCACCACCCTCTCTGTGAAAAAGAATTCCCTACATTACTCATCATTCTACCATACTGCACCCTCGATTCATGTCCTCTAGTTTTATCATTTTCCCTTCTCTGGAATAGATTTGGTTCTATATTAATACTTTTAAGGTAAAGGTAAAGGTGGAATAGAAATCACTAATGTAATGTAAAGTAATTTTAGCGTCTGTATCATATCTCCCCTGTCCCTCCTTTCCTCTAGAGTATATACTGTATATTCAGGTCACCTGTCTTTTGACGCAAGCCCCATCCCATTTTCATTGCTTTCCTCTGGACCACTTCAAGTCTTTATACACCCTTAGCCAGGTACAGCCTCCAACTGGGGCCTCACCAACAACCTGAACAGGGGCTTCCACCCCTCCTTTCTTCTGCTGGTTATGCCTCTCTCTACACAGCCTAGTCCCACTGTTTCAACACCTTCAGAACCTCAGACACTATCCCTCCAAGGTCCCTCTCCCCATCTGTGCATATCAGCCTCTTTCCTCCCTCAGATTTCTACTTCCCCAAGTGCATCACTCACTCTACACTTCTTTGCTTTGAGATTTAGATGCCAAACGTTAGACAATTTTTCTAACTTTTGCAGACCCTTTTTCATGTTTTCCACTCCCTCTGGGTTGTCCACTCTGTTACAAATCTTGCTATCATCAGCAAAAAAAGCAAACCTTACCTTCTAACCTTTCAGCGATGTCACTCACAAATATACAAAACAGAAATGGCCCCAGCACCAATCCTTGAGGCACTCCACTACTCACCTTCCTTTCCTTTAAGCAAATTCCATTAACTGGCATCTGTCCATCAACCAGTTTCTAACCCAGTTCAGCACTTAGGGTCCTAACTTTAGTCCATCAGGTTTATTCAAGAGCCTCCTATGAGGAACCATGTCAAAGACTTTGCTGAAATCTAAATAAATGACATCTAGCACATGTCCTCATAGAATTAAGATTTACCCTTAGTAAAACCATGTTGCCTTGGATCATGACACCCATTAGATAGGAAATTCACTATCCTTTCCTTCAGCAAAGCTTTCATTATTTTTCCTATAACCAAAGTGAGGCTTCGCAGCCTGTAGTCTCCTGCTTCATCTCTGCGACCACTTTTGTGAAGAGGCACCACATCTGCTCTTCTCCAATCTTACAGAACCTCTCCCGTCTCTCTAAGGATTTATTGAACCTATCTGAGCTCCCTCAATATTCTAGGATGGATCCTATCCAGTCTTATGATTTTGTTCACCTTCATAAACACTTTCTTCTATGAATGGCACAGTATCCACTCCATTCTCACATGTAACTTTGCCAGCCAGAAGTATTTGTTTAGGCTAGGCTGATCTTTGCAAACAGTAAGTTTGATCATGTCTCTCCACTTTTGCAAAAACTTCATTGGCTTCCAATGCGCCTGTTTAACATGTAAGATCTTGCATGGCATCTTCCCTCCTTTAATTCCCTTGTCTTGGAATTCTGTAAGATCTGATATTACCAGATCTACTCAGAAATTCAAATTGTCTTTTCCTACGCTGAAAGATGTTATCTACATTGGCATATTAGGGAAGTCTCTACTTTTCAAAATTACTGAGCTGTGGAATAATTTTCCTGTTCAACTGCGCGATCTAGGCTCTTTCCAACTATTTCAAAAACATCTGAAAACTTGGCTATTTTCAAAGTTGTAAATTCTGCTTCTCCCCTTCCTATTCCAAAATCAGATTGTATCTGTTCTCTGTGCTACAAGTATAGACCCAGGAATTTCTACTTGGCCTTGAGGTTTAAGGGATCAGAAGTTTATGAGGAAGCAGAGCTGCAGCTGTTCCAGATCCCACTTCCTAACCTCAGGAACATCTGAGATTTGGAGCAGCCCCAGACAATGAACACCTGGGTCTAGCACATCATACCATATTTCCAGAAATCTAAGACAGATATTAAAATGAGAAACTTACTTGGAACAGAGAGCAGCTCATTATGTTAATAATCATTTGAACCCTATTTCATTCTTCACAGATGGAGGAAGTACTTTGCACAGACCCCAACCTCTTCCACCATCATCAATGCACCAGGGGGGGCTCACGGCAGCCGAAACCAGTTCTGCCTATGGAGCTCGACATGGCTTCTCTAGCTATTCTGATACCTTCATGAACCCTGGGGGTCACAGCAACCACATGAACCCCGTCAGCAATGGACTCTCCCCACAGGTAAAATTTCACTGTCATTGGAGAAATCTGGCTTCCCGGGCTTCGAGACTTTTTTGTCATGGCTGAAATTTCTTTATGATGTGTCCCACTTTTATCTCACTTTGGAAGTTTAGAATGTCTCACATTACTGTGGATTCTCCTTGAGGAGAGGAATCCGGAACTTTTCAGCTTGAATCATAAGCCAGACAATATCTTGCTGTGGATCCTCACCCAGAATGAGGGAGGAAAGTGTTTTGCCCTTGTGAATTCAGAAAAGGAAGAAAGGCTAGAAAATGCCAAAAGAAGGAAAAAGGAATCAAATGCTAGATTTAGAAGCAGTTTAGGTATAACTGGAGGGTTGGAGGGGAGGAAGATGGCAAATAGCCCAGTGCAGATAATAAAATGAGAAGTAACATCCTCTGTCATAGGGTTACCAGATGTCTGGATTTCCACAGACATGTCCTCCTTTTGAGAATCCAGACAGCTTTTCAAAGCCCAGCACTTTGTCTGGGTTTTGAAAAGATTCTGGCAATGAGTCACGTTGGGACAGCATTCGCACATGCGTGGATGCAACGACATGATGTCATGTGCAAGAGTATGACATCATCACGTCACACTAGCACATGCATGAATGCCATCCAACATCGCTCGTTGCTTGTGCAGGTCAAAGGGGCGGGCCTGGGATGGAACAGGGCATGGCCGGCCAGAACAAAGTGGACCTGGGGGCTGGGCCATGGGCCCAGATTTTCCCTTTGGAATAAAACGGAAAATCTGGTAACCCTACTCTGTAGGCAGTCAAATTTGTACATTTGCCTGATAGGAGAGATCATTGACCCAGAGGGTGGTGGAAAACCAAGGAAAAATAATGTCCAGAGCTAGTGTAGGCAGGGAATCTGCACGATCTAGGAAGGTAATGGCAGTCCTGAAGGAGCCCTAAGAGAGAAGCTGCCTTGGATGGTGAAAAATTTAGACATGTGAGAATTGCCTTTATTGGAAACTGTCCGGACAATATTCAAAGAAGAGCAGGTAATCCTTGCTGATCTGGCTGGCTGGCTGCCAATATTCCCAGGTGTGCAAGCAGGTTGTGCCACTGGAGATCACTTGTAACTGCCTTGGCGCACTCTGGTTAGTACCAGGTCAGTCCAGAGACAGGCCTAGATGCACTAAGAGGATCGGTAAGACAGTGTGGGTCTGCACCGATTCGATTTTTTGGCCGATTCAAGAAGAGCTATTGATGCACTTAAAAGTTTGCATGCAAATGATTCACGCAGATGTTTGCCATAATCCCTGACTCTCCGATCCGATGAATCGCTGTGAGAGTGGTCCTTCGGTGGCAGGAGGGAGTGGGCCAATCAGGATCTTGGGCTCCTCCCTCTGTATCCTGGGAAGAGCCTAAGGCCCTGATTTCCGGGGAAGGAAAGGCCCGCCATTTTAATCTGGTGGGTCTACGAGCAGGACGGGGGGTTCAGAGGATGGGGTTGGAGTTTCAGGGGACTTCCGCTGGCAAGAGGGAGTGGGCATCCCTCCCGCTTGTTTTCAGGGGGGAGGGGTAGGGGGATTGTAGAGGATGTTTGGGGGGTGCCTGGCCCGTTACTGGGCCTTCAGTGGCAGGAAGGAGTGGGCATCCCTCCTGCTATGTCACTGCCGGGGGGGGGAGGGAGTCCCTGCACAAAAGAGCTTACAATCTAATTTGTACAATATCCTGTTTCCAATAGTGGTCAACCTAGATCTCAAGTACCTGGTAACCGATACAATCCTAGAGAAAACTATGAGAAATAGATCATTGTTTTTGGATCCGCTGGATACATGTGATCCACAAAGGCCGCTGTTGGAGAGAGGATGTTGGGCTTGACGGACCTTGTTCTGACCAGCTTGGCTTTTCGTATGTTCTTAGATGTTCCGAAGATGTAAATGTGGTTAGAAAATGATTTCTTGGTCATTGTGCAAACCAAATGAGGAGACAATTTTGCTCTAGGGCAGTGGTTCCCAACCCTGTCCTGGAGGACCAGCAGGCCAGTCGGGTTTTCAGGATTGCCCTAATGAATATGCATGGAGCAGATTTGCATGCCTGGCAGATCTCTCTTATGCATATTCATTAGGGCTATCGTGAAAACCCGACTGGCCTGCTGGTCCTCCAGGACAGGGTTGGGAACCACTGCTCTAGGGCTGTGTCCTCACCGGCTCTTTGTGGCTCGATTCGTCTGAGAATAAGCCCTCGAGCATGGCGTGCAGTCAGATCGCTGCTCTGCGCCAGCACTGCAGAACGGCTGGTAGGCAGCGCAGAAGCCAAGCTAGCAAGAAATCGACTCTGCCCCGTGACACGCTTCCTTTTTCTCTAAGAAGCTGTGCTTAATAATAAGCATTTAAAATGAGACTTGCTGTGTTAGGAGGAGAGATGGGGGGAGGCACGAAATATCACAGAATTAGAAAAAAACCTGATGCAAATCAATGGCAAAGAGAAAATTATGTGCAATTACCCACCAATACTGGCAGCTCTGCCCCCTCCCCCCTCAAAACCAACAAGATCTCATTAACAAGCAGAAAATAAGATTGAAATGGTGACTAAAAGAGCTGAAAAATGAATTTGAATGCTGCATTTGTCCACAATTACTTCTTCGTTCACACATATTTTATTGCAATTTTTTTTATTCTTCTTAATCTTTCCATCCCTCAGAGCAGATTGGAAACATCCTGGCATTAGAGTCTCCTGATAGCTTTCCGGGGTCCTTGAGAGGGAGTCCTTCTCCCTGCAGGGATAACAAGTCACTTTTAGGATTACCTCTACTAATAATCCTTCTCCTTTCATAGTATGGGAGGGGGGGGGGGGGCGGGATGTTTGCAGCACTGTACAAAAGGATAAGCAGTGAGGCTCAGTTTTTCCCTGCCTCAAAGAGCTTACAATGTAACCCTGTACTTGAGCCAATGGGAGACGAATTGTCTTGCCTGAGATTACAAGGAAGGATTTGAACCCTGAGCTTCCTTGGTTCTCAGCTTATAGCTTCACCCACTGGTCCCCTCGCTCCAACACTTGACGCCTACATATGCACACTGAAATGTACAGAATACGAACACTTGGGCACATACTGTATATGCTCAAATATAAACCGAGATTTTGGGGCCCAAAAATGGGGTCTTGGTTTATATTCGAATCTACTCACCCAGTAGCGTCTCTTGTTCTCCACCCATAATAGCAGTTCCCCCGCCGTCAGCCTATTCTTATCCAGCAATTTACCCACATTCTCCCTCCCGGACCCAGCTGGAAATCTCAGTGCCCCAACACCCCGCTAGACCACTAGGGAAGCACAGTAGGCCTGGGGGGTCCTACTGCTGGGTCTGGGAAGGGGGTGGGTCGTACCTTTTCATGGTGGAGGAAAGAAGGAGGATGGGGCATGCTGATGGTAGGAAAATTGCCAGGTCAGGCAGGGAAACTACCGGTGCAGTGTGGGAAGAGAAAGGACACCCCTGGGAGGGAGGGTGTGTTAGTAGGAATGCCTGGGGGATGTAGGGGAGGAATAAACCCTCGGTTTAGATTCAAGTTACCATTTTTCCCCTATAAAAAGGGGAGTGCAAATGGTATCTTGGTTTATACACAGACGGGTTTATATTCGAGTATATACAGGAAGTGCTAGATGCGCATCCAGTGCTATTCTATTAATTATGCAAGCAATCTACTTAGCATCTAAAGGCATGGGCGGGGCATGGGCGTGGCCAGCATTCATACACATTGCTATCAGGAAGCTGTAGTGAGGCTCTAAAATACCAACATTTATGGTTTATTAAGACTTTGAACTCCAAAAACCAGACCAGACTTTGTGCATCACTTAGACGTGCTCTCATTTACAGGCAGTCTAAAATCTAAAACGTGGCAAAGAATAAGAAAGGAACTCTATTGAATTAGATCGATAGAATGTAGGTTGTCATTCTTCCAATCAAGTTAGTCAGTGGCTCCACTGGACGATCCTTCAATACTCCACGTTGTGTAGAAGTGAGGTTTTTAAAAGAATCTTAAATTTATGAAAGGACCCTTGACTTTCAATAGATAGTGGAAGATCTTTTACAGCTTTGGTGAGAGAAAGAAAAAAAGAGTGTTTAATGGCTTCATAATGAGCCAGTTTAGGACTAAACATTAATGCTGATTTAAGAATATCTGAGAATGTTCTAGAAGATTTATGGAATGAAGATTATTCTCTTTTCCAGTTTATAAATCATCTCCTCTTCTGTGCTCTCTGATCCTTCTCTTTATTCTGCTTCATCTCCTTTGGCCCATTTTGAAATCTCTTCATCTTGGAATCAGTCTCTTTTTCTGCAGAGACAACTGTCGTTTTTGCAGTAGATGATCTGGAGAAGAGTGTAGGCTTCAAGACTGTCACAGTACATAAGTTTTGAACATAAGAATTGTCGCTGCTGGGTCAGACCATCGTGCCCAGCAGTCCGCTCACGCGGCAGTCCTCTGGTCAAAGACCAGCGCCCTAACTGAGACTAGCCCTACCTGCATACGTTCCGGTTCAGCAGGAACTTGTCTAACTTTGTCTTGAATCCCTGGAGGGTGTTTTCCCCTATGACAGACTCTGGAAGAGCGTTCCAGTTTTCCACCACTCTCTGGGTGAAGAAGAACTTCCTTACGTTCATACGGAATCTATCCCCTTTCAATTTTTCAGAGTGCCCTGTCGTTCTCCCTACCTTGGAGAGGGTGAACAAGCTGTCCTTATCTACTAAGTCTATTCCCTTCAGTACCTTGAATGTTTCAATCATGTCCCCTCTCAATCTCCTCTGTTTGAGGGAGAAAAGTCCCAGTTTCTCTAATCTTTCAATATATGGCAACTCCTACAGCCCCTTAACCATTTTAGTCACTCTTTTGTGGGCCCTTTCAAGTAGTACCATGTCCTTCTTCATGTACGGCGACCAGTGCTGGACACAGTACTCCAGGTGAGGGCGCACCATTGCCCAGTACAGTGGCATGATAACCTTCACATAGGTCCTTTTTTCCAAATAATGTTTATGACTAGTTTGAGAAAACTATCACTGTGCAAACAATGTCAAACCGATATTCTAGTGATGCATCAAAACCGTGCCGGATATTTGCCGCGCCAACAATCACATGCAGGACTTCTGCACATCACCTAAAAACTGTTACTGTTAGGGCTCAGAGGGATGGCAAACTGACAAGTGTTCACATTGGGGGTGTGGGGGGACCCCCCCGCTATACTGAAAACTGCCAATTACCCATAAACTGAAGAAAAACGGTAGTTTCCAGAGTCATGGGGGGTCCCTCCCCCAACATGAGCGTGAACACTATCAAGAGCAGTTGTTAGGCAGCATGCAGAAGTCCTGCACGCCATTGTTGGCGTATCAGTGTCCCGCGCGGTATCGTTAGGGAACAGTGAAGCAGGATCACGCCCAGCTCCTTAGGTGTGTTTTATCCACTGACATCAGCCTGGCACTTCACTCCAGATCGCAGGAAACTCGGGACTTTTTCCAACAACAGAAGCTTGAAAGGAGCAGATGTGAATTCCATCCGAGACCCTCTTTTTATAAAAGCGTGAGAGATAATTGATGACTCCTCTGACAGGGGAATCCAGCTTCACCCACTCCTTCCTCTGAGAGACTGCCTTTACTCAGATCCTTCTGGCATTTTCGGTTGCAGGCTATCGGATACAAGCATTTTGCTGTAAACTTTTAACCTACACGGCCCGATAATTGTGTCCTTTCGTTTTTTTTTCCCACTGTACTTTTGTAAATCAAAGCCATCTGCTGTTGTCAGTCAGCTGCTGGGAAGGGGAGGAGGGATCCCGTGACACTGTCTCGTACCTAGAGGCTGTCTTTAGCTTGTTCTCACTGCCATGTCTGTGCCCTGGTCTTGTCCTCTACTGCCACTACTCTTTATTATTTCTATAGTGCTACTAAGACGCACACAGCGCTGCCTCTTCCTGGAAGCTTTCGGCCTTCTGTTCTTGCATTTTGTACCTTCAGACATAGCTTGGGTTCAGTATAAGGCAAACAGAAAAAGAGAATTGTCAGTGTTGCCTTTGTCCTTTTAAAATGAATTGGCAAAATAGGGACCCCCGCAAGAAAGTTCAAAAGAAAACCCCAAAACTAGGTGGCCATTGCTTGTCGCTGATCTTTGTCTCCCACTCGCTGAAAACGCAAACAGCTGGGTTTATTTTTAATCCATTCGGTCACCAAGAGAGTCCTCCAAAAAGAGGACATATCCAGGTTTCTCTGGACATCTGGTACGCTATGAATTGTCCTTTAATATAAGAAGATAAGAATAGCCTCACTGGGTCAGACCATGGTCCATCAAGCCCAGTAGCCCGTCTTCACCTTGACCAATCCAGGTCACTAATACCTGACAAAAGCCCAAAGTGTAGCAACATTCCAAACAGAATCTCAAAGAGTAGCAACATTCCATGGTACCGATCCAGGGCAAGCAATGGCTTCCCCCATGTCTGTTTCAATAGCAGACTATGGACTTTTCCTCCAGGAACTTGTCCAAACCCTTCTTAAAACCAGCTACGCTATCCACTCTTACCACAACCTCTGGCAATGCGTTCCAGGGCTTAATTATTCTGAGTGAAAAAATATTTCCTCCTATTGGTTTTTAAAGCATTTCCCTGTAGCTTCATCGAGTGTCCCCTAGACTTTGTAATTTTTGATGGAGTAAAAAATCGATCCACCTGTACCCGTTCTACACCATGCAGTATTTTGTAGACTTCAATCCTATCTCCTCTCAGCCGTCTCTTTTTCAAGCTGAAGAACCTTAACCTCTTTAGTCTTTCCTCATACGAGAGGAGTTCCATCTCCTTTATCATCTTGGTCGCTATTCTTTGAACCTTTTCTAATTCTGCTATATCTTTCTTGAGATAACCAGAATTGAACGCAATACTCCAGGTGAGGTCGCACCATGGAACGCTACAGAGGCATTATAACATTCTTAGCCTTGTTTACCAGCCCTATTCCAATAATTCTTAGCATCTTGTTTGCTGTTTTGGCCATCTAGGGGTGAAACTGCAGCCTCAGCACCCTGGGGTTCTGGGTTCAATCCCACGCCGCTCCTTCTGACCCTGGGCAAGTCACTTAACCCCCCTCATTGCCCCAGGTACATTAGACAGATTGTGAGCCCACTGGAACAGACAGGGAGAAATGCTTCAGTACCTGAATAAATTAATTTAAACCGTTCTGAGCTCCTATGGAAGAATTCTATAGAAAATTGAATAAATAAATAGTGTGAAAAGTTTGAGCCTCTGATAACCAGAACTGGAATTGCAACATCATAATGCCTCATTCCACCAATGCCTAAGAACCAACCTCATCAGTGATGTCACGATAGCTTGATTGTCCTGTACTTGACTCACATTTTGATTTCTAGAGTGGTGCAGTGGTTAAAGCTACAGCCTTGGCACCTTGGGGTTATGGATTCAAACCCACACTGCTCCTATAGGGCCCTGGGGAGACCAATCACTTTTCTCAAAAATTCCAGAAAAGTTTTTTATAAACCCAATATCATCTTTACGTTCAAATCTTTTTATTAGAAGGAATAGGAAACATCAAACAACAAAGACAACAATGGCAATGAAAAAGCTTCCAGGAATACAAAAGTCAATGTGTTGTAGAGGTAAAACAGAAGAAACAACCCCCCAGCCCCGAACTCCCCCCCCCCAAACCCAATATCATCTTTAAAGAAGAGTCTAATTTGGATCTTCCTAATAAATTTCTGTAAATCCACCCGGAATTGGAAAGCGTCATGCCGCTTTGTTGGCACAAACGAAAGATCTTTCTCCAATACTTTCTTTTCACTGGGGGATAACTCACGATTAGACAATTTAATCACAAAGAATCTTGTCTGTTCCTGGATCTGGTCTGTGGTCTGCCCTGATGCCCCCCTGGGATCCGTCCCCATCCTTGTGATCTCCACCCCCTTCGACTCTGAGGTTATGTCATGGAATGTTTCCCCCGTCTTGTCATTCTCCTCATCATCTCCACTCGAAGATGCAGATGTAAATCCAAGTCCTACCTTCTTCTTATTTGGTTTCCTAGTATTATCTTTAGGTTTCATCCAATTATAGATATAGCCAGTACTGAAATCTTTAGAGTCTCTTTGAAATTTCTTAATTTCGGCCCCCCCGAATCTCTCTCCAATATTTTTCTAAATGCTCTTCAAACCCCTTGTAAGCTTCATTTGTTCCCTCTGTCCTGCATAAATCTTTCTTTCTTGACTCTTTTCCTTGTTCTAATTTACTCTGCAGAGTTTGAATAAAAAGAAGCAGTAGATCCAGTGAACACTGGTTTAAAATATTATTCCATCTTCCCACAAATTCTGCATCTCCAGCAAACAATTTAGGGGCAATCCGTTCTCTAAGACCCCTCAGGATAATCTCTTTCTACAGTACTCAACCAAATCGGCACTGTGTAAGTCCCATTTAATTACTGAGTGAGATCCAATCTGGGGTTTTTCTACCAGTCCTTCTTCTGTCTGTGACATGGCTGGGCTTGCAAGATGATCGACCTCTGATCTGCTGATAAGCGGAAGCCGCTGTTCCACATCTGAGCCACAATAAAGCTCCCACAAATAATATCCAACTATAAAAAAATTTAGGGAAGGAAAGACACAGATACTAAATTGTAAAGACAAAAACGCCAAAATGTCTCCCAACTCTTTGTGTTAGATGGTCAGTTGAGCCAGACCCAAAAGCTATAAAGTGGACCTCAAAATCCAAAAGGATAAGTGCTCTAGAAGTACACAATTCCACTAAAGAGTCTAATTTATAATCATAGGTCTACTCCAGAAACAGACCAGAGAGAAAAAAAAAACTGCCCTATCAAAATGTCCAGAAATGCACCTATTTTATTCCTGTTTATATAGGGACTGTAGGCAACTTGTGTGTTTGTTATATAAGCACATTGGAATGGGTGGCCCACAGAAACCATGGCTCCATCAAGATTTTGAATCAAGGGCAGATCCTGCTGCCGAGAACTTGGAACCATTAATAAGAATAATCTTACTGGCTCAGACCAATGGTCCATCAAACCCAGTAGCCCGTTCTCACGGTGGCCAATCTAGGTCAAAACCCATGCTACCGATCCAGGGCAAGCAGTGGCTTCCCCCATGTCTTTCTCAATAACAGACTATGGACTTTTCCTCCAGGAACTTGTCCAAACCTTTCTTAAAACCAGCTACGCTATCCGCATGGACCGGTCTTCTTAGAAGGCAGCAGCAGAGCCAGTGGGACAGGAATGATGCATCTCATCTCCCTTCTTTTCGATTTCTCGTTTCCTAACTGCTGCCCTCCCCCTTCTGAGGTGAAGAGAAAACTGGATTCAGCACTGGCACAAGCCCTCGATGCACAGACACACAATTATGCCCTTGTGTATCCCACTCTCTTCCCTCCCCTGAGAGGGGAGTAGGATAAGTTAAGGTTTGCCCAGTGAGTTGGATAATGTTGGCCTGGTTCTGATGGCCTTGGCTGTAGAGCTCAGCTTCTTACATCCAGGTCTTTAGGGGGAAGTAAGAGCTAGAGAAGGCAGAAAAAGAGAGCAGAGGGTAGAGGCCTGGGACCCGGAGAGGAGGCAACAAATGCAAACGTAGGTTAGTGATAGATACGCTGAGAACTAGGCTCATTTGTTCCGCTCTACATTCTGACACATTGGTCTTACATGTGAACGTGTCTAATTTTTAAAGTACACATGTGCTTGTGTGTGTGTGCAATTGATAAAAGTGCATATGTAGACTGGAGCTCTGCATTTTCTATACATATATCGTATAAAATGAGGTGTTCTTTTGCTGTGCACCTTCTTTTTTTTTGCCTGTGTACCCCTGCAGTGACCTAAAATATTCTTTTCTCAGAGAACCTGTTCCTTAAAATTAACCCCTAGCAGTGCTCAGTCTGGCATGTTCTCCTGTGTGCTGGGTGCATGTGGTAGGGTGATGGACCAGACAGCAACTCTGGAAAAACCACTGGAAGCTAAGAGTAGAAACTGAGAAAGAGGGGCCCGTGTATTCAGCTACCCTCGTGGGAAGAGAAGACATCCTGCAGATATTCCCTGAGCTGGAATGACGGGAATTCTCAGGCAGACCCCATGGCCCTAGGCTTCTTTTTCTGCTGCATCTGTTGTGATCCTGCCAGCTTGGAATCCAAATGGGTTTATCCAGCCCCCTGTCACTCACTCTCTAGCTGCCTGGCACGAGTGGATCTTTTCCCTCCTTACATGCGATTCTTATTTTCTTCTCTTCTGTTAATGAACTTGGAGGGTCTCATTGCTACAGCCCTGGTGAGATGGTTTGTGAAATGGCTTATGCTTGCCAGAGGTGAAAGGTCACCCAGAAGCAAGTGTTTCCGGTTAGTTCCAGATAGCATGCTGACAGGTGTGAGCTGGTTGATTCATTCACAGCCTTCCAAATGGTCCCCACCAGCCTTGGAAAAAATGAGAAAGAAAAATCATTTTAGACATACAGGATCAGAAGTGCTTCTTTACCAGAGACAGTAGCTATTGCAGAAGAAACAATATAAGAACCTAAGATTTGCCGCTGCTGGGTCAGACCAGTGGTCCATCGTGCCCAGCAGTATGCTCTCGCGGTGGCCCTTAAGTCAAAGACCAGTGCCCTATTTGAGTCTAGCCTTACTTGCGTATGTTCTTCACAGCAGGAACTTATCCCTGAAGGGTGATTTCCCCTATAACAGCCTTCCTTTATGATTTTGGAGGTATCTAGATTTTGTTCAAGGAACTGCGCTGGAGCAATGTCATGCCACAAATGACGGAACCACAGAAGATCAGCGGTCTAGACTTACCTTCCCAGAAATCAAGACACAAGTGGACCCTTTGGGGTAAATTCTATGAGGCACCTGCCAGTACCACAGTTAGTAAATTGACATCACGTATGAGCTTGAACATAAGATTTGCCGCTGCTGGGTCAGACCAGTGGTCCATCGTGCCCAGCAGTATGCTCTCGCGGTGGCCCTTAAGTCAAAGACCAGTGCCCTATTTGAGTCTAGCCTTACTTGCGTATGTTCTTCACAGCAGGAACTTATCCCTGAAGGGTGATTTCCCCTATAACAGCCTTCCTTTATGATTTTGGAGGTATCTAGATTTTGTTCAAGGAACTGCGCTGGAGCAATGTCATGCCACAAATGACGGAACCACAGAAGATCAGCGGTCTAGACTTACCTTCCCAGAAATCAAGACACAAGTGGACCCTTTGGGGTAAATTCTATGAGGCACCTGCCAGTACCACAGTTAGTAAATTGACATCACGTATGAGCTTGAACATAAGATTTGCCACTGCTGGATCAGACCAGTGGTCCATCGTGCCCAGCAGTCCGCTCATGCAGCGGCCCTCAAGTCAAAGACCAGCGCCCTAACCAATAATAACTTTACCTGCGTAGGTTCTGGTTCAGCAGGAACTTGTCTAACTTTGTCTTGAATCCCTGGAGGGTGTTTTCCCCTATGACAGACTCCGAAAGAGCGTTCCTCCTAATTTAAAAAAATGAAAATGAATTGGGTGATAGGCGCCTAACTCTGAAGTAGGCATGTTTTGGGGCAGAGAAGGACTTAAGCGCCACTACACGCGGTTCTCTAAAGGACTTAAGCAGCCATAATATAGGCCTATAAAACCCTGACTTACGTTTTAAGTTAGGCGCTAGAGGGCGTGATTCTGTAAAAGGCACCTAAGCAGTGGCATAGCGAGGGAGGTTGGCGCCATGTGCCCTCCATTCTTCTCCTCTTCTTGAGCGCCAGCCTCAGCTCCCTTCTGATGCGCTGCTGACCTTGGTAAAATGTATTCACTGATGACATTACGAAGAGCGGTGAAGAGCCTCCTTTTCAGCTAAACTGTCTCTAACAGACTGCCTCCCCCTTTTCTGTAACCCTCCTTTGAGCCCCTTTATGTAATGACCAATCTCGATCTTAGTCTGTTTCTCTAACCATAAAGCTCTTTGACCTCACAATGCAGGTGTTAAGAGCCTTAGCCTAAAGGAAGAGGAGATGCAAATGTTAAGAACCTTAGCCAATAGGAAGAGGAGGAGATAGTGGATGCTGCCGATGGGCCATTTGGCCTTTATCTGCCGTCATGTTTCTCTAACCATAAAGCTCTATGACCTCACAATGCAGGTGTAAAGAGCCTTAGCCTATAGGAAGAGGAGATGCAAATGTTAAGAGCCTTAGCCAATAGGGAGAGGAGGAGGTAGTGGATGCTACGGATGGGCAAACTGGATGGGCTATTTGGCCTTTATCTGCCGTCATGTTTCTATGATTCTATTCAGTTCCCAAAAATATACACATGCAAAGTGAGAAAAAGCATCTAGAAGTGCCGAGACCGTCAAAAAAATTTGTATATTCCTTCTTCTCCATAAAGCAATCTCTTTGTACTTCCTTACCAGATATACAGCATTGTACCAAGTATGTACTGACAACTCGGTCTCCTCCTTCCACCCAGACATAATTTGAATAGCTAACCCCATGAGTACCACAGGGAGTGAACTGGATATAAATATGTAAAGTGAACGTGAAAGAGAGAAAAAGAGAGAAAGAGACAGAGCAACAGCAAGAGTATGAACAGAGAGGCAGAGAGCAAGAGGGATAGTAGAGCGAGAGAAAGGGAGGGAAAGAGAGAGAGAAAGAAAGGAAGCGAGAGAGAGAGAAAGAAATGGACAGAGAGAGAAAGGGAGCAAGAGAGAGAGAAAGGGTGTGAGAGAGAGAGAAAGGGAGCAGGAGAGAGAATGGGAAAGAGAGAGAGAAAGAGAGCGAGAGAGAGAAAGGGAGCAAGAGAGAGAGAAAGGGAGTGTGAGAGAGAGAAAGGGAGCGGGAGAGGGAGAGAAAGGAAGCAAGAGAGAGAAAGGGAAAAAGAGAGGGAAATGGAGAGAGAGAGAGAGAGAGAAAGGGAGCAAGAGAGAGAGAGAGAGAAAGGGAGCAAGAGAGAGAGAAAGGGAGCAAGAGAGAGATGGAGAGAAAGAAAGGGAGTGAGAGAGAGAAAGGGAGCAAGAGAGAGAGAGAGAAAGGGAGTGAGAGAGAGAGAAAAGGAGCGAGAGAGAAAGGGAGCAAGAGATTGAGAGGGAGTGAGAGAGAGAAAGAAAGGGAGTGAGAGAGAGAGAAAGGGAGCAAGAGAGAGAGAGAAAGGGAGAGAGAGAAAAAAATGGACAGAGAGAGAGAGAGAGAGAGAGAGAAAGGGAGCAACAGAGAGAGAGAGAGAGAAAGGGAGTGAGAGAGAGAAAAGGCTGGGTGCTCAGCTGGCTGAGAGCTGCGTCTGCTCTTTAAATGTAGCCTCCAGCTGAGAGTCATTTCACTATTTATTTACTTGTAATTATTGTTAGAAGGTGCAAATATTAACACTGTCAAGAACGATTTGCCCTGACATTTCTCACCTGCCCTCTCCCCTGATGCTTTCCTTGCAATGAATATGGTCGTGAGCTCTGCGGCTGACACACACGCACCCCTCCAAAAGCAGCACACCCTTTCTAATCCAGCTTTTCCCAACTCATTAAACTGGTTGGAAATGCAATGAAGCATCCTCCGGCTCCTGCTGCCCACCCTGTACTGCTGAAGCATTTCCACTGTCAACAAAGCACATTTCCTACTCCCTGATCATTTATGAAGAAGTGATATGAGCTGAAAGAAAAAGGGTGTCTGCTAGCCCTGCAGTGAGAGGGTCCGAGAGGTTTTCCAGGCCCAGTAGAGGACTGAAACGTGATCCTATCAGCAATTTTCACACTTGTCCTCGGTGAAATCACTCCACTGATCAGACAGTAGTGATTCTTCCATTAGCCTGGGTGAAATGGAACCGGTATCTACTTACTTACATATCCCTGGATGCAAATCTGAGATCCATCCACCAATTAACCCATTAACAATTGATTGACATTAGTTGGAAATAATTTGGATCTGTGTTCACGCTATACTATAACAGTGTATTCCCAAAGTGTTATGTACAACCCAAAAGAGGCCATGAGTGGGTCACTCATAATATCATAGAATACGAGGCTTACGCACCCAACTTGCGTGCCAGAATTCTTGCACCAGGTTTCAGCAAGTGTAAGCCCTTGTGCCCACATGAGCGTGCAAATGTGCAATAAGCATGATTCTATAAAAAAAATATTCAACCCGGAGATCCCTTGGTAGAGATTTGTCCCAGCACCTAACTTTCAATGCCATTTAACTAGGGGCCGCATGTGAACATAAGAGCTGCTTTACTGGGACAGACCGAAGCCCAGTATCCTGTTTCCAACAGTGGCCAACTTAGGTCCCAAGTACCCAGCTAGATCCCAAGTAGTAAAACATATTTTATGCTGCTTATCCTAGGAATAAGCAGTGGATTTCCCCAAGTCAACTCAATAATGGCTTATGGGACTTCTCTTTTAGGAAATTATCCAAACCTTTTTTAAACCCTGCTAAGCTAACTGATTTTACCACATTCTCTGGCAATGAATTCCACAGTTTAATTACACATTATATAAAGAAATTTTTTCTCCGGTTTGTTTTAAATCTACTATTTAATATACTATTGACCCACTTAGATACTTGCATCAAGAACATCTCTATGGATGGTGGACAAGGGAGCAATTAAATGTTAGGCACACATATACAGTGCACTCAGTTCTTCTGGTGGTCCATGGCACGCATAAAATCTTTCTCCAGCACCAAAGCTTTTGAGAAGGATTTTATGAGTGCTGTGACTGCCAGAAAAATTAACAAATCGATTCTGGAAGAGATCAAACCGGCTATGTCCCTCGAAGCCCAAATAATGAAGTTACGACTGTCCTATTTTGGTCACACCGTCAGAAGAGAGAGATCACTGGAGAAGGACATCATATTTGGGAAGATCGGAGGAACCAGGCGAAGAGGGCGACCTGCAATCAGATGGCTGGTCACGTTGAAAACAACCATGGGGATGATGCTGGAGGACCTTTCTGGGCTAGCACAAAACCAATCTCTTTTTAGATCTGTCACTAGGACTTGAACAGGAGTCAATAACACCTAACCAT
Source organism: Geotrypetes seraphini (assembly GCF_902459505.1). Classification (NCBI taxonomy): domain Eukaryota; kingdom Metazoa; phylum Chordata; class Amphibia; order Gymnophiona; family Dermophiidae; genus Geotrypetes; species Geotrypetes seraphini. The sequence goes on from NC_047098.1 coordinate 1,278,457, forward strand.
ATACCCAGTTATATGAATCATCCTACTTTTCTTAGGCTCCTGTCACACCCCCTCCAGGTGTGTAAATGGAGGCCCCCTGTATGCCTTGGCTCTGAACTAGAGAGCCCCTCCTCTCGTATGAGGAAAGACTAAAACGGTTAGGACTCTTCAGCTTAGAAAAGAGACGGAAGTCTACAACATCCTGAGTGGAGTAGAACGGGTACAAGTGGATCGATTTTTCACTCCGTCAAAAATTACAAAGACTAGTTACAGGGAAATACTTTTAAAACCAATAGGAGGGGAAAAAAATTTCACTCAGAGAATAGTTAAGCTCTGGTTGTGGTAAGAGCGGATAGCGTAGCTGGTTTTAAGAAAGGTTTGGACAAGTTCCTGGAGGAAAAGTCCATAGTCTGTTATTGAGAAAGACATGGGGGAAGCCACTGCTTGCAGGGAATGTTGCTACTCTTTGGGTTTTTTCCAGGTACTGGGGACCTGGATTGGCCACCATGAGAACGGGCTATTGGGCTTGATGGACCGTTGTTCTGACCCAGTAAGGCTATTATTTTTTATTATTCTTAATTATCAAATTTTTTGTAAGTATAACAACTTGCAATGATAGGAGGGACAGAAGGATGCTTGTGAGGGGGGTGGAGTGGAAAGGACAGGGAGATTTCAGGTTTCGAGGGTAGGGAGGGGAGAAGGAACAGATGCTAGGCAGGAAGGGTGAAGGAAGGGAGAAGTTAGGAATGGTGGCACCATGAAGAAGAGGGGAGTTGGCAGGGAAATTAATGACCAGAGGAAAGCGAATAAAGTGGATAAAAAATATGGTAATGGAGAGTAGATTGAAGATGGAAGGGAACAGAAGAGTAGGTGAAAGAAGAAGATGGAAATTGATAGGTAGCTGAAAAGTAACGAGAAGGGAGAAACAGGATGAAATGTGAGTGGACTAAGGTAGAAAGGAAAGAGCTAAATGGAAAGGTCAATATGTTAGAGACAGTCGTAAGGAGGGAATGGAACAAGACAAGAGAGAGAAGAAAAGACAAATGGACAGCAACCACTTGATGGAGAATTAGACGATGACAGAAAAGCAAAGAAGAGAAACTGAAACCTAACTGATGGAAAAATAAATGTCTAGACAACAAAAGTAAGAAAAAGGCATTTTATTTTGAA